>NW_027528611.1:389642-708347 GCF_008692635.1 Crocuta crocuta | reverse complement strand
CTGCTGTGTGCAATCAGCATGGCCACATCTTCCCCTTTTTCCCTTACCAAAGTCTGTTCTCTCCAGACAGACCTCACGGTGGATGTGTGGAAGGTGGGAACATTGATGGAAATCCACAGGACAGAGAAGGAGACAGCAAGCCACTGGCTGGAAAGGCCCAGATGTGGGTCTGGTGGTAAAGCCTTGTGGTCTGTGCCTTTTTGGATGGGATGGTGAACTGCCAGACCAACATTTGGTTACCTGTGCCTCGGATGGTGACGTGTAGCATGTGGGGCAGTGGGACTGCATGGTCTGGAGTTAGTTAGAGGGTTAGAACCTTCCAGGTCCTCGCCAGCCTACTCCCCTCTACCCAGGTCAGCAGTGCCAGCCTCCGAGCCCAGGGACTCCTCTCTGGACAGAAGACTTCAAAGATTCGAAGGAAAGCCCTGAATGGATACTTTCCAAACATCATCTGAACTCGACCCTCGCTGACTTATCGGGTTCCTCCTGTTCCCACTGGGCAGTGACTACACCGCTGAAGGAAGTGCCGAGTGGACAGGAATTCTCCAGGCTAATTGGCAACTGTGTGCTGGATGCTGACAAAGGCAGCGGCCAAGTCACGGAGGGTGGCCACCCACAGCAAGCGGGAGGCACTGCCATCTGTTACGGGAGCCTCTCTCCCCTGGTGAGATGCCTGGCATTCTCAGGGGTTCTGCTGGCCCCGCACAGGAGGGAAGGGGTTGGATGTGTGAGCTGAGGGCAGAGGGGGACCCGGAGCCCCCTGTGGCATGAGCAGGGATGCTGGCCTTCAAAGAGAAAGCTTACCTGTTTAATCATGTGGTTTGATGCCCTGTTCCCGTACTGATAGATCACTCAAAGCTAGCTTATACTGGGGAAAGCATGGAGTTAGTTGGCCCAGTGGCTCTGTGTATACCCACAAACAAGGTCTTTAAGACACCAGACAGGAGCCCCCATGAAAGCCCATCTTCCTCCAAGTGGGGTCACAGGGTGTGCAGAGGACCTGGGCCTGCATCTGGGGGAGCAGGGGACCACGGTGCTCAGCCTGGCCGAGCTTCCCATGGAGTTGAGTGCAACAGAGCCCCTGGGGTGAGCTCTGGAGAGGAGGGAACATCAGATGGCAGTCTGGTCAAGTTCCAGGGGTTAGTTAGCGCTAGACTGGAAGGTACTAAGTAAGAGACCTGACGGGGCCAGATGAAGCGATGGCAGTCAGATGAGAAGGTCACAGGGGAATGAGGAGAAAAGCTTTCTTACAACTGCTTTTCTTTCCAGTCCCCAGTTGAATCGTGTGGTCTGGGGGTGAAACACAGCAACCCCTGAACTGCAGAGGCCCAGTTTTGTGTTCCTGACACTGACGGGCAGAAGGGCTGCCCTCCCTCAAGCTCAGCTAACCTGTGGTGCCTGGAAGGAGGGTTCTGCCCAACCGGAAGCTGCTACAGATATATATATATATATATATACATTTACATAGTGTGAACATAAATTAACAGTGGCATAAGAACTAGTTCCTTGTCAGCCTCCCAAGCTTAGAGGCTGGGTACCTTTCAGGAATGACAAGTGAGTCACTCAGGAACTCGAGTGACCATTAACTCCAGTGTCCTTGCACTGATTTGCTCACTGTGTATCTTGTTGAACTTCCTCAAAGGATTTTCCTGGTCAGACCGGGTGCCATGATGAGCCGAGTCTCGGCCTCGTGCAGGCAACGTGCACAGTATTTCTCTGTTCCACCCCAGGCTTAACCATTCAAAACCAAGGAAGGAAAATTACAGCAGCAAAAGGGATTAAAACAAGTGATTTGCTGTTTGAGCATTTCAAAAAGAACTGGAACACCTATGATTCAGCGAACGGACGCTAACTAAAAGAAAAAAAATCATTTAGTTGCCAGGGCGATGTGTTCCATGAAAATAAACTCCGGAAACGCATTTCCTACAGGGAGCCTCCAGGTAATAAGGCCTAACACATTCTCCTCCGCTTGAGTGTTGGTGGGCCATTTCTGTACTCTGACTCGCGCCTGCCTACCGCTTCCTCCTGCCCCTTTGCCCGGGTGAGATTAGAGAGGTAGGGTGTTAACGGTGGGCTTGATGAAGATTGAAGACCCATTTTCCCCCCCTGGAGACCAGCTTGATTTGAACAAATTGAGAACAAAGCAGCCCCTTTCTGCCCTTGGGAAAAAGCCTGTTCTGTGTCCGTTTTTGCAGCCAGGTCGGCTCCTCCCGGGAGGAGAGAGGGGCAGTCCACAGAGATCCCTCCTGGGAGGGCGCAGGTTCTTGCCACTGCCCTCAGGGCCCACCCACGTCGCTCCACATCTGCACCCCGGTTACTGGTGCTGCCGGTTGGGAGAGCGGGAGACGGAGCCCGGGCTGGAAGGCAGCGAGCTGCCGCCGGGGGCCTGCAGGGCGTGGGGGTCGAGCTGCGGCCCCGCCAGGCCCGGGTCCCCCGTCCCCGACTCCTCACTGTTGTCTTCCTTCTGGCTGCTCTGCTGCTCCGGACACTCAAAGTGGACACAGTGGAACACCTGCAGACAGGGAGCAAAGGCCGGTGAGTGACGGCTGTTGTCAGGCCCGGGGAGGCCGCCGATGTCCTGCCCGCCGCCTGTGCGCAGACCTGGGGCCGCAACTCGCAGGTGGCACACGGCTCAGGCAGGCAGGATGAGAGTCTAAAAGTTAACAGCCAGCGCGACATGGATTCCTATAGAATGTTCTTACCAGATTACTCCATTTTTGGTTACTTTCATCATATGAGCTCTTCTTTTTAAATTAATTAATCCTTGCATTTGACAGGAGAGTTAAAAGTCAATAGGGGTTGATTATGGTGGTAGCTGCAAAACTGCAGTAAAGCCCCCTGTGTTGTACACGATAAATGGGTGAATTGTAGGGCAAGTGAATTATATTTCAATACAGTTGACCTTAAAAATAATAAGCCAGCAGGGCGTCCCCCTGGGGGAGGACCAGCCTTATCTCCAAGGGTCCAAACGAGTCCCTCCCTCTCATAGTCTTCCTGTGCCCTCAAGAAGAGAACAGCTCCTGACGTGTAATCCACTGGGCAGCAGTGCTGGGGAGGGGTCTTCACCTTGAGGTGGTTTGGCCAACCTGGAATGAACACCCTTACGTAGATTCTGGACTTCAAGCTATTATTACAAAGCTGGAATCATCAAGGCAGTATGGTACTGGTACAAAAACAGACACTCAGATCAATAGAATAGAATAGAGAACCCAGAAATGAACCCACAACAATATGGTCAATTAATCTTTGATAAAGCAGGAAAGAATATCCAATAGAAAAAAGACATTCTCGTCAACAAATGGTGTTAGGAAAACTGGACAGTTGGAGTATCTAGGTGGCTCAGTTGATTAAGTGTCCAACTTTGGCTCAGGTCATAAGCTCACAGTTTGTGAGTTCGAGCTCTGCATTGGGCTCTGTGCTGACAGCTCAGAGCCTAGAGCCTGCTTCAGATTTTGTCCCCCTCTTTCTCTGCCTTTCCCCTGTTCACGCTCTTTCAAAAATAAACATTAAAAAAAATAATAATAAGGAAAGCTGGACAGCAACATGCAGAAGAATGAGATTGGACCACTTTCTTATACCATACACACAGAAAAATTCAAAATGGATGAAAGACCTAAATGTGAGACTGGAAACCATCAAAATCCTAGAGGAGAATACAGGCAGCAATCTCTTTGACCTTGGCCACAGCAATTTCTTACTAGACACGTCGCCAGAGGCAAGGGAAACAAAAGTAAAACTGAACTATTGGGACTTCATCAAGATAAGAAGCCTCTGCACAGCAAAGGACACAATCAACAGAACTAAAAGGCAGTCTATGGAAAGGGATAAGATATTTGTAAATGACATATCAGATAAAGGGTTAGTATCAAAAATCTATAAAGAACTTCTCAAACTCACCCAAAAAACAACCCAGTTGAGAAATTGGTAGAAGACAGAAATAGATACTTTTCTACAGAAGACATCCAGATGGCTAACAGACACAGGAAAAGATGCTCAACATCAACAAATCAAAACCATAATACCACCTCACACCTGTCAGAATGGCTACAATCAACAACACAAGAAATAACAGGTGTTTGTGAGGATGAGGAGAAAGGAGAACCCTTTTGCACTGTTGGGAATGCAAACCAGTATGGCTACTCTGAAGAACAGTATGGAGGTTCCTCAAAAAACTAAAAATAGAAACTACCCAATGATCCAGCAATTACAGTATTAGGTATTTACCCAAAGGATACAAAAAGATTTGAAGGGACATATGCACCCAAATGTTTACAGCAGCATTATCAACAACACCCAAACTATGGAGAGAGCCCACACGTCCACTGACTGATGAATGGATAATGGAGCCATGGTATATATACAATGGAATATTACTCAGCCATCAAAAAGAATGAAATCTTGCCATTTGCAATGATGTGGCTAGAACTAGGTGTATTATGCAAAGGGAAATAAGAGAAAAATACCATATGATTTCACTCATGTGGAATTTANCGAGATCATGACCTAAGCGAAAGTCGGACGCTTAACCGACTAAGCCACCCAGGCGCCCCCACAAGAGACTCTTAATGAGAGAGAACACACTGTGGGTTGAAGGAGGGAGGAAGGTGGGGGATGAGCTAGATGGGTGATGGGTACTAAGGATGAGTACTGGGTGTTGTATGTAAGTGATGAATCACGTGAATATTTCACCGTCTGTTAACTAACAAAATTTTGATTAAAAAAAAAAAAAGCCCTCACATGGCAGAACCAGCCACCCCAGGGGTCAAGGAGAGCTTGCTACTTGGAAGCATGACCGAGCTCTGTGCTCAGTGTTGTGCCAGCTGTTACGTGAACAGGACACAACACAGAGCTCAGCGAACAATGGGGAGGCACGGCCGGTCCTGAGAACACACAGCATGGTGTGTGTGTGTGTGAGCCTGACACACCCGGTGTGAAACAGAATGTAACTACTGGTGTGTGAGCTGGGGGTACGGTGACAGGGGACAACCAGAAACTGTCAGAGGTGAGGCCTTTAGGGAAGCTGACCTGCGCCCTCCCTGGCACACACACAGGTTCCTTTCTCCACTCACAACCAGGTCCTTCTGGGGCTGTAGCTCGCTGGGGCCTGCCCTGAGCTCTTGAAGGGGAGGAGCACGCTGGCAGTTCTGGGAGAATCCATTTCCAGGACCTCAGTATCTGTATTTTCCAAAACTGCCTAAGAACATGACTGAATTCACAATACTCTTGCTCACCTCACAGAAGGAAAGCACGGCCCTTGGCTGTCCTCAGCAAGGGGCCCTGACCCCTCCTGGCCCTTCTGAGGGTGCAGTGCCACTCAAGTGTATTCATGCCTCAGGTAATTTTTAAACGTAATTGGGATTTTTCCAGAATTAAAACATTTTCAAGATAACGCTGGCTAAAGCCCATGAGTAATAGTTTTGCACAATGACTTTCAGATTTGGTGTGCCTTATTCAATGAGTTGGTTAAAATCTACTGAAGCAAATCATGTCATCAAATATTTATTCCTAGTAACTGGTCCTCATCTTCCAGCTTATAAAGTGTTTATTCTTTAACCTCACATTTAGAAAAATAATTGTACTTAATATTTCACTTCTCAACCTTAAATGGTCAAATGAACACTTTTTTCCAAAGTTCTTTTAGGAGCTAAGCAAACAAAATGTTTGAAGGCCATGGCTGCTGCACTTAGGAGACTCTAAGCCATCAACACAGTTCTTTAAAAGCTAATAGACACGGCCTGGAGGGAAGGAGAGGACATTCTGGGGTTAGAAGTGTTCCAGGCAAGGGGAATAACACAGGGCAGGAAAAGGCCCAGTAATGTCGGAGGAGAAGATCTGAGTCGGCGGGACCGGCGAGGTCTCTGGGGGCAGGAGTATCCCACGACACGCTCATCTCATGTCCCACAGAGCTGGGCCTGTACGTCAGATCCAACAAGGCTCTGACGTCAAAAGGACACATGCTGGTGATGCGATACTGGGATATTTGAAAAGATTCATCTGGCAATGAGGGGTGGGGGCCCTGGAGACGGAGGGCAGTGTGGCCAGCCTGGGGCCCACACGTTGTCCCCAACAAGGGGTGAGAGCTTTGGGTGGGAGATCACAGAGGCCAAGGCGAGGAGCTACAGCCCATGAAGTGATTAAAGAGAAACACACATTGGCCTTGGTTACTTGTCAGACGTGAAGTTCAGCAAAGTGGGACAAATCCAAGAGGGGTCCCAAACTTCTTTGATGAGCTGGCACAGGAGCCGGAGCCCAGGCATCTGGTGGGGGGCAGGGGGAAGAGGGGCTGCACAGGCTCACTGGGGAAACTGAGAGGAGGGCTTTGGCAGTGGTGGATCCCAGCAAGAGGCAGTAGGGACAGATGAAGCCTCACCTGGAATGGGGTTTGGGGTGAGTCCCACTTCCTGAGGGGCCGGACAGCACAAGAGAGTCTTAAACTGGTATGCTGGGCTGGGCCAGGAACCAAGGCTGGGGGCGCCGCCGGGGGTCCGGTGGGGCAGAAGCCCGGCCGCTAGACCCAAGCACCTGGACAAAACCTGGTCGGGTCCTGCCTCTCCAAACAGTACTACCTTACCCCACGGCTTTCTTCCTTCCGTCCCCAGGCTTCTGCTTAAAGAAGTGGTGAAATTCATAAAGCTACCACTGAACTTGGCTGCAGATGCTGAGTGTGTAATTGCTTTATAGTGATATTCACACTGAGGGCTGGTGGGAGCCTGGAGCCTGTGCAGACAGAGTGAAAGGCAGGCCATGTGGCACGGGAGCATGGCACACTCCCGGCCCTTCCCTGGCCACCCAGTGCCTCCAGGAGAACTGCAACCCCTGCTCCCTTGGATGGGGGTCCACCCTCTCTCTCCCAGGGCCTGCTGGCTAGAGAGGAGCTATTCAACTTTGGATGTGCCCAAGTCTGGTGCGTCTGCTCCTGGATGAGGGCCCGTCCGTAGTGGATGAGGCACTGGTATCCTGGGCGTGGGCAGGATGCAGGGCAGGGCTGGTGGGCACCTGTTTCTCTCCCCGAGGGACGAGGTGCAGCAGAGGGTGGGAGGTGAATGAGGAACCATCTCTCCTTTGCCCTGGGGGCTCTACGTCCTCCATGGCTCCAATGTGTGCGTGCGCACGCACCATGCACACATACACACACACACCTTTTACTGTAGAATCAAATTCACAGAAGACTAATGTGATATCAACTGAGATTATATTTAAAACATAACTTCTGTGCTTACTTTCCTGCATCACTATTTTCTCCATATTCCCACTTCATTTATTTATCTACTGCTGTTTCAAATTTCATGTCTCAAACTGTAACGTAAAGACTAACAGAGGGCATGTGTCCTCAGGTCTGTCCTGTTCATTTTGGCAAAGCCGGGCTCTCTTACAGCAAGCAGATTCCTCTCCCTGCAGCTCAGATGGACCTGTCCTCGCCTTGGTGCTTCCTGGGAGCCTTGTGGCGCCAGCTGCCCTCAGTACCCCGTCCCTCTCTTGCCTTCCCCTCCGGCTGTTCTAGCACCGCTCTCTGCTTGGGCCCATCTGCAGGTGCTTTCCCGTCAACAGTCTAACGGGAGGTGCCTTTCATGGAGATTTTAACCTGTCTGGGCCACCGGCCCTGACCTGTACCATGCAGGGCAAATGTGAACAGCTTCCTGATGGCAGCTATCAATCTATTCCCCTCCATCAGTTTAACGTTCTTACAGCTTTTCAAGTGACAAGACCATCTTTTGGCAGGTTAGCGACTGTCCTCTGGCTTTATGAACACTCCTCTTTCCAAGTGCGGGAGGGTGGGGTGCTTCCTGGAGCCCCACCCTCGCCCTCGCCCCCTCTCTGAAGCCCCTCCCTGGAGCTTCTCGTAAGCCAGCAAACATCCTGTTCTGTTTCTCAGTCCAACCCGGTCACACTCTGTCCCCAGAGCCCGAGTCCCCTCCCTCCGAGAGGGAAATGTTCTGAACACGCTGTCCTTACTGTACCTTCCCCTTCCCAACCCTGAGCCCTTTTCCTGTCCCATCGTGCTGTTATTTGCGTAATCCCACCACCTGCATTCTCAGAGGTTCTTCCTCAGGCCCCAGGGCTGATGCTAGTCCCTGCACTGACACTTGTCCCCCTCCTTCTCCTCAGTGTCCTTAATCTCTGGGTGAGCTTTTGCCCTATAGGCCCTGGGAGGCTTCAGGCTCCCCCACCAAAGCCTGGTCCCCTCTTGCCTCTGTCTACCCACCTCAGCAACCTTGCAACTCAAGGACCAAGGTGTGGTTGTCCTTTCTTCCATGCAGACCTTGCACAATGATAAACACATCAGCACAAATTCTGGGTTGAAAAATTAAGTTAAGAAAGCTCTCAGTGAGGCCGGGCGCTAACAACTGGTCTTTAGAGTGTGCCTCTCACCTTGGAAGGGTCCACATCAGCGACGCTACCTTCTGCTCTGCATGGTGCTGGTGAAGCCTGGGAAGACTGTATGCAATGGGTGCCTAATGAATGCTTGCTGGCCTGCTTCTTATTGCCCTCATTTCCACTGTCATTCCCTCTTCCAGCCTGCATTTCTCTCTTCTCTAACTGGGTGTTGACCGCACGACCGTCTTTAGCCCATTTAGCCCACCTGTTTTAAAATAACAGTGCAAACGGCTGTTATTCCCAACACACCTGGCAATGCTGACAGCGAACTGCCGCCTGCCAGTTTGTGTTCTGCTGTGGCTATTCCTCCTTGAGAATTCATAGTCCCGGCTCCCCTGCCACCAGCGGTCAGTCCTTTCACCGGAGGCCACGGAAGTCCTGGCTGCCTGACCGCGCTCATGCAGCCTGGGGTGGGCGCACATGTGACCAGAGGGGGGATGGGGCCACCTCCGGGACGAGCTTCAGTCTGGGACTCGGAGTCCCGAGTGTCGCTGAAAGGCCAATGAACTTTAACGTGGGCTCCCTGACCACCCCAGGGAGCCAAGCAGGCTCTGCCAGATTCAAAGGCAACACACAGGAAAGAGTTAATTTTAGGAAGTCACAAACTGGTGTTGTGAGGATTCTGAGTGGAAAAGGGTGTTTTACCAATAGAAAGGTGGGTAGGGCCTGGAGTTACTGAAGAGGTAAAAGGTGCAGTGGGAGTCAGAACGAGCGGGCAAGGGGTGGGCAGAAGTCTGGGAACGAAGGGTGCCTCTGCATGCCAGGCCCTGAGGGCGAGCAAGCCCCACATGTGGGGTTCGCAGGTGTGGATCGAGGAACTGGCTGAGTAGGGTTCGGAGGTCATGAGGTCTGAGTGCATTTATTCACCCTGCAACACTTATGAGGCACCGCCTGCATGCCCACCACTTGGGTTCTGGCCCCTCAGAGGGTGCACCATCCGATGAGGGGAGAGCAGACACCTCAGTGGACAGGCAAGTGGCTCTGGGCCTACAGGGAGCCATGAGGGTGCGGTGGGGTCCCAGCCGGCCCAGGGGGAGTCAGAAATGCTTCCTGGGGGAGGAGAGGCCAGAGCTGAGTCGGGAAGTTTGAGGCAGCCAAGCAGGAATGGCCAGAGGAGGGAGCCCTTGGCGCAGCAGGAGAGGGGAGGCGACAGCTCTAGCCTTTGGGCGGGCGGGGTCAGGGTGGGGGATGATGGAGAGAGCAGGTGTGGGCTGGGTGCAGTGGGGTCACAGCCCGGGGTTGTACCATGAGGGACGGGCCAGACCTGGGTGGGGGTTTGGGGGCAAGGGGTCTGGACAGAGGAGACTCAAAAAAGGAGTAAATTTAAAATATTACAAGAGGAATACTTGTTTATGGTGACAAATAATAAAAGTGTTTAAAGAAAGAAGGTAGATCACAACAAACCCTTAAAAGCTGAAACCCCCTGATGCAGACAAGCAATTTGGGATAAACAGGAAAAGAGTCACTTTTAAAGGAAGAATAACAGAACTTGCTAACAGACAAGGTGAGACCGACACGGAAAGGAAAGGTCCCGCGGATTCTCTGGGAGGACAGGGATGGCAGCGGGTCCCAGGGGCTCCAGGCTCAGCCTGTCCTCATCTTCAGATCCTTTCCCTGTTTTTGGTTTTTAAACTTTAACTGCCCCACTGAGCACAAACACCGACCAGGCGCCGAGCAGGAGCAAGGGTGCCCCTGCCGGTGCGAGTTTACTGTTCTGCAAAGGAGGCAGCCGGGTACCCAAGGTCACAAGAGCGGTGGCATTCAACCTCAGGGCCGAGTGGCTGTGAGCTGGCCCCCCCTCGACAGAGCGGCGTGCCGGCTGGGCTGTGGCTGAGGGCCCACCACCCAGTTACATCCTGGGCTACTGCACCTCACCACCACCATCTCGTGCACGACTGGGGTTCCCCCCATCAGGACCCTGGGCACCCAGAGAGGAGCCTGTTCTCGGGAGTCGAGGGTGGAAGGTGAGACTGCTGTGGGGAAATTGGCTCCTTCCCTGGGGGCCATGTGGTCGGAGGAGCCTGAAGCGCCTCCCTCCTGCTGCTGCAGGGCCGCTGCTCTCACACGGGAACCAGGGGAGGGGGCGGGTGGCTCGGAGGAGCTGTCTCTACTGCCAGGGGCGCGGGGTGCCGTCTGAAGTGTGCCACCTGCCTGCCACACCTTAGGCTCCTCTGCCCACACGTACTTCTGGCCTCCCTCTAGGTGGAACGGCCAGGTCCCGAGTTTCTCTTTGCTCAGAAGCTCGTGCAATTCAATTTCTTTCCTGTGAACCTTCCCAAGACTGCAATACCCCTCGGAAAGGATGTGACCAAAAGTGAATGAGGCATACTGGGCAGAGTGGCACTACTGATTTATGCAAAACCATTACCGCCGCCGCCGCATCATTTTCCCTTCCCCTTTTCGGCAATCATGTATCCCATTAGCCTGTTTGATTGCCGCTGCTCACAAAGGGGCACCTTCGCTGAACCAGCTTCAATGGCCTCTGGATCTATCCCCCGAGAGGAGCCGGCTAATTTGGAATGTAGTCGTGTGTATGAATCCGACACAGCTTTAGTCACTATCCGGGTGTCCTTTTTTTTTGTAGCTGCTGTTTATTATCACTTTGCCTTTCCTCTCTGGGAGACATAATTTTCCACATGTTTGAGATAGTCAGGGGTGTTCTTTTTCTCCGTGAACCCTGGAAAGGATGTGCATAAACGCTCCAGCCTCTTCTCGGTGATGGAGCTAGTTCCTCAGCTGGCAGCTGTCTGCCACCTTTCATTACAGGGACTCCCCAAGCACGGTGTGCTCAACACCTCTTCAGGGGTTTTAGAAGCAGAGAACCCTCTGCTAATTTTCCCAAGTTGCACTAAGAGTCCACCGTGAACTGTAGCAGAAATTGGGAAAATTTAATAAATGTTGATCTGTGGCTCTACCTTGCTTTTCTGGTTTCTCCTAATTTTCACAGGCTGCTTTCATGCCAACCAATACAAATAGGATTCCTGACCCAAGCTTTCAGCTTACATTTCCAAGGTGACATATCTTTATAAAATAGATACCACCTCTCAGTGATACCTGCCCATAAGTCAGACACAGAGACGTGGCTTCTGGATTATGCCGATCCTGCTTTACCCTGCACCCATTGCGCGTTTAGTGAGCACTGACGGATCCTGATGCTGGTGACAATTAACATCTCCGAAGAGGCAGAGGTCAAGAGTCCCTCTGTAGGCTGTGGGGATGTTTTACTTTTTGTTCTTTTAAAAATGAAGTCCAAAAGTCTTTGACAAAACACCCCTTTTTATAAACAAAAGTTCTGTAATTATACATTTGAAGAGTCCACACCATTGTTTCAGTTAAGAAACCCTTTCAGAGGGAGATAGTTCCAGATTCTGAACAATACTTTTTCAGTATTGCTTAGGGGTGATAGGATGCTCAAATAGTTTTGCACAAATATTTAATCCTAATAGATACAGGAGTACATTTCTTGGTGACACTGCTTTTATATGGCAAGTTTTTAAACTTTCCAATATCAACTTCCCATATTCAGGTAGGCCAGGGCACCCACAGATCTCTGGAACTTCACTGCTTGGAAGGTTCTAGAAAAACAGTCTTTGCAGTAACTATCAATATAGGCAGTCCTGCAATCCCCAGTTACTGTTTTTTTATGTGTGCACACCACGGAGTTCCAGGGAGAGCGATTTACTCTCTCTTCGTAGTTAATTTGGCCCTGGAGTATTAGTGGTTTCTTTTTATTTTTGAAAATCTAAGAAACAACAAAAGGGAAATGTTGTAATTCCCAGGCAGAGGCTGGTAGGTGTGGTCTTCCCAAGGCCCCCTTCCCGCATCAAGGGGGAGTGTGTCTGCATCCACTCGCTGCCCTGGAAGGCCAGCACGCGTAGCCCCAGCTGTCCGGGACAGTCCTTCACTCCCTCCAGGTGGTATGTGTCTGCTCCGTGTCACAGCTCCAGCTGTCCGGAGATTTCAGGTGGCTCCTAACTGCTGTCCCGCATCAGGACATGGTTCAAGATTATCCTCACAAGCTGGGTCATCTCCCTTCAGCTCGCTGCTGGGCAGCCCCCGCGCTTCACCCACTCAGGTTGGGTGCCACCTCCCAGGCCAGTGGTTTGGTGTGGAGTCAGCGCAGCTGCACCACGGCGCGCGCGAGGGCCGTGTGGGTCACAGGGTAAGCTCAATGGCACACACTCGCTGCTGGGTTGCATTCCCACTCTTCCCAGGCAAATCTTTCATAATAGGCATTTAAGAATAAAGATGCCTAGAACAAGTCTTCTTTTGTAATTATGCTACAAATAAAGTATCTTCCTGCTTTTTCTGTCTCACTGGGAAGGAGACTGGACTTAAGATTGAATTCACTCTCATTTCAAAGACAAGCACCCTGAGAGCCAGGGAGTGAAGGGATTTGTTGGGGGTCACAGAGCTGACTTGGGAGGAGGCTGGCACCAGCGCTGGGGTCTTCTGGACCACACTCCATGAGGACCCTCCCTCCCTCCCTCCTTTCCTTCCCCTCTCTCCCCTCCTTTGCTGCTCCCTACTTTCCTAGCCTGGGCATCAGGGCTATTTCTCAGAGCTTTCTTCCAGACCTTCCCCAGCCCTTCCTTCTTAGCCTGACTTCTGAGGTACTTGACCTGGATTGTGACCTACACATTTTTAAATCCACATTTTTGTGTGGATGGCTCATCTGTAACTCCTGCTCACTGTGCCCTATAGTTTCTTGTAACTAAATGCTTCCAGACTTCCCCATAGCCACCACAGCCCTGCCATTCTCCAAGGTCATGGGGATGACAGCCTGGTGCAATCTTTAGTTCTTCCTCATTCCTCAGATGCAAGATGTCACAGGTGATTCCTGAGAGCTTATTTTCCTCGGAATCTGCACAGCAGCTACAACCCTCAGTCTGATTTATGGAGGTGCTACAATGTGTGGGCCACACGGCTGGGTGCTGGGACATGAAGATACCACGATACTGTCTCTGCTCCCCACAAGAGCAGTGGAGGGGCACCTGGGTGGCTCAGTCAGGTAAGCATCTGACTTCAGCTCAGGTCATGATCTACACAGAGCCCACCTCAGATCCTCTGTCTCTCTCTCTCTGCCCCTCACCCCGCTTTCAAGAATAAACATTAAAAAAAAAAAAAAAAAAGAAGTGCAATGTAGTGCAGGACCCAGGCAAAGCAAACTCCCAGTGCCAGGCTTACCTGCCCTGCCCCCTGCCCAGGCCCTGCTGCTCCTGTGCGTACCTGGTCTCTGGCCCACACCTGGTCCTGTCCTTGCAAGTACCGCCTCCATCTTACGTACTCCCCACAGGGCATCCAGGGGCCGCCTGAAACCTGGTTTGTGTCGGTTATTTCTATTCCTGAGCAGGTTTTCTTTGTGCACGTCCCTTCCCCATCACTGCCATGTGACCTCCCCCAGATGGCCAGGTTCCCTCTCCCTGACGAAAGTGGGAGTTTGAGGGCTGGCACTGTGTGTCTCTCTGCAGGTTGGGAGCTTTCCGAGGGAGAGGCTCACTGGTCGGTTTGCTGTGCTCTGCAGCTCTCTGCGTCTCTGCCACTGGGATGGATGTCTGCTTCAGTTCTGGGGCTGACTGACCTCAAGTTGTGGCCTCAAGAGCCGGCCTATGCCTGCTGTGCGGTGTGCCTGCCTTTGGGAGCTCAGAGCACACCCTCCAGAGGACACTGCCGGGGAAATCCCGGGGGAGACCAGAGAGGGTGTGATCAGACCTGGTGGGGGGCTCTTGGAAATAACTATCACCAGGCCAGGAAGGAGCCTTTTGTTTTGATTTTAAAGCGCCCCTTTCCCTGTTTTTGTTTTTTTCCTTCACTAGAGCCACATGTTGCTATGGGAACGAGGATGGCACTGGGACCCACAGCCACTCACCGGCCTGACAGAACCCTGTAAATAAATTCTGCCTCACTCCAGGCTCCGTGCTGAGTGGTCCTGGAGGGCAGCTCAAGCAGCCACTTGCACACTTTCTGTCCTGCTGCTGCTGGCTCGTGCAAGACCCTCCTGCGGCAAGCTCACCGGCTGATTGCTATTCTGAGCACGGCGAGCACGGAGCGTGTGGGGGTCTGCAGCCGCCCGCCCTCTGCAACCCTCCTCGACACAGTCTCATCAGGTCTATCCAGTCCCGAGGGCCAGGCTCAGTGGATCCATTTCAGAGATGAGGAAACCCCCTCCTCAGGATCCGGCCCCACATGTATGTACCTCAGCTGTGCCGCTCGGGCTTGAGGCCCGCACTGCTGTCTCCACCGGGGACTGCTCTCCACGGTGTCAGTGGAGTTAAGGTGCCCTTCATGTGGCTGACTCCTACCAGGCTGAGGCTGTAATCCCTCTAAAGAAGGGCCCTGCCTTGGTTTCTCTCCTAGGCATGGGCTGGCCCATGAAGTGTGCCCACAGGAGCCATCTGCTCCCCAAGTCTGACTGTGCCAGGGCACAGCTGGGCTCATTGCTGTCGCTTTACTATTTATTGTGCCTTTGTGGGAGACAGAGCAGCCTGGCTGTTTTAAGAGACCAATTACCTGGATTCAGGGGTGCTGGGTGGCTCAGTCGGTTAAGCGTCTGACTCTTAATCTTGGCTCAGGTCATGATCTCATGCTTTTGAGTTTGAGCCCTATGTCAGGCTGTAAGCTAACAGTGCAGAGCCTGCCTGGAATTTTTTTTCTCTCTCTCTCTTTCTTGGGATTCTCTCTCTCTCTCTCTCTTTCTCTCTCTCTCTCTGCCCCACCCTGGCTCACGTACATGCACTCTCTCTCTCTCAAAAAAAAAAAAAAAAGACCAATTACCTGGATTGAAATCCTGACTCTGTCACTCACCAGCAGGGTGACCTTGGGCAAGTTGCTTAACATCAGTTTTAGTTTCCTCATCAAATTTTCCTTCTTGCTTAAAACATTTTGACTGTGAAAACCATGCACTAATGGAAATGCAAACGTACAGCTTGTTGGTAACTATATAGTGAGTACCATGTGAACGTCACGAGGGTCAAGAACTCAGGAACATTGCCGGTGGCCCTTGGTTCCTCCACAGGGCTGGCCCTTCCTGATCCACCTGAGGAAACCACAATTCTGGCTTTAATCATAATTAACTCCTTTGTTTTTTGTTTTTAAGTTTTACCACCTGTGTCCACATCCTTAAATGTGATAGCTTACTTTCACCTGTTCTTGAGGTTTTAAGAATATAATCCTAATATACGTATTCTTTTGTATCTGGCTTCTCTCCTGTGGCATGCTGTGATAGTCATCATGGAGATCACAGCCCCCCAGATGACACTATGCTGGGCTTATCCGTTCTCCCTGGGCGGACGACTGGGTGGTGATCCCTCTTGGGTCTGGTATGAACAGTGATGCTGTGAACATTTTTATTCCTAAGAGCTTCCTTAGAGAATACACACAGGTGTGAGAGGCTGAGTCTTAGGGCAGGTGTGCACATGTTCACCTTTAGTAGATCGTACCAAACTGTTCTCTCCAGTGACTACAGCAGCTCACACTCCCACAGCGCTGGATGTGAACTGCTGTGACTCCTCATCTTTGCCAACACTTGATACTGAGCTAGCTCATTTTTAAAAAAATATTTTATTATTTTTAAATATTTATTTATTCTTGAGAGAGAGAGAGAGAGCACGAGCAGAGAAGGGGCAGAGAGAGACAGAGACGCAGAATCCAAAGCAGGCTCCAGGCTCTGAGCTGTCAGCACAGAGCCTGACGCAGGGCTCGAACCCACAAACCGTGAGATCATGACCAGAGCCGAAGTCAGATGCCTAACCGACTGAGCCACGGCAGGCGCCCCTGGGCTACCTTTTGTTTAAAAAGTGGGTGAGAGTAGAATCTACTTCCATATGATGATTAGATGGTGTAATAAACCTAAAGGGCTTGGAATAGGGCCTGCCATACAGTAAGTACTCAGTAAATGAGCTGCTGTTTTATAATTTATAATAAAAATGATCATTATTATAAAGGGTCTTGAACTAGGACATGCTAAAGTATGTGGCATATTTACCTTTCCACTTAACAAACTGACTGGTTTAGGAAACTCTTCATTGTGACTACAGAAACTCTGCCTTGGACCGCCAGTCTCTTGATGGTGAGAAGTTGTATTACCGAACCCTTTATGTGGCTGACTGATGCACAAGGGAGAGATAGAAGGACAGACCGAACAACTCCTTCACTCACTCAGCCAATAGGTACTCTATGCGTACGTGCACCAGGCCCATGCGAGGTGCTGGGGACACTAAGATAAATATGATACAGCCTCTTTCCGCAGCTGCGTACACACAGTAAGTGAAATGGAACCCTGAGAGCAGCCTGCAGACCATCAGCCCCATCCTTTCCTCCTGTTGACTTGGCAGAGTTCTCATGTGGCCTCTTGGGAGCAGGACCTGGTCCTTCTATGTTGCAGATAGTTTTGCCTATAGTCCTTTTGAACCCCCAGGGGCTGTCTGTGCCCCTGAGCTCTCTGCCTACTGAAAAATCGCTCCAGAACTTGCTCTCAAACCCAGGTTTCCAGCCAAGCCATAAAAACAAACAGGTAGAACTTCTATTTCCTTTAATACATTGACTGATTTGCAGACAGCTCTCGTTTGCACCCAGTGTGCCTCTGAGGATGGTGGTGTGTGCCTCTGTGGCTCTGCTACGATAATTACTGAAATGGAAATGAAAGGGTCCATGCGAGGTGCTGCTTCGAAAGCAGCATGGCTCTGCCACAGTGTCCAGAGTCGTGACTTCAGATCTGCTGTAACGTGTGTGGTGTTGTTGACAAGGCCCAGGTTCTAGCCTTTTTTCAGACAAGAGAGCCTTGGAAAGGTGGGCAGCACCTGCCTCCTGAGCACTTGGGGTTGGTCAGCAGTTGAGGCAGATGGGCACCCGTGCGGGAACGACCACACGATTGCCAGACTGGAGGCTGAGACCACCATAACGTGAGTGAGGAAACAGCCCAGGAGGACCTGTTTGGCCACTGGCCCTGGGGAGGATCAGACAAATGGAAACAACTGAAGGAGAGCAGGGTGAGGGGGAGGGTGTGCTGAAAGACGTGCGTCTGTCATCTAGTGCCAAGCGTGACAAGAAGACAAAGGGAACCCTGTGATTGGGCAGAGAACACACGCAAGAAAGGCGTCCAAGGGTAAAGGGGAGAAGCACGGGCTGTGTGAGGGCCACGCCACGCACAGGGGACATTACAGAGCAGGGGACGAAGGAGCGCACGCTGGTGGGGAATGAGAGGAAAGCGTCAGGAGCTAAGATAAATGACAAGAATGATGCCAAGTACACCGGGAGCAGGAGGTCACTGGAGGCAGTGGTGGAGCCTGTAAGGTTAGCATTTGGGAAATTTATCGACAGAAGTCGTAAACGGAGCTAAAAAATTAAATGAATTCATTGCTGCGGCGCTCACAAAGGATAGATGAGAGACAGATGCCGGCGGCAGCCCTACACTTCCCAGAGGAGAGCAGTGAAATGCTGCAGGAAATCAGAAGCGTGCCAAAACAGGTGATCAAGAAATCTGAGCCTCCGCGGCGGCCGAGGCTGCTGTCACCTGAGAGCCAGTCGCGAGGAAGAGGGGAAATGAACGTGCGGCGGACGCAGGCGGACCTCGCGAGCAGGAAGGCCTGGCCGGCTGGGGCGGGACACATGCCCACACCCGGCAGGAATCCCACTCTGTGCCAGCAGCAGCCGGGACCTGGAGGTCGGGGTGGGCTCCCGCACCACAGCTGCACAGGGGCTAGCAGCCCCGGCCATTGACACATTGTGCAGGCCACTTTCTACCTGCCGCCAAAGCTGACCGACCACCCCCACCCAGAGTGAGCCTCGGAGCTGTGCCTTCCTCTCTGGAGGGGGCAGCACCTGCAGAAAACAGTCTTCCCTGGGAGATGTGGCAGTGACTCACCCACAGTTCTCTGTTAGCCTCACATGCTCAAAGCCAATTCCATCTATGCTTCTTGAAAATCGCACAAAGCCTGTGCCTTGGTAACACTCAGTATCTAAAGGTACTGGTTCTGACTAAATACAGGCCACTGAGGTCGTTTGGCAAACAAGCAGTGACAGGCTGAGGAAACCCTGCCTCTCCCCATAGCGTCTTCGACTGTGAGAGAGAGGCCCCCGGACCCCAATATTCTGATGGTAGGGTTCCAGCTTCCACGGGACTGCGGATCGGGCTTGTCCTGGACCCCGCCTCCCCGCCATCGTGGTTTCCTGACTCTGTGTCCAGCCTCCTCTGCCCGACTATCTGTGCCATCACGGCTCTCCTCCAGGGCTGCCTCTCCCAGGAGCCCTGTCCCACCAAACGTAGTCACCCCTCTTCCCTCAATGCAGCCTTGTCTCTCACACCTCTGAACATCGCCGCACCAACTTAGACACATTTCCACCATTCTCTAAGCTAGTGATACTTTTTCCAAAACTCGTATGCTGCAGGAAAGGACGCCCTCTTTGAGAGCTGCTATATTCTTAAAAAAATTTTTTTGTTGTTAATATTTATTTTTGACGCGGGGGGCGGGCAGAGAGAGAGGGAGATACAGAATCTGAAGCAGGCTCCAGGCTCTACGCTGTCAGCACAGAGCCCAACACGGGGCTCAAACCCACAAACCGTGAGATCATGACCTGAGCCAAAGTTGGATGCTCAAGTGACTGAGCCACCCAGGCACCCTGAGAGAGTTGCGGTATTCTTGATACCCAGNACAAACCGTGAGATCATGACCTGAGCCGAAGTTGGATGCTCAAGTGACTGAGCCACCCAGGCACCCCGAGAGAGTTGCGGTATTCTTGATACCCACGGGGATTCAGCACTTTTGTGCCTTCTTGTGTGCTCTGAAGAAAGACAGAGTTTGTGGGTCTTGCCTTATGATCCCATTCATTATTCATATTATGATTTCAGATATTCCCAGTTGGCAACACCACATTGAGGCTTTTTCTCCTGAACAATAACTGACTCAGGAAGGCAGCCCCATGGGCTGCTTGCTCATCGGCCAGATGCAACAGATCACTGGTTATTTAGTCAACCTGTACAAAGGGGCTGGTGAGTGTGCTTGGAGTTCCCTGCATAGACAGTTCTGGAAACTCACTGGGGAAGAGAAGGTCTTGCACTCCAACTTTATGGTTCTGTAATGGGAATCTATTCCTCATTTGGTTACTGAGGTAGGTGACAGGGTTGGGGCTGAGTGCTGGGGGACCCTCGTTAGCACACTCCGGTGCTCCCCGGCCTTCTCTGACCTAGAATTCCTTCTGCTGGGATACAGAACTGCAGTCTCCCATGGGCGGATGAAAGACAGAACTGGTTTGTTTTTTGGGGATGTATTTTGTAAGAAATAAGTGACTGTACGTGAAAAATATTCAATTTTAGCTTGATATGTTATTATGTAAAGATAAATTTAAATGGTTTTTCAACTTGGTACATAACACATAATGTAAGTTTAAGTGACAAAAAAATTGGGATTTATTGGCAAAATTTTAAAAATATGCTGAGTAATGTATGGCATGGTTGAATCCCTATACTGTCCACCTAAAACTAATGTAACATTGTATGTTAACTATACTGGAATTACAACTTTTTAAAAAAATTAAAAAAAATTTTTTTAAATATGGTATTTGATTTAGGCCTCAAATATACATTAAGATTCAGATCCAAATTTACTCTTGTTACCTCATCAAAAAAAGTGCTTTTATGACCTGTGACATTTAGAGTTTTTTAGATTTTGTTCCTTAAAAAATATCAACTTGTTTACTTTTATAATTTTCAGGTTTGGTTAGAAACGAAGAGGTAAGAAACAAAGTTTCAGGCTTCTGTTTATAAGCTCTTTTCTCTAAGAAAGACATTGTAGGCATATATCATTTTTGTCTTAAATGAATAAAAAGGCAAAATGAGTATAAATTATCACAATATTTTCAGTTTTTAGAATGCTATGAGAAGTACCAGAAACACGCTGATGTGCTCTGGAGAATTCGAATTTGCCAAACACAATATACGAACCCAGGGCTAGCCATGTAATGTGCAGGGCTCAGCACAAAATGAAAATGTAGAGCCTTTTGTTCAAAAAGCAGGAAAAAAAGCTTTTTCTTTTCTTCCACAATTCCTCTCTTCACCTGACACAGGGTTTTCTTTTGCTACTTAATGTTGCAATCCCTTGGGCAAGGGGACTCCTGAGGCTGGGGCAGACCCACACAGGCACCTGGGCCCTATCCTGGCACTCAGATGAGAGTCACACCAGACCCTGACCCTCCCAGCAAACACACTGGGCCCCTACAGGGAGTGGGGGCTGGCGGCAGGCATGGGGCAAGCTAGGAGGCTGGAAGGTCTACGTACCAAGGGTCAGGAAGTGGGTGGCTGAGAACCTGTGCTGGGAAGGTGAGAGGGGGCAGAGGCGGGCCTGTATTGTCCCATGGGGCTCTCCTTATAAAAACAAATTCACAGGTAAAATTATGAAGAATTCAAGATGGTGCTAGAGAACATTAAACCCCAAGCTCAGAGCTCAGCCCTCCTGGGCTGCAGCCTCACGCAACTGCCCTGGTCACAGGCCCGTGAAGTCAGTCCTGTGCAGAGCTGAGAAATATCACATTGAGGAGAAACTACAGAATGGTTACTAGTTTGATGCCTTTCGTTTCCTCTTGAGTTTCAGCCTTACTGTTCCTTATGATTCCTGTCATTTTTAAAGTTTATTTATTTTGAGAGAGAGAGAGAGAGAGAGAGAGAGAGAGAAAGAGAGGGAGAGAGACTGCAAGCGCGCAAATGAGAGTTGGGGAGGGGCAGAGATTACCAAGCTGAATACATGCTGATGCACGGTACCTGACATGAGGCTCGAACACACAGACTGTGAGATCATGACCTGAGCCAAAACCAAGAACTGGACACTCAACCGACTGAGCAACCCTGGCGCCCCATGCTTCCTGCCTTTAACTAGCAGCCCTTCAGAGGTTCACACTAAACACTCATGACTGTATAAAAAGCAAGGGCATAATAAGCAGATGAAGTCAACAGCAAGGCTACTAGTGCTCACTCAACACCCAAAGAACAGAAAAGCTAAGTAATGAACTTACAGTTGACTGACACTATTCTCATCCTAAATGGTGTGAGTGAATCCGCAGGTGCCCCTGTGAGCCCACTGGGAATCTATATTGTCCAGGGGATGACGGTCCAGGCATGCCTGGCTCATGCCTGGTTTACACTTGCATCTTGGTGTGTGATTGTGAATTGTGCCCTTCCTCACACTCAAGTGTCTTGGTTTCTCTCCTCACCAAGGGCACGGTCTTCTCTTTCCTGATCCAGAGGCATCCAGTGCATTTTTCTGGGGACATTTATATTACCAAGAAAACAGCATGGCAGATGTTGGAGGCTCAGGCCTGTCACCCAACTGCTGCCCTGGCTGTGGGTACCCAAAATGGAGGGAAACAACCTGCCCACTCTTCCTCCGCTAAATCCAAAAGTAGAAGGGACATCTAGGAACAACATGGTCCCCTAGAATGATCTAGGCCTGGACACCAGAGGAGGAAGAGGCCCACTCAGAAGCATTTATCTGCAGTCCGGCACAGGATGGAATAGACAGGCAGAGAAAGCCAGCAACTGTCTGCCACGGTGGCCCCCATGGGGCCAGGGTTCCTTAAACACCATGTTCAGAGGGCCAAGGGACCTCTGAAATAGCTGCCGTATGGGAGGGCAGAAGACTTGAGGACAGGGTTGTTTGACCTATCAAGGTCTCTGTGGTTGCCGATTCCACAGAGAGGCTGGAGGGAGTAAGCAAAGCCATAGGAGTTGGCTTTCATTTCCTAGTGAAGAGACATCTAGAAATGATAATGATATCCCCACTGTGCGGGAGCAGGACTTTCTTCTGTACCAAGCTGTCTGAACAACAGGCCATTAGCGGGTAGAACAAACAGTTCCACTTAACTCGGGATGTAGCATTTACCTGTACATCATGAAACAGCACAGCGTCTTTCATGAAAGGAGACCCTTACCTCATTTGCTGTGTTGTGTGTTCCCACGATTCGGATGAAGGAGGCAGGCTGTCTTTCAAAAGTTACAGATTGCCAGGACCTGTGAGAGGAAGCACAACCGTTTGCCTGGTTAGACAGTACGGTTAACCCTGTCAGCAGGCAAGAGGAGCCATGTGCTGAGGAAGGGGGGTGCCTGTCCTCCATCCTTAGGAAGCCTGTGACGCAGGAGGGATGGGGGTTGGGAACAGTGTTCCCCTCACGTGTGCCTGAGGAAGGCAGTCAGTCTGTAGTGTCCCTACCTTCTGTGAAGGCGACCTGGGATTCACCAAAAGCTTCCCCATAAACAAGCACAAAGTACGAAGCTCACATTGCGACAAGAGTGTGGCCGGAAAGCAATCAAGGCGGCTGAGAGTTCACAAAACACATTTCCTCATCTGTGAAATGGGCCTACGTCAGGGGGCTACTGGCCAATTGGCGCGCACCTGAGAGGTGTGGTAGGTTCTGGGAGGAGAGGTTTGAACCGGTGAGGAATGTGGGCTGAGCAGGGCAGGGCAAGGGGAGGGAGAAGAGGGGGTCACTCACTGCCGTGAGTGGAAATGATGACATCTGGGGAAGAAGAGGAGGTTTCTCCACAGGCCTCCGCCTCTTCCCCTTTCCTGCTTCCAAATGCATCCCCCCAGGGCTTATTCTCAGGACCACAGTCTCTGCGTGGGCTCACAAGCCAGCTCCTTTAAAGCCCAGCCAAACAGGCTCTAAACCAACCCAGAGAGGAGGAGCTCTGCTCTTGGTTTAACGCTCACAGCTCATCAGAATGCACTGGGGGAGAGCACGGCACCCACGACTGTAAATTCCAATAATATTTTCTGTAATAAATGTGAGGAGTTCACAGTTGTTGCCATCCCTCCTCCGCTCACACAGTGGAAATGCCAGCTGCTGGGAAGCTGTTTCCTGTAATTGTCTAATTACCAAGTAACGCTACCAAAGAAAATATATGTATTTGTGGTTTGTTTTTTCCCCCTTTAGTTTCAGGTGTTCCATCTTCTCTCTCACGATGAGCCTCCCACTGAGACTGATTCACTACTGCCTGGACACCCAGGCCCCTTAAGGTCATTGAAAAGCCGTTACCATCCTATGTGCAAAGTCTGTGCCTCTGAAAGCAGTTTTCTGGAAACAGCAGAAGAAAAATCACTCTCTTTGTAAAAATGCTATCCTTCATACATGAAGTGATGCCATCTGACCATCCCCAGAGCCTGCACTCTCGGCCCATGTTCTCAGTGGGGGGCTGTTTTGCCCCAAGACCCACGTGGCTCCCCTGGGGAGCCTACCATGTGGCATACAGCCCGTGGGCTGGAGCAGGCCTACCAGAGGGAGGCCCTGTGGGGCTTCAACCCTGGGCCTGGGCTCCCACAGGCCTACCTGTCACTTCTGAGCTGAGCTGTGTGACTGATGGACTGGCATTCTTCCTCCGGCTGGGCAGAAGGGGCTCACGCTGCGTGGGGCAGCAGACGCCCATCCCTGCTCCTAAGGGAAGCACACACCGAGGCTGGGCCACTGCCTGCTTCACAGACCAGCCCTCCAGGAAAGGGGGACAGAGCCAGGACAAGTGATGGCAGCCGCCGCCAACTCTTATGTTCCAGGAGGTTTTAGAAAAGAACTGAGGTGGCGGGGGGCTGGGTGTGGAGGAGGTAAAGAGTGCGTTCTCAGACGTCTAGCTGCACGCCTATTAAAAAAATCACCAAGCGTTTCTGGACATAGAGGGAAAACTTGGCACTTGTAAGCTCACGGTCCTCAACAACATGCTTGTGGCTCTGAGAGTGCAGGTGGATCTAAACGATGCCTCCTGAAGGCCCACCGCTCTTCCCCCGACGACTGCCCGGAGCCCAGGGCAGTGAACAGAAGGAGGTCTCGCGGGAGTGGCCGTGGGCAGAGCCAGGCCCCCTGGGCGGCAGGCTCAGGGTTTGGGCGTCTGTGCCCTTGTCTGGCAGGCCAGCAGCCTAAGCAGGGGCAGCATTTGTGAAGTAATAAGATCAGAAGGCCTCAATTTAATACCAATTCTCCATTACACTGCATTAATATCTAATCACATTAGAGTTCATTTTCACTAACACAGCCTGAGAGTTGAAAGATGATTTCATTTTCAGCAAAACTGGATACCAACCCTAAAACAAAATACCAGGAGGACGGGACGCTGGTTAGGATGAGGTAATGAGCATCTCTCCCTCCCCAAATATCAGATCGCATTTCCTCTCAACTTCTTCCAAACAACTTTAAGTGCTGCTCGATGGGGACATATTAGGTGGCCCCGGAAGTCCTTGTCAGGTTGGGGCCGCTGGGACGACTGCCTGAGCGGGGCTCTCAGAGTGCCAGAAACTACCACCATCACTCAGTCCATGCGACGCTCCACTGCCATTTTTATGGAGCTTTACTGAGGGCTGTATAAAATACCCCTCCTCGCTAAGCACTCTGAGTCCCTTCCTTAGTAGGCAACACGCCCAGGAAGATGATGGAGTCTCAGGGGCGTGCCACCCATTTTGGCTCACGGCCAAGACTGGGTGATGGAGGAAGTGTCTGAATAGGAGCAACACGTGTTGAAAATAAACGTGGTCTCTGTTTTGAGCACTTACCACAAAACGGAAAGCCCTACCCTGGACTCAAGTCCCAAGCTGTTACTCTGGCCGGGCTCTCTACGGCACAAGCCACTCCCCTCTCTTGAGCTACAGGCTCCTCGTCTGTCCAATGCTGAAGAAAGAACATGACTCCCCTCGTTACAGAAGTAACCTCAGCTGGTGTGAGCTCCAAAACTGGGAGATTGTAAATGTGTGTCTACACATAGATGTGTTCAGAGAGATCTGTAAGAATGTATGTCAAAATGTTGATCAGGGTTTTAGCTTTGGATGAAAGAATTTCCAGAGATATTTACTATACTTGTGCACTTTTCTGTACTGTCTGAATTTGGTAGAATGCATATGTAAGCATTTTTGAAAAGTACCTATCCTGCCTACTACTCAAGGCTTTAATACACATCATGTGACATGAAGCAAGTGAAAATGCCAGCATGGTATTATTATGCAAAATATTTCTTCTTGGGGGGATGGGTAGGGGTGGGGTGACAGTCAAGATGGTAGGCTTTGATCCTGGCCTTTCATGAACTAGAAGTTGGATGGCATACTTGGGCTTTGGGTCAGAATCTCAGTTTTGCACTTTTACCAGCTCTGTGACCTTAGGCAAGCTGCTTAACCTCTCTGGGCTTCAGTTTCCTCATCTGTAAAGTGAAGATAATAAAAATATCTAACTTTTTATGGTGAAGGTTAAATATACTAACAAATATAAAACATCCAGAACAGTGTACTAAGTACTGAAGTACTAAAAATGGTACTGTTATTACTATTACAGGTGGTATTGTTATTACTACTATAATTACCATACAGCCAAATGAGTCTGGACAAGACACACTGCTTTCCTGGGCCTCATCGGTGAGTTATCAAGTTTGTTAGTATGTGATTTGCTAACTACTGCTAAGGTTCCCAGGGGCACCCGAGGCAGCCATCAGCACCCATTTCTTGGAAGCAGTCAAGGTGGCTGGGCTTTGGAGGAATTATGCAAGCATTTCTTGAACAGACTCTTGAGCCTGGCACCTGACTGTTAATGCGGGATCCATGCAAGATGTAGTGCCTGTCCTTATGAGCTTTCTAAGCTCTCTGGGGAGATCAGCTATCCTTGCAGGAAGTAGAGAACATGTCAACAGTATACTGGTCCCAACTCACAGACTGGTGGTGTTCCAAAGCTTCCCTTGTAATTGGTTGTTTGAAGCTTGGAAGCAATTTTTCCAGAGAAATAAAGTTATAAATTTTGATTGGTTTCCCAGACTCACCCATAACATTCAATTTAACCCATAACGAGGCTGAAAGACTATATATATATATGAAGTTAAAAAAAAAAGGAAGAAAATGATGTTGTTGCCATAGCAGTAATTAAACAAGCCAGAAAAACAAGAGCTTGAGACAGTCTCTCTAAAGCTGCTGCTTGATGAAGGATTAAGTACTGTCAGGCGCATGAAATCAGGCATCTGTGGCTGGCATACAGTAGGTGGTCTGGTAAGAAGGAGTGAAAAAGTGGGCCAGGAGCTGTCCCCTGTCTGTAGACCACTGTGTGGCTCACAAAAGGCTTCACAATCATGATCTATCACATTTGGTTCCCAGCAATCTGTTAGGTACCTAGGCAGCCAACTGCAATCCCATTTCGAGGTAAGACACTGAGGCAGAAAGAGAAGCAATATGTCAACATTCCAGCGTGGCCATGTGTAGAGTCAACACCAGAAGCCAGATTTACCGGCTGTCTTCCGGTAAAGGGCACAGAGAGAAACTTTCTGACCGAGAGGCTGGGGCACTGAATGATCCCTGTCCTCTGGGTCCTAGAGTTTCATACCTCACGTATGTGCCGGTATTGGGATGCCAGACCGGAGATCACGCAAGTGAGTGGATCACAAGCTGGCCTGTGGTCCCTACATGCAATGGGGGTGAACTGGTTGGGATGGTTCCATGGGAAACAGTGCTCGGCACATGGTGGGCGCTCAGTGACTGCCAGCTACTGTTCTGTCCTTATATTCACACATATGGAAAAGTGAAGAAGACAAGAGGCTCCACAGGCGCTACTCTCTCCACACAGATCAGCATGGAGATGTGGAAAACACATGAGGTCGTACTGACAGGCGAATCAGGGGACCGCATCTACAATGTGCCCCCCCCCTCAATGTTACTCATGAAAACAAGCACGCTGGCAAAATATTTTTAAATATTCTGGAAGGAGAGGCTGAATTCATGAGAGTGGTTGTCTCAGACAGGGTGAGGAATGAGTTTGCTGATGGAGAACAAAGGAAGCTTCAACATTAACTGGAATGTTTTATTTCTTTGATTAAAATAAAAAGATGAAGTGTATGTGAAAAATATTAACTACAGTCAATTCTGGGGATGAGTATGTGAGTGAATGTTAGAATACTTCTTGTTCTTTTCTGCATTTTAAATAGTTCTTGAAATAAATAAAAAAAGAGGGAGAAGAAAGGCATTAAAGCAGTGTCTGTGTTTATGTGAGAAACATAACCAGGGGTGGAGTTAACCAAACTGCAAATATAGAACTTAGGGGGCTGGGTGGAGTCAGTCCCTCTGTGGACATGTGGATTTGCCAGGTGGCACCACAGGCTCTGGGGACAAGTGGCGTCTTTGTGGGAGCAGAGGACAGGAGAGCTGCTGGCTGGGGGAGGGGCGCAGCCTCCATCTGTAAGTGCCAATCACCATGTGAGTGGTTCTGGTGACAAGGGCCACCAGAGAAAGGAAGTCAGCGGGCCTCAGCTGAGATTGGCCTCCCATCCTAAGCCTCATCTGCCTTCTCTGGGGATCCTGTAGATCCTGTACCAAGGGAGGCTGGTCTTTTCGGCTCTGGAAAAATATGTGACTCTGATGCCTATGCTGTAAAGAGAATGCCAGGGTCAGAATTTTTCTGGAGCAGACTTGACAAACACTGGGGAGATGGCCAGGGCCATGGTGGCAATTAAACATGGCAAACTGAACACTCAGGTTAATCTTTGCTCCTCCACTAAAAGGGCAGTGAGGAAATCTAATATATGCCTCATATCGAATAATCAAATATATGTGTTCTAACACACACACACACACACACACACACACACACACACACACACACCCCCCAAGCAGACACAGATGAAGAGACGTTACCCTCTCTGTGTTTTCACCTGAGAGAAAATGCACAGGAAGCAAGCAGATCGACACTAAGAACCCTAGAAAGGCTCATGTCCCTGAGTCATCAGTAACCTTTGAAGGTGGGGGTGTACCGGGGACCGAACTATGAGAACTGGTTGAAAGCAGGTGAAAGGAGCAGATGGACTCCCCGTATCACCTCCTCTTCCTCCTGTAGAGCAGGGATGAGCCCTCTCGCACCCTGGCAGTAGACAGGGATTTCAGTCTGGAGTCCTTGAACAGAGATAGGGTCTGCTCCCGGGTCAAGGCACAGTAGAGGGTGGGAACCTAGGGGGCTGTGAACAAGGAATCACATAGATGTGAATGTCTCAGATGGTGACACTTCCAGTCTCCTACTCTCTCTTGGCTTTGAGGCCACCACGATCCAGCTTTAATCCCCAGGCAGGAGACTAAGGGTCCCTCTGGAGACTGAGCAGCCCAAGAGGAAAGACCTGGAGAAACGTACCCAGTTTCCTTCTCCCTGTCCCTTAGTTTGCTTTCCATAGTTATTTATCCAGTGCTTACTATGGGGTAGGTCCTCCTTTAGACTCTGCCCTCAAGCTTACATTCTATTTGGGGGCTTACATCTAGCCCCAAGTAAATAGAGGGGCAGCTAGAAAAATGAGGCAGTGGAAGTAGATTGAGAAGGGCACACTGCTTTTAGAGAACATATTTAAGGAGGTTCTCTCTGATACGTGACAAATGAGCTAAGGCCTACACCAGCAGAGTAAATGGCCGTGTGGATCTGGAAGAACGTTCCAGTGAGAAGAAACAGAAGGCAGCAGCTGTGCTGGCCCTGAATGAGATCGGGCAGGGCTCTCCCAGTGAAACGCCAAATCCCTGTCTGAGAAACTTGGAAGGAAGTCTGCAAACCCAGCCGCACACAAAAATCTTCCAACCAGCTTTCTCAATGCCTAACATTTAAAGGAGAACAGCCAGTCCAGGACCACCACAAACCCTAACATGGAAAAGAGAGCCCGAAAGCACAGAAAAGAAAAATGATTCAGAGGATACAGGTAGACAGTAGACAGAATAAAACTTCAGAAACAAACCCCTACACACTGCCAGAAAAATAAAAGAATTATTACACTCTTGAAATAAGAATAAAATGATATGAAAAGGGGATATTCAGAGAACAAGAAAATGCTCTTGTCAATTGAGACTATGAATTGAAATCAACAGTTTCACAGAATAGAAGCTTAAGCTGAAATTTTGTGGAACAACCAACAAGATGGCAAAGATAGAAGATAGAAGAAAAAGGATAAGAAAATGAGAGGTCCATATTCAACTAGTAGATGTCGTAGAAAAAAAGGACAGAGAAGGTATGAGCTATAAAACTGTCAGAGTTAAAAGAAATGTTCCCATACATGAAGGACATAACTTGCTAAGTTAAAGAGGTCACTGAGTGGCCACTACAATAGACAGGACCACCAAACATATTATTGAGAAACTCCAGAAGATCTAAATGTTTCTGGACAGGGCAAAAGCAAATCAAGGTAAAGATGAGGGCATCAAAATTACATAAGATTTTTTTAAGAGCAACACTGGGAGTCAGGAGATAATAGAGCTGTTCCTTCTAAGTGCCGAGGGAGAAATTAGTCCCAGCCAGAGGACTATTCCTAGCCAAGTCACATATTTGGATAGAATAAAGAAGCTTGGATTCAGGCATATAAATCTGAACACATTACCTCCAGGGCATTCGCTAGAAACTTTTGGAAAATGTGCTCCATCAAACCAAGGCAAAGGACCCTGAAAAGAGAGGACCTAGGAAGGTGGGAAGGGAAAGTGGAGGATGAGAGCTGAGGAGAGGCCTAAGGGGACCAGCCCCGCAGGAGAAGGAAGGCAGGGCTCCCAGGGGAAAAACCAAGCGGTATTAGACTGGGCTGTGGGGATTTGTGTGGCTCTGACAAAAATAGGTGATATGTACCTATATAATCAATGAATGACAGATATATGGAAACCTAAGTTAATTTTTTTAATGTTTGTTTACTTTTGAGAGAGAGAGAATGAGCAGGGGAGGAAAAGAGAGAGAGGGAGACAGAAGATCCAATCTCTGTACTGACAGCAGAGAGCCTGATGTGGGGCTCGAACTCACGAACCGTGAGATCATGACCTGAGCTCAAGTCGGATGCTCAATTGACTGAGCCACCCAGGCGCCCCCTAAGTAATTTTTAACTCCAGGAAAAACAAAAGATATTAAAATGAAAGGCAATTTTAGCGATCTATGTGGCTTAGTCCCAAACAATAGTTAGTTACACTAATGCCAACACTAAATGCTAAAAATCGATTTAACAGGAGTGAGAAGAGGGGCGAGGAGAGGGAGAGAAATATGCTCGTGGGAGGGAAGGGTAAGGAAGCTAAATCCTTATCTTCCAAAGTAGGGAAATGATCGATAATTTCGGTAACGGGATTAAAAAGCAGCAGGATAAGCATATAGTTTAGAAACCTGAAGGCACTGACCAAAAGAAAGGTCTATAAGACATGAACGTGTTTGCCTCAAAATCTAAAAGACTGATCATGTGTTATGGTGGACAAGTTGGGGGGACACAGGCACCTTCACACACTGCTTGAGGAAGTGTAAACTGACACACCTCACCAGCAACATTTTGAATGTGCATACCCCTGGATGTAGCAATTTCTCTTATGTCACTTGAGCTTATGACATGCTTTCCAGCGTGCGGACCCAGGAGCAAGGACTGCCAGGCAGCCAGGCAGCACCGTGTGACCAGCAAGAGAACAGAGATGACCTAAATGCTTCTCCCCAGGGATTGGTTAGGTAGATTATGGGCCATCTCTATCCCTATGATGTAAGACTGTGCAGCCAGAGAGGGTGAGGGAGATGGAAAAGAGGGAGAGGGGGACCCAAAATTCTAGAGTTCTTTGGTATAGAAAAATCTGTATTTAAAAAAATGGGAAAATACACGCATTTGTTTCTGTATAAACGATCGACTCTGGAGCAAGAGGTGGTGGGTGAAAGACATTTCACTGTCTCTAGTTCTTTATTTTTAAATCATGATAAAGGTATTTCCTCTGAACGTATTATCTTTTACAAATATTAAAAAATTGCTGAAGAGAAGGAAGGAAAGCAGCTGCCTCTGGTGAGTAGGACCTGGGGTGGGGAAGGATGAAGCAGTGTACCACTGCTTTAGCTAACAAGTCTTGTGTTTCTACCTGGCTTTTATTTATTTAAAAAAATTTTAATGTTTCTTTATTTTTGAGAGAGACAGAGTGTGAGTGGGGGAGGGGCAGGGAGAGAGAGGGAGACAGAATCTGAAGCAGGCTCCAGGCTCCTGGTAGTCAGCACAGAGCCCGACGCAGGGCTCAAACTCACGAACCCCGAGATTGTGACCTGAGCCGAAGTCAGACGTTTAACTGACTGAGTCACCTAGGCGCCCCTCTACCTGACTCTTAAAGCAATGTATAGCTTGTGTAAGTTGGTAAAAATTAAAGAAATTCAGAAGTTGAAAAATAAAAGCAGAGTCAAGAAGAGGAGACGAGCCTATGGTGAGGAGGAATGGAAAGGGTATGTGGGGAACAGATTTATTTACAACCTTTGGGAGCAGGGCCAGAAGGCAAACGTGGACCTTCAGAAAAGATTCCCAGAAAGGAAGGGAATACTAAAGGCTGTCCCCTATCAACTGAGCTGCAGTGACAGCGGAGCCCTCTTGGAGCTGTGTGGCGTTGAGATGCGACAGGTGTAAAGGCCCTGAGTGAGCCTGCAGACTAGCCTGCAGATCCCTCTGACAGTTCTCCACGAGCGCACCTCACTCTGACCCCTAGCTGCCTGCCGTCCCTTCGCGCACGCGGTTTTTACGGTCTCTCTCACAGCTGCGACAGGCCCAGGATCCCACACTCATCTGTGATCAGATCTAAAACCTCACCAGGGTCTGGGCGTGTGAGGGACAGTGCGTCTTGTACAGCACTAGGGGAGGCCAGAATTCTAGGGTTGTTAACAGCCCTTAAACGGGGTCCCCCATGTCTCTTCCGTGCCGGCTCCCAACCTGGCACATCTGGAGAGCACCCCGTTTGCCCAGAAACAGAGTGACAGGGTGTCCTATGCAGCAGAGAGGCAGGGTCGGCCCGGATTCTGATGAGCCCTTCCCAAGAGCTCCCTGGTTTTCAGATCGCGGGCGCCAGCCTAAAGGGAAACCTCTGTGCCGGGCAGGTCGAACCTGGCACCCTGGGAGGAAGTGATTCTGTCTTCCACGATGCTTAACTGGATTTTATGGAGTCTCACTGCCCTGACTTACAGGGAATTCTGCGCTCGCTCTATTTACCCTGTCTCTCCACTCGACAACTATTTACGGAGAGCCCGCTACGTGCCAGGCCCAGGAAAACCACTGCCAAGTTAGTCTAACCTGACTGTGGACCTGAGGTGGCAGGAAAACAGATTGTTAGGAGTGCCTGGGAGTTGTGACCATTTAGTCACATGCTGATCAGCCACATGCTTACTGCGATCAAAGGTCACACAGGGAGACTCCTAAGGCACATCTTGCTTGTCGACTGAGTAGTTTTAAAAATCTAAGTTAGCTCCCAATTAAAAATCGGGAGATTTCACCTAAAAATACAAACTTCTGGTTTCTCTTGAAAACCAGAAGACCTGGAATCCTTGGGTCCTCTTTTTTGCAGAGACAACACTGGCTAGAATTGAGGTGAATGAGACAGACCCAGGTCAGCGAGCTTCTGGTGGTCTCCATCACTCTCTGGAGCCTGCCCTGGCCTGCTGTGCTCGCTCACATCACCCACTTGGCTCATGGGGTGGCCAGGTTTCCATCCCAGCCTTAGAGAGAGCTCAGGTGGTGTTAAAATGGAACAAAGTAAGTATCTAACTCTTGTACAGGAATCGTACCATCTCAAAATTCTTTGGGAACCTAGCACCAGAATAGATATACAAATTATGTTTCATTAATAATAATAATAATAAATCTGAGGCACCTGGGTGGCTCAGTCAGTGGAGCATGCAACTCTTGATCTCGGGGTTGTGAGTTTGAGCCCCATGTTGGGTGTAGAGATTACTTAGAAATAAAACCTTTACCAAAAAAAATCTATCTTCTTACACTGTTCTGTTCTTGGCCTTGAGAACTGGTACAACTGAGGACAGAACAGCGGGTACTGATAGTCTTCAGTCACTGCTGCTTGCCTTCCCCCGGGCTACAGTTAGTAGAAGGTTATTCTGTGAAGCTTCCAAACTCCAACTCCCAGGCCATGCCCCCTACCAATTACACTCAGAATCCCTGGGGCGCATGAGTCCTATTTAAACTCCTCAGGGGATTTCACTGAACAGTGGAGGTGGAGCCCTTCCCCTGGCTGGGGATGGAGGTTGGGGGGTAGCCTGCTGGGGTGGACACGTTGTGTCTTCCTAATTACAGTGCAAGTGAGCAGTCCCCTAGTTTCTTCCTGCCTGGGGGTTTCTGGATCTATGTGGGCATTTTATGCTTTCAGGCCTCTCTGGTGAATGCACTTGCATTTGCTGTTCTAACATGAGTTGGTCTTGGGTTTTACCTTCCCTGCTCATGGCATAATTTTCCCGTTTAGAGGAGTTTCCTCTCAAAGGAAAGGTCAGGACCCTCCTGCCAGCTCCTCGTAAGAGTGAGCTGGAAACTTCTTACCCTATGGCAGCCACAGGAAGGTCTGTGTCCTGGGGAAATTCGTAGAGTGTTTACAGGAGTAGTGGGGGAGCAAAGGGGAGAGGGGCCGTTTTAATACCCTGCATCCGCACTCAGCTCCCATCCCCAAGGCCCCGCTCCCACTCTGTGCATCCACTCCCAGCCATGGAGTACTCCTTGATTCCCCTAAGGGGATGCAGTAATTGATGATTAGCATTCCAAAGCTTGGCTTACATCCTGCTAGCCCGTCATATTTAATTACATTTTAACTATATTCGTCTTCGATAATAGCACGAACATAATTTAGATAATTATCTCTCTCTCTCTTATTCTCTGACTCTGTCTGTCTCACTTAGAGCTCCTTGCAACAAAAATCACTTTCTCGGCTCAAACACATAAACAGACTCTGGGGCCAAGTGCTTTCCTCGCTCTCCTGCAGCAGCTGTGCTAGAAACGCAATGGTTCTGAGTATCACACAGAAAAAAAGAAAATCCATGTTTCTTCCTGCCTCTGTATTCATGTTTGTACACAGCCGGGGGTGGGAGTTGGTGCGGGCACGTGCACGCGCGTGTGTGTGCTCTCGTGTGCACACACCCACGTTTCCACCTGGGCAAGAGCTTCTGTGTGCTATAGCAATGGGGGAGTCCTGGTCAATCAAATTAGTGTCTATAAAGCACTCTTGTGGTCTGGCATTTCTCTCTTCCAAGGTTTAATGGCTTCCCTCACAAATTTAAACTCTGTTGAAACAGTTCTAAATGTCTGGGAAGTCTTCTGAAGAGACCTGTTCTTTCTAATAGGGTTTCTGTCACACTTGGATCTTATAATTAATGACCTTTCCCCTTGCCTATTATCCGTCTTCTCCAAGAGCCCATCAGGTACAAGAGGGAAACCTGGGGCTCTTCCAAGGGAGAGTGCATCTCAAGCCTATCGCTACACAGCGTCAGGGGTCCCCACAGACCCTCCCAACCGCCACGGGGTCACGTGCCCTCCCTGCCCTCCGAGTTCCTGGCCTAATAACTCCCCTCCCCTCCCTGCTGAGAGCAAAACATACTCTTCACATACTCCTCAGGAGCTCTGCTAGTTTTCCTGGTGAAGCCAGAGAGAGCTGAACAATTTAGGTAGGAAGATTTTACGTTACAAAGTTCACACCTCTAAGATTTTTGAACACACGAGGGAATAAAAATGGCCTCAGAAATAGCTACTATCCAGGATTATCCTGCTCAGGGTCTAGAGATCCAGAGCCTGCAAGAATGTCAACAAACCACTTTACAAGATACAGTGTGGGGATGAGGGGGGGTCTTTACCCGCAAACGCTCCAGGTTTTGACCATTTTCTTGTATTTTCAAAGGCTCTAATACAGGATTTCATATAAAAAATTCCCCTTGTCTGATATTGAAGGATTGATTACCCATTAGTTATTCATCTTCAGACACATTCATTTTTCATATGGCTCTAGGTCCACATCAGAGACAAAAATCCTTTTTTTCCCCTTGAAGAATAAATACCCCCAAGTAGTCCCCACCCTGGTGACAGCCAGGCAGGGAGAGGTTGAACTGAGGAGTGTCTGTGTAGTTAACAAACATAGGGACCCTTGCTGCCTCTTATTTGGGAGGCCAAAATTCCTAGCTCACTCTGGAAATAAAAACACAGACTTCAGGAAGCCAGGCAGAGCAGTCTAGACCAACATTTTGCTACCACTATGTTCAGCCCACTGACCGACCCTTCTGATGTGACTAGGCCCAGTACTGGTTCATGTGCAGAGGGGAAATCGGCAACACGCTGGTTCTGCCAACTGACTAGTAACTCCCGGTGACTCGGGAAGGTTGTGGGGTCCCATCCTTGGTGATGCCAAGGACCAGGACAGGAGCATTCCTCCCTCTATGGCATAAGTTCTGGATCATTCACCTCTCTCGGTGATGGCAGCTGGGGAGAATGATCTAACTGGGTTTCACGTGTTGTGAAGTTCCTGTCCCTAACAGACGGGGCTACCTTAGGCCAGGCCAGCGGTGGGTTTGAGGGGACACATTTCTTCTCCCTCATGGCCCTGCACAGGCTCCACATACCTTGGTTTGCTCCATATTGTTCGGGAGGGATGTTCCTACTTTTGATCGTTTGGAGCCCAGCTCAGGTGCTTAGGAATTCTGCTGGAATCGGCCCGAAATGGAACAACCACTGGGTCTTGGTCTCGGCTGAATGGATGGGAGAGCAGGCCGCTTGGCCACACTTTCCGCCAGCAGGTAGCTCTAGAGGCTGGTGGGATGAGGGCACATTCAGTTTGCTCTTCCCCAGAGGATTCCCTGTCCCCGGCAAGTACAATGCTCAACAGAAATATTGATTTAATGACGTGAGCGGCTCCTTTCAGTCTGAAAGGAGAGCAGGCTCGCTCTGAAAAGGCTGTTGCCGCTGAGGAGAGCGCCGCCTCCTCCCTGGCTCTGTGTGACTGTCCAACGCCACCTCCGTTCCTCCTCCAGAAGCACACTCCCTCGGAGATGCACGGAGATGCACGCTGGAAGTGTGAGGACCATGCCTGGGCAGGAGCCAATACTCAAATGTTAAGAATTTGGCAATTTCATTTCCTAGTGTTTTAAATACCAAAAGGATTGAGAACACAATAAGGACTAAATAGCCCTGCATTTCAGGTTTTTTAAAAAGGGCTGCTTTTATGGAAATTCACGCCAAATGCCTATGCAGAACAAAACCCAACCCTGACCTCAGAAACCCACCGCAGCACACACGGAAGTGAGCGAGTGGCCCTCCAGAAGGACTGCCAGGCATTCTCTGAGTCAAATCTGACCAATTTCATAACTAAAAATTACACTAAGCTCCTGCGGGTATTCCAGATCTGATGACATGCCAAATTCGTTCAGCACCTAACACTGGGGAGATATTCAGTGAAAACTTAAAAATAGACTCTCCCTCTCCACCCATTAAGGGCCTGATATTTGCAGCTGAACAGGTAAGAAATTGGGGGCATTGGGGAGAGCTTTAAAAATCTCCAGAGTACAAAAGAATGTTTCTCTATGATGAAACCTATCGCTCTTCGCCTGGAATCGGCCAGGATTAGCCTAGAGCCACTGAACACACTGCAATCTCTGATAGGAGTTCTACGATAAAAGGTGACAAGTGTTTCTGGCAGGCCCCATAAAGGCCCTTTCTGGAATTTGCATAAATGGCCACATTCAACACAATTAAAGCCGATGTAAGGCAGTATGGTGCATGTAACAATCTTTCTTCTGGGACATTTTCTGTTCATGAAAAAGTGGAACTTGAAAAAATAGTTTCTCGGGGCGCCTCGGTGGCTCAGTCAGTTGAGCCTCCGACTTCGGCTCAGGTCATGGTCTCATGGTTCGTGGGTTCGAGCCCCGCATCGGGCTCTGTGCTGACAGCTCAGAGCCTGGGCCTGTTTCAGATTCTGTGCCTCCCTCTCTCTCTGATCCTCCCCTGCTCATGCTGTCTCTATCTCTCTCTCAAAAATAAATAAAATATTAAAAAAAATAATTTCTCTCTCTTTCCACTTTCTTGATAAAAAGTCACAGCCAGGCCCCACCCCAACTTAGTGTTGATGAATTTCTGGGTGTGTGCACTCTCCTGCAGCCCCCCTGGTTCTGAGTCACCCTCTGACCTCTTCCCTGGGCTCATGCCTACAGGCTGGCAGGGGGGAAGAGCTCCGTCCCGTGACCCTGCTCGGCTCATCTCAGTGCCTGCAGCCAGGCTGCCGTAGTGCAGGAGGAAAGAGAGAGCCACTGGCTCCCTGTGACCTTCCAAAGCACGGTGGCCGATGCGATAGGACAGGAGACAACCAGGGCAGGTATGAAGTATCCAAACTAGGTTAAATAATTTAGGTGATTTACGACACAAAAATCAGATGCCAAGACAAGTAGGGAGATTTAGCTGGGCAAGGAGAGGGGTTGGAGGTATGGTAGGCCAGGGGGTCTGTTCAGATCACTTTAATAAGCCATAGGTGCAAAATCAGGATCAAAACCATAGGTGCAGAATGCATGGGAGGCATCTCACTCTTTATGATGAATCCTAAGTCCCCTCAGGCCAGCAACCTCAGAGATTCCCTCTCTATATTTTATAAACCTAGATGTTGTGTGCGCACACAGGGGTGTGTGTGTGTGTGTACATGTGTGTCTGGGACCAAGATCTGATGCAGTGAATTTCTTAACACCTGCTTTGAATTTTGCTCGTGACCCAAGGCTAAGACATCAAACAATGACTTCTTTACTACTTCATAGTAAACAAGCAGCCATGAGACATGCACAAAAATATGGTTTCTTTTCAGGCTGTGTTTTAATCTACCCCTAGTTATTCGCCGTGCTAGTACCCTGCCCTGAGGGCTTTGCAGAGTTGAAGGCAGATGCCAAGAAGTCAAACTGCATTCAACAAGGTTGAAAGTTATCCTTGGCACATGGAAATCTTCTGCAATAAACTACTACAAGACGGTTGCTGAGGCTAAATCAGCTTATTTTTCTGTATTATTTCTTGGGGAGAAAGGTTGCTGGGTGAAGGGGATGGGTGAGAAAACTGACCAGTAACTCTTTCTGATTCCATTGTCAGCCTTTAAAATTAGATAGATCAGCTATTAATCTGAGGAAGCCAGCAGTGAATGTGTGCAATAAATTTGTCATCATTTTATGAATAAGCTCTCGGTCATGAGGGCTTACTGTCTGGCAATTCACCTTTTCCATGATATTTTCTATCAGTTGTATTTTGGAGCAGCTTAGAAAGAATATTATTTGTGTTCCTGGAGCTCGGAACATAAAAAACCCTCAGAGTGATGGAGATGTACAGGCAGGCTTCGTGTCTGCCCCTGGGCTCGCTAAGCAAACAGTTTACCGATGCTTGAGTGAACACCACCAGGGGACAGGAATCACTCTTCTGGGTCCAGGAGAGCACTCATCTCCTCAACAGCTGCTAATGAAGGCTCTGTTAGCACTAGATGACGTTGCACATGCCCATTGGCTTTCTGTCAACGACTGTCAAATAGAGCTGTTGGTAATCACAGCTGGCAAGTTGTTTAGTCAATATTTTTGAAAAGTTCAACCAAGTGTGTGAAAGCACAAAGTAGATTTTCCTAAAGTTGCAAGATGATTTACTCATCTCCCTGCTCTGTTGTGGCTCTGCCCCCATCAGGATCACACTGGCGTCCTGCTGCGCAGTCCTGAAGGGCTGTGCGGCGTGAGGTGCAGAAATGGATGAAATTTCAGCTGTTCTGTCACTCAGCTTGTTTTTTTCCATCAAGTCAGCAGAATGCTAGATCTGAGACTCTGAACTAGAGATGAACACAACAACAACAAAACCATAACTAACACCAAGAGCAACAAAAAGCTGTCCCAGGGAGGAGGCCCTTCAACATCAGTTTTAAAGCTTTAGGGAGGATATCAATATTTCTGCCCTTGACTCCTTACAGAAGGACTATATTCTAGAACTGAAGATGGCAAATGTCCTTTTTGGAGCCATTTCCCTGAATGTGACAATACATCTTGAAAGAGAATCCCACTAAGTTAGGAAAGCAGCAGATGCTGCTACATTTGCTGACTCAGAGCATGTGACAGGGAGGTGGCTGCGCCATCTTTGGTGGTGGATATGGATATCCATCTTTGTTGCCACGATTTTCACTTTCTCCATTTTTATAATCTTTGTTGGAATGATCATGACTCCCAACTTTGGGACAGGATACCCTGCTAGCAAAGTAGACTTGGGACTAGCAGACTGGTATAGGCTCTGCCTGAACTCTTCAGAGTTCTTGTCCCAGCCTTCTTTTTACAGGGACTGAGTCTAGTTAGCAACACTAAAAGGCATTCCACAGAAATGCAGCATTTGGGAAACACAGGTTTCCGCTGAAGATCTTAGATGCTAGGACTCTCAGGTCTGGGTTCCTGCATGTACAGTCGCAGGTTTATATCCCATCTTCTTAAGCTCCTCCCGCCAACATCCTCCCCCATTACAGGGGTGCTTAGCAGCTGATGACAGCATCTGAAGAATCTGCCATGGCACTGAAATTCTCACTGGTTCTCATAACTGAACCAGTGTACCCTGGCCTGTGCTGTGGCTGACACGAACACCTTCACGGTCACTGAAGAATACAGGAACCACCTTCTGGAAAGAACACTGACATGACCTAGTCCAGCGCTTCTTACAGGTAGGGAGGAGTCGTAGTCCATAAGAGAGTCTGATGTACATTCTGATGTACTGTGCCAGGGGGTCTCAAACTCATCAGCAGCACCTGGAGGGTGTGTTCAACAGAGACTGCCGGCCCCACCCCCAGAGCTTCTGATTCAGCAGGTCTAGGGTGGAGCCTGAGAATTTGAGTTTCTACCAGGTTCCCATTTCCCAGGTGATGCTGATGAACTGGGGACCCCACTTTGAGATTCACTATTCTATTTTATAACAAAGAGGACAGGCCTATGTTACACTAGGCAGAAGGCAGCAAGCTGGAAAATCATAGGTAGTTTTAGAATAAGGCGACCAGGAAGGTGTAAGAAGATAATTTTAGTGGTAGTGAGGATGGGGGTCTGATATGGAGATGATACTATGGGCAGGAAGAGGGGCAGAGAGAGAAGAGAGAGAATCTTAAGCAGGCTCCATGCTGTCAGTGCAGAGCCTGATGTGGAACTTGATCTCATGAACTGGGATATCATGACCTGAATCAAAATCAAGGGTCAGATGCTTAACTGACTGAGCCAGCCAGGAAACAGGGAGGTTTTAACTTTCCAGCAGGGAGGTTTTAAATCCAGCTTTCCAAAGTACTCCACAGGTATCCCGGTCAGGTGAGAGGTTTGCTGGCAAAGGGTCACAACTCTGGAAGAGGAGCTGTGTTGGAGCAGGAAGTTCATCAGCCAGTAGTCACAATATCTGGGTTTTGGCCCACGTTCTGCCACTCACTAGCTTTATGGCCTTGGGTAAATCACTTATCTCTGGAGTTCATGCTGTCACACCTGGAAAATACCTATCCTGTAGGGAGTCAAAGGAGGCAGAGGCTGGGAGAACCCTCTATAAACAGTTACTATAAATGTCAGAAATCCCTCTGCTGCCACATGACCTGTGTCCTTGAGGGATTTCCACTGCTGTGGGACCCACCTGACTCTCCCTTCCCTGCAGTCCCTATCAGATGCATCTCCCCCCACCCCAAGCAGGGAAGGTCTGCAGGAAGTCACTCAGCAGTAAGGTGAGCCCTGCTTTGGACCCGGTTATCAAGTAGTTGGGTCCTAGGAATTGGCTCTCACCTCAGTCGTTGTCACTTAACAAGTTATGTCATACCTGGTTACAGCAATTATTCTGTACTCAAGTCCACGCCTACCCCCAGGGTGAGCAAACTTTTACTATCAAGGGCCAGAGAGTAAACATTTTAGACCACATAGCTGCCTGCCACATACTTTTTTTTTTTTACATCTCTTTAAAAATGTAAAAACCATTCTTAGTTTAAAGGCCATATAAAAACAGGCTATGGGCCAAATATGGCCCTGACCCCTGTTCTGCTGAATTCCCTTCATTCCCTAAAGTCCTAAGGTCCTGCTATAACCTTTCCAGCCCAATAGTCTATTTCTGAACTCCAATACTGAAGGCGGGGTCTCTCACCTTGCTTGGAAGACTCCCCCTAAGTGCCAGCTCCTAGGCTGTGCTATTTCTAGAACAACCTCCTGGACCTGCCAAACTTCCTCCTAGGACTGCTTATCTGGACTTTGACCCCTTCCTACTGCAGAGATGTTCTCGAACTTTCTCTTCAACCTCAGCATGAGGTTGAACCCATGTCCAGGTTCTGACTTTCCTGATCTGGAATGTCTACCAGCAGTTGCCTGAGTTCTAACCTATAGGCTGAGTGTGTGTAACACGGGCAGAAACTCACATGAAGAGCCATGTGAAGCTGTGATGACTGGGCAACCTCACAAAGGAAACACTGGTTGTCTGAATTTTCTTTATTCTCAAACCCCAATGATCAGCAGATTGTGTATTTCTCAGGCACAAACATTTAATGACTACTTACATATGAGATTTCATTTCTACACATATGAAATTAAAAAAAATTTAATGTTTATTTTTGAAAGAGAAGACAGAGCATGAGTAGGGGAGGAGCAGAGAGAGAGGGAGACACAGAATCTGAAACAGGCTCCAGGCTCTGAGCTGTCAGCACAGAGCCTGACGCGGGGCTTGAACTCACGAGCTGTGAGATCATGACCTGAGCCGAAGTCGGACGGTCAACCGAGACACCCGGGTGCTCCGTATACATATGAAGTTTGATTTCTAGGTGTGTCTGACATTTTATCTGATAGGGGGGACACAATCCATGTGTTGAGCGTGACTTCCTAGACAGACCATGCTCTCCTACAGTTTTGGGGAGTGACCAATGGAGTGGGCACCAGGGCTGTTAGCACCGGTGGCTACTGATGACTGACTAGCTCTTTGTGGAGGGCTTAGTGGGTGGAGGCCACACAACCAGTGCTGCTCAGTCTGCTCCTTCAGAGGAAGCATGAAGATTTTCATTTATCATGTTCTCTTCTTTAGACTCAATAGTCTGTCCTTACGGAATTAGCCACCCACGTCCAGCTTCTTAACTTTTATCTTTCTGATTAATTCTCGGACTTCAGGCAATGGCTCCAATTTTGTCCTGCCATGTAGGACGGCGTCAGCACCTCACATGCAACCTGACTGTGGAAAGACACAGCTGCAAAGCTTTGTTATTCACCAAGAATGAATGAGGCCAGGTGGTAGTGAAATGGGTGTGTGTTCTTACAGCAAAATAAACTCAGCAGTCACTAGAGATGAAAAAGCAGATAATGTAGGCTGTTTTTGCCACGCAAGCCATCAAGAAACATTTGTTACACCTTTCCACAGACACAATGACCTAAAATACACACAAAAATGATTTCAAACCCCGAGGAAGGCATTCAGCTGTCATCTCGCAGATGCTCTCCACAAAGGTGACAATCAGACCCTCTTTGGGAAATTTATTTTTAATAAGGTAGAGGGATGGTATGTAATATGTTCATGATTTGACATGGCTATCTGTGGCTACAATATTCAAATAAACTCCCGTGGAAGTGAATTTGTTAAACATCGAGATAGGAGGAGCAGTCACTTCTTAGGCTGCAGTGTCTGCTCGCCTGGGCTGCTGGAGGAGGGGGTCGAGGAGAGCGAGCAGGAGCCCAGAGTGTGTCGTGGGTGGTACATGTGGTGAGGACAGTACCCCCGGGTGAGCACGCCCCGTCAAGGCAGGGTTCTCCCACCACCTCAGCACTGTGGTTCCAGGTTCCTGACCTTCACCAGCCCCACTGAGGAGCGAGCTGTGTTCTCACGGCGCCAAGCTGAGTAGAGAGAACATTTGAATGGGAGTTTACTCTTGGCTTTCCTCGAATAAGCTTCTTTGGCAGGGGAAAAGCTTCTTACCTCCTCCAAGTAGCTTGTACTTGAAATACAGCTTTAGAAAGGGGTGTAACCCTATCAGCGTTTTCACTGGGATTTGAAGCTACCCTTACTGCATGGTTTGACAATATACACTTGTACTGGCCAACAAGGGATCTTTAACTCAACTCCCATAAAGTTTTACAATGTATGATTCATTTCAGAAATGAGACCTGATAATGCAGATTTATCACGATGAGAAGCCTGCCTTTAAAATGTGATTTAATGATGCCTATACTTATTCACTGACATCTTTATAAAACTGTTAGCGTGGAAATATATTTGTCTTTTTGAAAATAAGTCTTCCTTTTACAAGTATCGTGCAATCCAACAGCCATACATTAGAAACGCAGCAGAAAGAGTAGCAGCAGTTTAACTACTGAGGCAGCACTGTGCTGAGCGCTGCCTTCTTCGGATCCTGGCTACACCACCAGGCACGGCAACCATGTCCTCCTTTCCAGCAACCTCCCCTCGTGCGTGTGAGTCCCCGGCTCAGGGCTGCTACTGTAACTAGAGGGTAGAGAGAGGCTCTCCAAGGTCACACAGAGGCAATAATGCTGTAAATAAACAAGCTACTGATTATGATTTAATGCTGCTTTTCTTCCTACCTTAACTTGGTTTATGAGCAGATCTTGATGATTTAACCTTTCGGCCAATTAGAACAGAAGGTTTGATTGACAGCAAATGAATAAATAACATTTTAGTGCAGGAGATAGAATCATCCTCCCCTATTAATCAGTCCCTCTGCCCGTGAGCAGGTAACATGATATTTATCACGCCACTCTGCTACAGTCCCTTGGGGTGTCATTTCATGGCCTACCAGTAAAAACTTCACATTTACAGCAACTGCCCCTCTATTACTGTCGATAACATCTAATTGATATGTCAAACCTCCAAGGAATGCAGTAAATTGAAACACTGACTCCCCCAAAGAAAATAAACTGGCAAACAGGTAAATCAGCACCTGCCTTCTTATAATCACCCAGACGCCTCCTGTCCCAAAGCCTCCCACCAGGAGCCCACTGCCACCCTCTTTATTTCAGGTTCAGGCACTCAACACCCCACTGCACAGACACACAAGGCCAAGAGCACCACCAGATTCCTGCCCACAGAATGTCAGGGAACCCTGAGCACAGCCCAAGACAAGCCAGTGCATTTAAATCATTTTGCCAGTGAAAGCCCAGCTAGACTGTGGGCGCCACAAGCATTACGTGGTGTGCAACTTGGAAGAGAGCAGTAACAACCCAGTAACAATACTGCAGATTTCCTCTAAAGACCAGGCAGTGCTGTCAGAGATAGGATCTTATTTACCTTCCAAATATCCCTACGTGTAGGGAGGAACTGGAATAATTATTCATTGTTCAGAAGAAGAAATGAAACCCAGAGAAGGTAAGCGACTGGTCGAAACACTTACCGTGAATCAGATACATTTGACACTGAAATACAAGTTTGTCTTAAAAAACAGGGCTTTTAGCCACTCAAAAATAGCACTTAAAGGTATTAATAAAAATGCTTCAAAATCACACTGATGAAGAGAGAAAGGACTAAATTAGCATTGATAATTCAATCATTTTATTTACTTAACAAAAGAACCCTGATTTTAATAATGGACAAAATAAGATGCAGAATATAATCCCATGGAGGCACCATGAACAGAAAAGGTTCTAGTTGAAGAATATATAACACTTACCTCTGTGTCTCAAAAATAAGAACACCACATATATCAAAAGTAAATGAGACGTCTATATAAAATGTTCATTTACAGCTAGACATGTTACACCCATGTAAATAGGGGTGCCCACACATGATCTTTCTGGCATATGCCATTCCTCCTCTCGCTGCTTTCTTTACCCATTCTCTACCGTTGTTTTTTTTTGTTTGTTTGTTTGTTTTTTGTTTTTTTAAATAGATGTGATGTGAGGTGAACCAGCAGAAATGAAGTTATAATCCCGAGTTTGGGGGAAGATTTGTAGATCATCACAATAATTTAAAAGGATTCTTTTTTTCTTTAAATTTTGTTTAACATTTATTTATTTTTGAGAGGCAGAGAAAGACAGAGGGCAAGCGAGGGAGCGGCAGAGAGAGAGGGAGACACAGAATCCGAAGCAGGCTCCAGGCTGTGAGCTGTCAGCACAGAGCCCGACACAGGGCCAGAACCCATGGACCGTGAGATCATGACCTGAACTGAAGCTGGGTGCTTAACTGACTAAGCTACCCAGGGGGCCCTAATTTAAAAGGATTCTAACAGCTGATCCCACTGAACTGTAGAGCCAGATAACCACCCTTCTAAACATGGGAAGTTGTCCTTGCATAGGCATCTGGGATTTAAATACTCAGTTATCTTTCTTCCTACCNCAAACCTTTTCTTTTCTTTTACTTTTGTTTTGTTCCTTTTTTATTTTTTTAAATCACTTATATCCAGCCCCAACATCTTCCCCTAACTTGCCCAATTTCTCATCTTGCTTTGAAATCTCTGTCTTGGTCTTACTTCTTTCTATAGTCTTTTGGAGTGGCTGGGAGTTCTTTATAATTCTGAAGTATGGATAATTCAGTAGTAAGATTTATTCAAGTCTTTTGGCCTGCACAGCCTCTTTTTCTATGTTGTCATTCCTCTTCTTGGATTTATCAGTCTGCCTGGCTCTGCTGGCAAGCCCCTGGCCTTCTGAGCAATATTCCTTATGTTGGATATGGTCATGAACATTCTGCTGGACGAGGGCCATCTCATAATGACGTGAAAGAAAAGGATTGTCAAAATCTAGTGTCACTGCTTGGGGGAAGATGATCCTTGGGGCAAAACTAATGTTGGATGAAAAATACTTAAAATCTTGCACAAAGGCTTTTAGAGATTATCAGCCAGAGTACACACAATGTACAAAGAGTAGAAATGGAGAGGCTTGGTCTACTGGAAGGTGTGAACATGGGCAAAGAAGTGCCATGAAAGAAGGGTAAACATGTAACAAAAAATGCTCATGTAAGAAAAGATCTGCAGGAGGGAGAATGATCTACTACTGAGCCGAACACTCGTATATAGCTAATCCAGGTAGAGAGCTGACTTTTTTCCCGTTTCTAATTTTCATGACTCATATATTTAATCAGAGTAATCCAAGTATCACCCATTACAAACTTGCAGCTTAACAAGGGACTTGTTTCAGAGTGTGTGTGTCAGGTGGTGCTTACATTGCTTGCAAGGCTTGGTCATTCACGATGGGATTGTAATTTCAAGGTAGTAATGAAGTGTGATGCTGCAATTCCACAATTTAATTCGGGCAAACCCATAAATATGAATCAGAAAGCCACATTTAGCTTAAGGTAAGTAACTTCTGATGGAATTCTTGCTGGGATGTGGTGACTATATGTCTTAATGAGCTTCCCTATGAGATGGCACATATAGTCACCACGGACAGGAAGATAGGAGAGTTTGCTTTCTTGTGGATGTTCCCCAGGGCAGCCTTTGCATTTGTCCCTGCATGCTTGGTCAGAGGTCCACTTACTCACCTCTGTGCCTCTGGAGCCTCAAAGTCATCCATCCCTTCATCTCCCACAACACCATGGACAAGTGGAATGAGAACAAATCGGTTAATCAAGATGCCACCTCTCACCCAGTGATATGTCCCTAGAGGCTCTGAGATCCATTTGAATCAAGTCACCAGCAGTCAAATTCAGTGGTCACAGGAAGAGGCAGGATGCTCAGGGTACATGAGGAAGCTAATCCAGCAAAACTGGTGATGGTAAAGTTTAAGGACCTCCCTAGTTGGTAAGATCTAAGAAAAGAGAGGCATTCTCTGGCTCTAATGCCTTCCTGGTTGCTAATGTCCTCCTGTGAAACCAGTCCTTTAGTAATTCAAAAAATATTAGTATGTACCAGGTATTACATGGGTATCGGTCATGCAGATATGAACAAAGCAGACAAGGTTCCTACTTTTATGACACTTAAAGCCTACTGCAAGATAGAAATTAGTAAGTAAGTTACAAGTAACACAACATTATAAATGTGGCAGCTGTTATGAAGGAGAAAAGCGGGGTGCTATGAGAGAGACTAACAGAGGAGGCTAACTCTATTTTGCCTGGAAATGGAAATGGTGATTTAACCAGTGTGGCTCAATGGTCATTTGAGCAGCCAGGCAAAGAGCAGAGATTAGGGACTATCTATGAGAATCCAGAGAAGTGTCAGAGGCAATCTTGGATTTGAAGGAGGTTATGACGTAGTTGAAGAGATCAGTGATGTCTTCCTTGTGCACAGAGTTTTACCACTTAGAGATGCCTCTATGTACATGGATTCATTTGAGGTAGGTATGGCACACACATAAAAAGAGACTAACAATACTTGTGCTCAGTGAGCAAGCACGGTCCATTGGCTGGGATGGAATATAAGGCTAGAAGCCAGAGGCAGACTGATTTCTCTGCTTCCCAGGCATTCTGAATCCTGAATCCTGAATCAGGGCACAGAAGCCTGCCTAGCCCCAAGTTATGTACCTATTCCTGTCCCCTTACAAAAACACCCGCCCTGACTTGCCCTCTGCTCCATCCACAGGAATGTTAGTTAGGCTTGTTCAAGTTCCTAGAAATAGGTCACCACAGATTTCAGAGAGGGGATGGGAGTGTGAAACCCTCTCTTTGGATAGATGCTAAGACGCCGACCCCTACCTAGGTGGTTGGATTGCACAATTCAAAGTATGGCCACTTAGAGAAGTCACGGTCTCCCAGGTGAACAAGGCCATCCCCACGGGGGAAGGCGACTGTTCACTTTGCTATAGACACGGGGCGCAGAAAGTCAAAAGGGAAGCCCCCTCCAAGAAGATGGCAGGCACCCTAGAGCCCCACTTCACCTGCCCCTCCTGCAACCACGAGAAATCTGTAAGGAGAAAATGGACCATGCTGCAACACCACAATCATCTCTTGTACTGTGTGTCTAGAGGAATCCCACAGGACCATCACATTACCTGTCCAAGGAGGTGGACGTGTACAGCGACTAGATAGACGCCTGTCAGGCAGCCAATCAGTAACAAGGCAGAGGACCCACCTCCCTGCAGTCGCACATGCTGTGGACCTGCCCAGCAGCTCAGCCTTTTGTGTATATGGAGTAGGTACGGATGTGGTTGTGAATGTGCATAGATCCACCTCGCTCTGAAAACCTTTACCTTGCTGGCTTCTTCACCCTGGTGTCCTGTCATCTAAGCAAGGTCTCTCCAGGACTTTCTAGGCTCCTCAGCTATCTCACCAGCACGCTGCCCATTTGAACTGGACTGCCTGCCCCTCTTTCCTGCTTCCAAGGCATGTGGCCTGAGATTTAAAGCCACAGGCCCGTAGGCTGGGCCCTGGCAGAACAACTCCTTTTCATATTAAGTTGCTTTTGTAGAAGAGGAAAGGTCTGGGTCTGGGATAACTGTCAGTCATGAGCCCTTAAATAAAGCAGCAATGAAAAACAAACAAAACAAAGCCAGACAGAGCAACAGGAAGGCACTTGAAAGCTTTTACAGATTTGGGACAGTGGGAGCCCCTGCTGGTGCTGCAACCCCAAGAAAGGAGTCAGTAAATGGGGACCGAAAGGCACACAGCAGCCAGCAAGATGGCGGAAGTTCATAACTGGTCTGTGAATGTGGGTTAAGCCATGATCAAGAGGAGTCTGGCTGGACAGCTCCAACAGGCCCAAGAACAATTCATATAACAAAAGAGTATGAGAGAAGAAAGGTTAAGAATCTAAGGGTGATACCAAGACTTCTGACTCTGGGAAACAAATATTAAAATTCCCAAAGCTGAGATCTGGACCCAACAACACTTAGGTCTCATGTTGCTTGCCCAGGTGTGAGTGCACATGTGTGCATGTGCACACATGCACATGGTCACAGTTACCTCCCCCGACATAAGAGGCATCTGAAGCCATTTGTGGTACCATGCGGATCCAATTAACCACAGTCTCTCACAAACATTAAAACACTAGTTAGACAGGAAAAATACTGCTGTGGCCCATCAAGTGCAAGCCACAGCTCACAGAGCAGCCCTGAATAAAACAAAGACCTAAAGACAGCAGGGTTGCTTTGGAAGCAATCGACTTTATAACCACAATTTGACCCAGGATTTTACAGCTGAGACAAGGAGAGGTTTGGGTATTGTGAGGCTTACAATAACTTCACAAGTGTGTCCTGGAGTGGCTTTCTTATTCAACATGTAGCTCAAGTCTCCCCTGTGCAAAGTCACTTAACAGGGAGACCAAATGCTGTAGCACAAGGAGACACAGAACATCATTTGGAGAGGCAGTATTTCCTTTCTTTAGGTTTTCAAAAATGCCTGGATTCTGAGTTCTTTCCAAATGAGACCACTGCTGGGGTTTGTGCTTTGAAGTCCTGGCGACAGGCATTAGTGCTGCCGCTTGCTGTTGTTTTAAGGGTACATATTTATTTCGTAGTTCCCAGTTTATGTTCTCCTATCTCCTGGCTTCAAATTCCTCAGATTTCTAATCTACAGATTCTTGAAGGACTAAACAAAGAGCCTCTCAAAAGTGGCTGGAGAATAAAGAGCCAGGTGTTGAAGCTGGCTGGATGCTACAGAGCCCCAGGCACACACGGCAGTGACTGTCCTTGTCCCCGCTGCTCTGGTGGGGCAGGACGGAAGGAAAGTGGTTGATGGCATGAGGCGGACGAGGGAGCAGAGCTGGCCAGCCTCAGTGGCAGCCGGACTTAGCTGGCTGAGGAAGTTCAAGAGTGCTTCAGAGGAGACCATCAGGACCTCTGCAGAATTCTGGCCACAACTCCCATCTATGAAGAAAGCGAGGGGCCACTTTGCCTTGCGCTTGCAGCCCCTCCTGCTGACACGGCTCTGAGGGAGGGCGTGATGGAGAAGGCTGGCAGTCTCTCCATGCTGAGAACTCAGGCACCCGGACACGGACTGGCGGGCAGACTTGAGAACAGTGGGTGCTGTTGTAATCTGGCACTTCTGGAACAATATGTGTGTGGAACTTGGCTCAGAAGAAGCCCTTCTGCCTCTGACTGTTGGGCTTTTGGCTGTCCAGCCTGCTGACTGGTTGCCTGAAATCTGCCCCACTGCCCCAGGGCACTAGAGCACAGAGTTAGAGAGAGTCTTTCTTTCCCTCCCTATAGGNCCCCCCCCCCCCCACTTCAGCTGCTCACCTGGAATACTGCTCCTGTTCTAGTGTAGATGCTCATTAACCCTTGTCTCTAACTGCTGCTGCTGCCGTCCCGTTTTCCTGTCTCCTGGCTCTCTTACTGCCAATTCATTCTAATTACTGTTGTAAGCACAATCTACCTGAAGGAAGCCACACCTGTAGCAGTCCTCTCTTCTGCATAAGAGGAGAATAAGGTTAAACTCCCCAGCATGGCATCCAGGGACTTCCACAGTCTGGTCCCAGTTTGTCCCTCCAGCCTTGCCTGCAGCTGGGTCCCTGCTGACACACTACATTTCAGGGGCAGCCCAGGGCACACCGCTGGACAAAAATCCTCCTCACCCCCGAACCAAGAAGGGAAAGTCCCTGGACCTCCCACCTGACTCTCTAGTCATGCCAAACCATGAATGCATCAAGCTATTTCACATCTCATGCCCTTGCATAACGCCACTCCTGCTCCAAATAATACACCCCCCCAACCCTACATGGTGCCCCAGCCAGCATCTACTCATCTTTCAAGATTCAGCAGAAATGGCACCTCCACCAAGAGACCTTTCTTTACCTTTCTCAGGGGAAATGGCCAGTCCCTCCACTGTGTCCCCATCGTACTCAATGAATACTTCTATGGTGGCATTTGGAATTCTCCACTACACTTATTTATTTATGCATCTGTCTCTCTGGACTATAACAGAGCACCGTAAGTTCAGGAGTCTAAGAAAGTTTGTAAGTGGGACACAGTAGATGCTCATTAAATGTGTGTTAAAGGTATGAATAAAAATTGTTAGTGCCAACTATTGGGGTTCATAGAATTATAGTCTTTTTTTCCATAAGACAGCTCTGCAGACATTTAAAGATCATTATCAAGGGCGCCCAGCTGGCTCATTTGGTAGAGTATGCGACTCTTGATCTGGGGGATGTATAACTGCAAGCCCCATGCTGGGCACAGAGTTTACTTTAAAAAAAAAAAATCATTATCATGACCTTACAACCCACTTCATTTTTCTTGTCTTACTTGGGTTTTGCTTTATTCCTGGTTCCTTCAGTCGACCCTGCCCACTCCCTTCCATCATGAATCAGCTTCCTGCACTCTCATCACCTGCTCATCTTCAATATCCCTCTTTAACTATGGACACATGTGCCCTGACCAACACAGAGCACAAGAGGAAGGTCGCATGGGCATATGGACACTATGCAGCCAGTACAGAGTAAGACTGCATCAGGTTTGTAGCAGCCTCGTCATAACAGCTCATACTGAGTTTGTGGTCAACTAAAACCACAGCTTCTTTCCACATAAATCTCTCAAGATTCACTGCCCCCATACTATGCTTGTACAATTGATTTTCTGAGCCTAAATGGAGGGCATCACATTTATTCCCATTAAAACCCATCCTGTTGGTTTGGTCCCACATTAGAAGAAGGAGAGATCATTTTGAATCTCAAGTCTGGCTTCTGGCTTCTCTCAGGGCGTTGATGCAAACAGTGAAATGTTGAAATGTCCAGAACTAAGGACAGAGTCAGAAGGTACACATCAAGAGTTCTTTCTCTCCTCTCCCCCATTCCCAGTCCGGCTCCCCGGCCAGTCCATCAGCAGTGTGTTTTCCACAGCCAACCACTCCCCATCATCCCCAGTGTCACCGCCCTAGTCTGAGACCCTGTCACGGCTTTTCTGGGTTACAGCACCAGCCTCCTTACTGGTCTCTCAGGTCCACATTTACCTTCCTCCAATTCATTTCCCACATAGCCACCAGAGTGGTCTTTAAAAAGCAGAAATCAGTTCATACCACTCCCTTGCCTGAGAGCCTCCAACAACTCCCCATTGCTCTTAGAATGAAACTTGCACTCCTTACACCAAGACCCAAAGGTCATATATGTTCGGAGAGGTCCTGGCCTCTCCATGCCATCTCATAGCCATCATATGACTCCTTCCTCAAGCTTCAGCAGCCCTAGTTATTTCTCTGTTCCACACACACACCAAGTTCACTCCTTCTTCATGACCTTAAATTTCTCTGAAATTCTCTTTCCCCAAGCCTTTGTAAGGCTGGCTCCTCTATCACTGAGCTCAAATGTCACTTTGTCAGAGAGGCCTTTCAGAGCTCAAGGAGCTGCTTTTTGCCTAGCACAGCCTCATCACTATCTATTATCCTGTTTGATTTTCTTCACAGCATTTATCAGTAACTGGAAGTTTCTTATTTATCTGTCATTGCCTGTTTCCCCCTGCTAAGATGTAAACTTGATAAAGGTAGGTATATCTCGTCTGCCTTTGTTCAGTGCCTAACACTTAGTGGGTGCTCATTTTGTTTATTTGTTAAATAGATGAGTAACAGTGAGAATTATGGAATCAGGAGAAATGAAATATATTTGCTATGACTTCCCTTGTATTAATAAAACTGGTTCCTGGTTCCTTTCTTACCATTGTTATTATCAACTTTGTTATCAATATTTTATGATGCTATTGAAGAGTCAAATAGAATTACCAGCACTGAGTTGGGTCAGACAATAATTGGTAGTAAAGATGTATTATGTGAGATAACACAGACATGCCACTTAAAAACCATGCACTCTGAGAGACTTCTAGTATGCTGTTGGTGCAGAGTTAACATGTCACAGGTAGCTCATGTCACAGGTTACAGGACTAGACTGTTTTCATATCAAAAGGGCCATTTATGAGGGCTGTTGCTCAATCAGGTCAAGTTCATATTAATGACTCTAACCCGTGCATTTATATATGCTTACTCTAGTGTAACATTGGGGCAAGGATCATTCTGATTTCAAAATTTGAATTTTATTGACGTAGAATCCCATTACAATGCCAGACTCTATAGCAGGAACTCATACTGTTGACCTGGTGTCCAACACATTCAGTGGGCTAGAAAGGGAGCTGCAATGGCTCGGTGGTAGTCCAGCCACGTGCAGGGAAAACAGGACCATTCTTTTTACTATGTCAGTAAGGCCCTCTGGTTTGTGTTTTGCCCTCCTCTCATCCCAAAGCCCCAGAATGAAATCTCTGGATTTGCATTTGTAAATTAAAAATGCATTAGAGCAGTAATCCCTGGCCCAGCCACACATTTGTGGAGAGTGAGCCAGGAGCAGTAAACGGAAGAGGTGGGGCGGGAGCAGGAAACAGGAGAGAAAGAAAAAGTGAATCTCTTTAACCATGACTCTCTTCCTCCTTCTTGAAGTAACTGCAAGGAAAAGGAAGAGAAAATGTAGTGGAGAGAAGTTATGCTTCTCTGCTGCAGTCTCAGTGTAACCTCTTTCAAGAGCTAAGAGCCCACCAAATAGCAGTGTGGTCCTTCTGCAAGCCAAAGCTGCAGGGGGTCTGGAAGCTGTAATTCATGCTAACAAAACAGGGCAATATGAGGGCCTTCCCACTGTGCGGAGCTGTCCCTAGTCCCTAACATGAGTCCTTTGTGCAAGGGTACTTTTAGCCCTGGCCTGGGAATGCCTCACTGACTCTTTGTTCTGTTTAAAGAGTAACAGCTTTAGTGCGATATAATTCACGTACCATAAAATTCACCCTTTCAAAGTGTACAATTCAATGGTTTTTAGTATATTCATGGAGTTGTGCAAACCATCACTACAATCAATTTTAGAACAGTTTCATCTCCCCCAAAAGAAACTCCTTGCCCTTTAGCGGTCATTCCCCATTCTCCCCAACACCCTCAGCCTCTGGGAGCCCCTAGTCTGCTTTCTGTTTCTATGATGGATTTGCCTATTCTGGACATTGCGGATACATAGATCATATAATACATGGGTTCTTTCACGTAGCAAAATGTTTTCAAAGTTAATCTGGGTTACAGCCTGTATCAGTACTTCGTTCCTTTATTTATGGCCAAATACTATTCCATAAATGGACCACATTTTGTTTATCCATTCATCAGTTGGTAGACTTTTGGAATGTGTCCAGTTTGGGGCTACTATGACTCATGCTGCTGTGAATGGACATGCATGCCCGAGCTTTTATGTATCTTTTATCTTACATTTTCACTTCTCGAGTGTATACCTGGAAGGGGAATCTCTGGGTCCCACAGTTCCTTTCTGATGACTATTCTATCCACGAGCTCCTCACGTTCCAGCAGTGACTTTAAGATCTAGATCAGGACACACATGATCTCCTGGATGCTTCATGCACATTAGCATACACTGAACTTGTACCAAATGGCAAGAATGTGGTAGTGAACAAACCAGATTCAGATCTTCCCTCTTTACCATGCAATTAAAATGTTTTTTTCTGAACCCTTTAAGTGGCTTCATCATTTAGCCAGACCTGGAATCCTCCCCTTCCATGCTAAGTCTGAGAGTCTGGTTTCAGGACTGATCAAGGAAGAGTGGTTCCCACATTTAGGTGAGTTGAGGATTCTAGCTATTCCACGTTTAGTCTGGAGAGGTCGTGACGGGCTTCATAGAGGACACTAGGCTGGGCATAAAAGATAACTTAGAATTCACCAGAGAAGGGGAAGGCAGTAGGGAATTGACAATAAGGACCAGCATTTGAGGTGGCGGCAATAAGATATGGATGTTTCACCAAGATGAGAGAGTGCAGATCATGTCCAGAGAACAAGTAGGGGCCTGCGGCACTGAAAGGAGAGGGAGAATACAGAAGCAGGAGGAGATGAGGTGGATATGAAGTTTGGGGTCAGACTATAGGCTCTTGCATGTCAGACAGAGACATTTGGATTGTGGGCAAGTGGTGGCATGATGGCTCTGTTTTATAATGGCAATTGTAGAGGCAGAATGGAAGAGAGAGAGACAGGAGGTGGAGGGGGAAGCTGTGGAGACCAGCTGAGAGTTGGTGAGAAGACAGAAGCAAACACAATCAACCTAGACAATGGAGAGAAATGAGCTGAGTATGATTAGATATTTCTGGGTTGGGGGGACAAATGGATGTGAATACAGAAGAAGGCATTAGCTTGTGTGGGACAGCGGGGGAAGGAGGAGGTTGGGATGAGGGACTTTGAGGGGTCTGTGAGATGGCCCACTCGGGGCCTCTTGTTAGAAGACACTGTGGGTCATCATGTGGAGCTGGTCATGGAGGTTTCCCCATCCCCCACCCCCCCTCTGGACACCTAGAGCCACATAGGCAGCCACTGTCCCTTGCTGACGGAGAATGCTTTTATGGGCAGGGATAAAATGGAGAACCCCGGTGCTAGCTCTCTTGGCTCATATCTACTCGAGTGCCTCAAACCTAAAGGAAGCCAGTGAGATATTTCCTTCACCATCTCTGAACACATACCAGCCTCTGAGAGACACAAAGACAAATGAGTGGGGATGGCATAGTCTCTGCTTCTTAACAGATGGGTCATCCATGCATGTGGCAGGGACTCTCCACCTCTCCCACCCCACCCCTTCTCTTCCGTAAGTTTTTTTTTCTTTTTTTTTTGTTTAATTTTTTTTTTTAATAGTTTATTGTCAAATTAGTTTCCACATAACACTCAGTGCTCATCCCCACAAGTGTCCTCCTCCATGCCCATCCCCCCCTCCCCCCACATCCATCAGTCCTCAGTTTTTGTCAGCATTCAAGAGTCTCTCATGGTTTGCCTCTCTCCCTTTCCCCCACCATTTCCGCCCTTCTTCTCCCCCTTGTTCCTCCGTCAAGTTCCTCCTAATCCTCCTATACGTGCAAACATATGATATTTGTCCTTCTCTGCCTGACTTATTTCGCTCAGCATAACACCCTCAAGGTCCATCCATGTTGCTACACATGGCCAGATTTCATTGTTTCTCATTGCCATGTAGTATTCCATGGTATAGATAAACCACATCTTCTTGATCCATTCATCTGTTGATGGACACTTAGGCTCTTTCCATGTTTTAGCTATTGTGGAGAGCGCTGCTATGAACATTGGGGTCCATGTGCTCCTATGCATCAGCATTTCTGTATCCCTTGGGTAAATTCCTAGCAGTGCTATTGCTGGGTCATAGGGGAGTTCTATTGTTAGTTTCCTGAGGAACCTCCACACTGTTTTCCAGAGGGGCTGTACCAGTTTACATTCCCACCAACAGTGTAGGAGGGTGCCCGTTTCTCCACATCCTCGCCAGCATCTAGAGTTCTCTGATTTGCTCATTTTAGCCACTCTGACTGGCGTGAGGTGGTATCTCAGTGTGGTTTTGATTTGTATTTCCCTGATGAGGAGGGATGCTGAACATCGTTTCATTGTGTAGTTTTTTTTTTCTTTTAACAACAATTTTTTTTTATTGAATAAGTTTGACATGTAACTCTGTGGAAGTTTAAGGTGTACAGTGTGTTACTTTGATACATTTACATGTTATCATATGATTGCACTATAGTGATGCTTATCAGTTACACAATTATAGTGTAACATTGTTGTCTATATTCATTATACTGTGCAACAGATTGCTAGGACTTATTTACTACTTGCTGCAAGTTTGTACCCTTAAACATCGTCACTCTTATGCATGACCCCATCTCCTGGTAAATGCCATTTTACTTTTTTTTTTTTAAATAGGTTTGGCCTTTTTAGGTGCCATATATAAATGATATCACAGTACTTATCTTTCTCTGTATGACTTCTCTTGCTTAGTGTAACGTGCTCAAAGCCCATCCATGTTGTTACAAATGGTGGGATGTCCTCCGTTCAAGCAATTGAGTAATACACCATTATGTATACACACATCTTTTTTATTCATGGTATGACTTAGGTTCTTAAGAAAGTCAGAGACTTTTTTGTTAATAGGCTGAAAGTTTTTCCTTCTGAGGGATTCCTAGGGGGGGCCTATGATGTAGAAAATCCACTTTCCAGGGCTCAGGAAGGGGTTCAGTGAATTCTCAGTTTGATTCAGGACATAGAACAATGAGTGCAAATGGAGTGCCAGCTCTCCCTTGTGTGCAGTGGATGCCCAAGTATTTGTTGAAAGAAGCCCCTTTCATGCTTTCCAATGATTAGAGATATAGAAGTAGCTTCAGCTAGAAGTATTCGGGAAAAACCCTCAGAGCCATTAGCACCAGTACAGCACCAGAGGCAAAAGCGATCTTGTCTGCCCAGGCTAAGGATAGGGCCAGGGAGCACGCAAGAGGGGGTATGGGCTCCACATGGAGCCTCCCACCTAATCTGAACCATCCCGGCAGAAAAGGAGGGTGGAAACCAGAGAACAGTCCAGAGAAGTTTTTATCATGTTACCTAAGAAACCTGAGAAAAGTAAGGATTCTTAAACATAAAGAGATAAAAGATACAATAGAGAGGTAGCGTAGCATAAAGCTCTTCCCAGAAGGTTCCTGGCTGCCACTGGACTTAGAGCTGCAGTTCATTTAATGAGGCCTTTTTAAATAAGTCTCTCTGGCTCGTGGATTACTATCACATAAAGAGGTCAGGCTTCCTTGTAAAGCCCAGACTAGTCCTGCCTACTCCAGTAAGCTCTTCCCAGGGGCTGCTCCACTCATCCTGTTCCTGAATCCACCCACTGAGGAGCTAGGCCTACAGGGTTTAAAGTTCAAAATTTATGCAGGGTGGTCACACTTCCTTAGATGGGGGACTTCTTATCTCCAGACCTGTAGGGGGGCTCGAGTTTTTGATCTCTAGGACAGAGAGCAAGAATTTGGCTTGGATTAGTTTCAATCTCATTTTCCACTCTTCCATAGTGATAACCTTTATCTAATTAATTCCCTGTAAGTCTGAAAAATCTGTGTTCCCATTCCATTAAGAAAAAACGCCCCCAAAATATAATCCCTCATCATTCATTCATAAATTCATTCATTCATTTGCTCACAAATCATTTCTAAGCTCCTACCATGTCAGCCTCTTTGCTGAGTTTTAGTGATTCAGAAATGAATAAGACATAGTCCCTGACCTTTGAGGAGTATCAGACAAACCTGTAAATATATCTGAGGCGATCTTTGCAGTACACAGTTAATTGCTGTAACCACAGCCTCAACACCCAGCAGTGGCTATTTCCAGAGGAGCACCAAACCCCCTTAACCTCATTCTGTTACAGCCAGCACAGCACTAGGCAGAGAGCAAGAGCTTGATGAAAAGCGTTCCACTGCCCGCACTATTAACATGGCTTCACTTCGCCTGCCAAAGCCTTTCAATTCTTACCTTTTGGCAGATAGAGTTTAACATGAAGCAATAGCCTTGCTACTAAATGACAGAGGAACATACTCTGAGGGTGGATGACCTTTGATTTCATTTAAACAACTCAACCTTTCTCAACCAGAACAGTCATCTACCTCCACTTGTGAACCTGAATTCGGCTGCCACATTTGCATGCATAATGTACTGAAAAGCCTTCTTCATAATGTTTACTTCTATGTTTCTTCCAAATGAAATCACTGAAGGGCAAATTTGATTTTCAAATCAGTTTTAAAACATCTGCCTTCTAAAAAAGTAAGAGTAAAGAGATAAGGCTTTTAGATTAAAGGCAAGGGCTAATTATTTTAACTGATACCATGTGTCCATGCTAAAAATACAAATGTTAAAACATTTTTAATGCATACCCACCATCTACTGGATGTTAGTATTTCATGAGGAAACGGCTTTCAGTCATGAGGTGTGTACTTAGTGGCTGTAGAAGGAGAAGGCGAACTTCCTGACCCTTATTTCAACACAAACTCATTTAACCTTGTGCTTTAGCACCTCTATTTGTTGTTCTACATGACCACATTGCTTTCAAATGTAACTTAACTGCATATCTTACAGCTTTCATCTTCAGGGAGCTCAAGGTATTTAATATATTTCACTTTATTTATTTTTCACTCCCCAACAAGAATATCTGAAGCTGCAAGCTTATTTCTAGAGGTGGGGCTCCTCGTAGCTGTGTGGGGCCAGATACATGACAACTGATGAGAGTACCCAGGGGCCAGGGGGAGGAGAGAGAAGCAGGGGGCTCGATCTCACATTTAGGACTTTATTAAAGCTCCTACATATGTGTTATATGTATGGCATACGTGTATGTTGGTGTCTGTACACCTGCCCAGGCAACACACTATGCTATTAGGACTTTAGAATTGAGGTGTGTAAACTTTAGAAGGGGCGTTAGAGATAAATCCATCATATCTTATGTTTTATGTAACTATTTCATATTTTTGTTGATAACAATAAACTGTACTATTTTAATAAGTACAGCTCCCAGAGCCTTTTTGTTTTGCAGATGTGGAGACAGAGGTAAAGGGAGAGAAATGGACTTGTGCAAGGATGCTTGGCCAGCCAGCGGCCAAATTACATCTGAGAGCCAAGCCTCCTGATTTCTAGTCCAGGGATTTTATCTTGCATGTGCAGTTAATGGTACTGTACTACACATTTTCTCTTTCTGGTGGAAAGATACTGGTAAATACTTCAAGAAAAATTCCTTAATATAAGGCTGAGATTGAAATATTTTACATTAAACCCAAACAATTCCAACAGAGATTTTCACTTTTATCCATGTGCATGTTATTTCATCCACTAGCCTGTACATTTCTTGGGGGCAGGGGGCTCTGACCTCTCTACCAGCTAAGGGCCAGGGGAGCAGCAGATGAACAGTAAACTGCTAGCCCACAGGCAGCCTGCACTTCACACTCTGGGTAGTCATCTGGGGATGCCACAATGCAAGCACCAGCCCATTCCATGGGCTCTTAACTTTTGTGGTCAGGTGGATGCTTGCCTGGCATAGTTCCAACCTCACAGAAGGTACTTCGCAAGAACAGGTTGAATGAATCAATATGACCTGCACAAGCTTCCTGTCAGGAAAAAGGAAGTCCTGAGAGAGGGCAGGCGGGCCTGAAGGGCCAGAGCACTGGCTGACGTGAAGCCAAGGGCTGGCTACGTTTCCCCAGCCCTAATCTTTTAGAGACCACCTTTAGGACTGATGCACAAATGCAGCTGTAAAGAGAGAAATGAGTCTGAAATCTGAGCCTGGCAAGGAGAACTTAGTTTCAGCGTGAACTTCATTTGGCTCTCAGAAGCACTGGCTGAGGCAGAACAGTGAAGTCACCGATTTCAAGGTTTAAGATAGAGAGGTCAGTAACAAAGATGAGCCTGACATGCTCATCCTAGCAGCAAATGGCCCCAGACCTAAGGTGCACACCAGATGGAAAGGTTACTGAAGAACAACTAGAAATCAGGTAAATAAAAAAATAAAGAACACAAATACAAAGATGTCTGTAACCAACACCTCCTATTTTTATCAAAATGTTTGTTTTATCCAAAGGTTTTCATATGTGAGTATTCCTTTGACCCTTAGATCTTCCCTTTTTTGTGCCATGGTTCTCTCTGGTAATCTGGTGAAGCCCTTTCTCATGATGTTTTCGAATGCATACAACCAAACATGCAGAGAAACCAATGATACTGAACTACAGTGCTGTCTACAGACCCCATGGGCAAAACAACAATGAAAGACCCCGGCAGGAGGTAAAAAGAACAAGCCTCATCACTTGACATAATTGTGCTATGTAGCACAAGACTTCAGAACCTGGACAGAACTGGAGCCTCTAGATCTCCTTCTACCAGAATCCTCATTTCTCAAGAAAACATAAGTTAGATGCTCTTATTAAGGGAAAGGAACATCTCGTTTAAGAAACAATAATGACATCACTCATCATCAGGGAAATACAAATCAAAACCACAATGAGATACCATCTCACACCTGTCAGAATGGCTAACATTAACAACTCGAGCAACAACAGATGTTGGCAAGGATGCGGAGAAAGAGGAAACTTTTACACTGCTGGTGGGAATGCAAACTGGTGCAGCCACTCTGGAAAACAGTATGGAGGTTCCTTGAAAAATTAAACATAGAACTGCCCTACAACCCAGCAATTGCACTACTAGGTATTTATCCAACGGATATAGGTGAGCTGTTGTGAAGGGGCATGTGCACCCCAATGTTTATAGCAGTGCTATCAACAATAGCCAAAGTATGGAAAGAGCCCAAATGTCCATCGATGGATAAAGAAGATGTGGTATACACGTACATGTACACACACACACACACACACACTGGAGTATTACTTGGGGATCAAAAGGAATGAAATCTTGCCATCTGCAATTACGTGGATAGAACTAGAGGGTATTATCCTAAGCAAAATTAGTCAGTCACAGAAAGACAAATATCATATGACCTCACTAATATGAGGACTTTAAGATACAAAACAGATGAACATAAGGGAAGGGAAGCAAAAATGATATAAAAACAGGGAGGAGGACAAAACATAAGAGATTCTTAAATACAGAGAACCAACTGAGGGGTGCTGGAGGGGTTGTGGGAGGGCGGATGGGCTAAATGGGCAAGCGGCATTAAGGAATCTACTCCTGAAATCATTGTTGTTTTTATTTAAAATTTTTAATGTTTTATTTATTTTTTGAGAGAGAGAGAGAGACAGAGTGAGCAGGAGAGGGTCAGAGAGAGAGGGAGACACAGAATCTGAAACAGGCTCCAGGCTCTGAGCTAGCTGTCAGCACAGAGCCCGATGCGGGGCTCGAACCCACGAACCATGAGATCATGACCTGAGCCGAAGTCAGACGCTTAACCGACTGAGCCACCTAGGCGCCCCAGTCCTGAAATCATTGTTGCACTATATGCTTACTAACTTGGATGTAAATGAAAAAAATAAATTATTAAAAAAAAAGACAATGATGACAGCGGTGTTCATACTGCTTCCCCCATGCCCTCTCTCCCATACCATCCCTGGTATTTGCTTTTCCTCCTCACCTTCCCTTTCTAAACAGAATGGAGAGGAGGAATTGGCGACACTGGTGCAAATGTTAGGTCTTCTCTTTGAAAATACAATTCTGGTTTTTCCACAGCAAACTTCCCTCCTTACTTTACTTTTCACTGTAGTAAACTTAACAAATCATCTGACCTATACATTTCTAAAGAACAACACTGGTCTGCAGTGTCTTTTCAAACAACTTAGGAAGCTACCCCGAACCTGCAAAACCAAACACCCGACATCCTAAAGGAGGCTGAGCAACAGCACCCACGTCAAATGTAGGGCAAACAACTACTGCTTTGAAGGAAAGAGCTTCGTTTTCATCACAACCGTCTGCCAACACACAAAGCTCTGCCTGTAGTGGGGGGTCTCCATGTAAAGTTCCTAAGTAAGAGGATCACAAGAGCCTCCTATAAATCCTAATTTAATTAAATCAATCTTAGTACACCCCAAAGACAACACACTAGGCTAGAAATCAAATCCCAGGAAACAACTGGAAAATCTGGGCACCAGGTAATAGTAGGACTCCAGAGGTTTTGGCAGAAAATGGATTGTTATATCAGTACTTGATTAAAAATCTGCTTCCACCTGGGTCAGTGTGTTTCAGGGGCACAATTCAGCTCTGCATGCCGAGTAGCCACGTCAATGGAAGGCCCCCCGGGAGGAAGAGAACAAAAGCAATAGCTCCCCCAACCCCAGAGCCATTGAAATGGTGTATCTAGATGCTGATCTGGGAAACAAAGAGCTGCAAGAAAGTATGATGCACCAAATGGATGAGAAGCACTTTCTCTGGGCAACACTGGGGTCCGCAGGAAGCCTGGTCTCTGCCCAAGCACACACTCCTCCTCACACCTCCCTGATCAGCTAACTTGGTGAAAGCGCGACTTGCTTGCTTTTTAGTTCTAATACATTGTCTTCATAAACTGCACACTATTCCTTCTGTGATCCTGGTGAATTTTCAAGCAGATACGAGGAGCAAACAATCATTAGGCTTCAGTTTGCTTTTTAAGTGACACTTAGAAAGAGTCAGCCGATAGGAGAGTCTTTCTCGATGTGTATGTTGTTTTTGAACTAGACTACAGGTGAGTGGTCCATCTTCCCTTTTCTTCATGACCCTGCACAGGGCTCTGCACACAGAGAGGACCAATACTCTTTTAACTGTGAGGTCAGCTCAGGCAACTTCCGCACCTTAGCTGCCGCCATTCACTGATATCCTGGTGTTAGCAGGTCAGACACACCGAAGTGCCAGGCAAGAAATCTGCAGGAAGGCCATCTCTGTGACAGATAAATGGCAGAGCCCAGTCATCACGGAAGTACCAGGGCTCCCATCAGCATGATTCATAAGACCTCCCTGATATCACAAAATCAACAGCTGTTGGTCTTGCTTAGGCCATCTGATAGGGATAAGTGGTTACCAAGAGGCCCACAGAAATGAACGAATGAATAGATAATGCAAGCAATATCTCAGAAAGGGAGAAGATTCTGATGAAAAAGCAATCTTAATTTACTACAGGAAAACACTGAATTTTATGGTCTTCTGAGCATCAAGGGAAAGTCAGGAGATGACTTTAAATAGAGGTGGGGGGATTTCAATGTAAAGCTCGAGTCTATTTCTTTTCTGAAAGTATTTCCCAATGATTAAAAAAAAACCCATAGCAAGAACCCCATCCAATCTTGACAGTGTGTGACTCAGGAGAGAAAAGTACACAGCGTAATGGCCCTCTTCCTCTCTCAGGGAAGAGCACCAAGTCATCTAGGGTGAATTCACTTTATACCTAAGATATAATCTCTTATAGGAAATTTAAAACAATAACTTGAGACTTGGCAGTTTTATCATCAAGCTATTGGGCTAAGCTTCAAGCTACTAATCCCTTGAGGAAAAGCACAGCCAGGAGACAGCTAAAACGAGCTCAAGAATGTATATAGTCCTTTTATTATAAATGGCTACTTTGGAACCATTTTGTTCGACTTTGACTCTTTAAAGGCAGAGATTGGCCAATACACATTTTGGACACACTTGGAAAACACCGTGTCAATCTATCTGCAAAAAGAGAGATGCCTCTGAAAATTCATGCATCATGTTGGGGAGGGGGTGGTGGAGAAAAGAAACCACCCACATTTTGGTTATTGTTGAAAGCCACGCAGAAAGCTCCTGTTATCAAGGATAAGTGGAAAATTACCGCTTATTATATGGTATTACACAGTTTACAGCAACTGCAAGTGCTCATTACAAACTGCACATCACACTTATCTTATCATCAGAGAGGGCAGCCAGAGCATGGGCACAGGCGTGAAACAAAACATGCTCAGTTTGCTAAGCCTCCCTATGGCTGAGGTCATTGTTACCAATTCAAAGGTGACAAAGAAGTGGACTGGCTGAGTGTACAGGCTGCCATCTTGTCACCTCCGGGAAGATCTGTGCTCAAAGGCACACTTGAACTTCCCTCCAGCAGGCTGAAGGGAGGAGTAATCTTTATTTATCCACCAAGGCCAAGCCCACTCCCTTCTATGTAGTATGTGCGTCCAGATTTAGCATGCTGCTTGCTCCAGAAATGTTATCCCTACTGAGTCATTCAGAGAAGATTTGGTCTAGCTAAGTGTGTCAGAGTCCACAATTGCCTCTATTTACATTTAGATCAAGGCTCTTCAGTTACTACTGGTCCTGGGCTGATTGGAAAAGCTTAATTATAATGAGCCCATGAGAGGAGGAAAGTGCCCACCCAGCACAGTGCCTGACCTAGCGCAGTGGCTCAAAGGATGTCTGTTGCGAAGTTAATGGATGGATAAACAGCAGGTTTGGAGTTAACATGGGCCCAAGCTCCACAGACTGGGGTCTTCAGCAGGGCAGTGATTCGGTATTAGTTGAAAGATAATCTTGGTTAAGGAAGCGGCAAAAAGAGAAAATAGTATCTGAGAGTATCGGTTGTTCCATTTCCAAATATGAATGGTTTAGAAGACTGTGTCCTATGTTCCCTTCTCGTCTCCTCAGAAATTTATAAAGTTAATTAATATTAATGTAAGAATATGAAATTAATGCACTGTGAGGGTATAAATTTGAAAATCAGACAAGAAATCCAAAAATGGATGCATCTGTAGATGACAGTACACACCATATCTTACGAAACACCTACTGTGGTTCTCTGTCCCCACAAGGCAATCAAAACACTTTTCTGTGTGTTTGAGGCCTTTAATTAGTCTACCTGGAGGACCTACAAACAGGCAGAGGCTATATATGAGGGGCTCGATGATGCTGTGAGAACATGAACTTTATTATTATTATTGTTTTTTACAAATAGTTTATTATCAAGTTGGTTTCCATATAACACCCAGTGCTCATCCCCACAGGTGCCCTGAACTTTAGAATCATATCCTCCTGTTAGTTTAAACCTGTGATCCAATGTTATGTTAGTGTAGTTTTGGACTTTTATTTTAATTAGGGGAAATGAATCGAGATTCGGAAACGTAAGGCAAGCCCATAAGCTTCCATGAGCCCCTCCTTCCTCTACCCCCTGGCAAACCCTAGAGAAAAGTCTATACATTTCAAAGCTCAGGTAGTCTGAATTCTATTAAGCCTATATATCCACTGCCAAGTCCTACAGAGAATTCAGTAACTCCCTAGAGAATAAGGAAGGAAAAAAGAACAATAAAAATAAGTTACCTTCATCTAATAGCAGCAGGACCAACAGGAGCTGCCCACCTTTGCCTGAGCACCACCCCCACCTAAGCAACTTACAGTAGAGGCTCTGAGAATTAGAGGAAAGGGGGCAAGGGATATTATCCAGATTTTTTCACCGGAGGAAAATCAGGAACTCTCTGGTACGAGTTTAATGTGCAAAATGCCTAGAAGGAGAAATACAAACCAGAGGACTATTCATCGCCCCTTCTAGGTGAAGACTGTGAAGCCACATTACTGGGAGTGCAGACATTCTTTTGCTTGGTTTAGGTTTACTATGTGGGCTCTGTACTGTTGTATAAATTTGGATAAAGAGGTGAAAAGTGTATGAGCAGAAAGCACTCAGTAACTCCCTCCAAAGCAGCTGGTAAATGTGTGCAATTCCAGAAGATCACCACTCTGCAACTACACTTTAAAACTTTGTAGGAAATGTTTATTACTGATACTCAGTACGTAATTTACAACTCCATGGTGAAATTCTTACATTCCATTTCAAAGGCTTGTGAAAAGAAAATGTCAACTGTGGGGGAAATATGCTTTACGGATCTTGGCTGAAAACAGAGGAAAAACACACATACAAGTCTCTTTTGGTAGAAGGGAATAATCTAATAAATGGCCTAATGAACAGCATAATGGTTTTTTTTTTAACGTAGGCAATAGGAAGGAAAAGGGAAGAAAAACAGAGACTAATAAGACTCTAAGCCTAGATAATGAAGCCCTACGTGAGTTGATACAGAGACTATGCTTTTAAAACCATTTTTAAAATATGAATTATGATACAGCTAATGGGATGGATAAATTAATATTGTCTGGAAGAAGTAATAATGAGAGCAAGGTAGGAGATCATGTGAAAATATATGTAGATTTCTTTGTAATCTATAGTCTTCATCAGACCTTCTGGGAGGTTGAGTCTGCTTATGACTTGTACCTTTATGTGATTTTCAAATCAGAAGTTCACAGCTTCCTTTGGTTGGGAGATCACCAGTTTCCCCAGCTACCATGTGGACCAGCAGTAAGTGACTAGGTTCAAATGCATCTTCTCAGAAAAAGTCCCTAACTCCATTCTATATTCTGATCATGTCTATATTCTCATAGCCTTTATGTGAGACTTTCTTACTATGGGCTTGTCAGCTATGCAACCTTCTGGGAACAAGGGATTCAGAATCAGGAGATCTGATGGAATCTGGATCCTTCCATCAGATGAGAACTTGAGGAGGCATTTGTCCTCTGTACCGGTCTCTGAGTCCCATCTGTAAAATGAGAGGCTTAGACTATGATTTCCAAGGTACTTTTAGTTAAACCATTTTATGACTACAGGATCCTGTTTTGTATTTTATACTTTGTGTGTGTGCGTGTGTGTGTGTGTGTGTGTGTGTGTGTGTGATGGTTCCTAAATATTCAGAAGTTGCGGACAGCCTGTAAGTTCCTTCGGCGGCGAAGTATTCTCCCTCACAATGTAGCCTTTACCTATTAGGGTCATTCAACAAATATTAGACTGAATCAAAGCTGGCTGGGCTCTGCATTTGACTGTAGATGTAGTAACTAGAGACTGCTCTGGGAGGATCCAGCCTGTACTTCCAGGGGATGGATCCCAGTGCATCTTGAAAAATGGCTAGCTTTTTAAGAAGCAAACTTCCACCCAGCCTAGCCCCTAATTTTCTCCCTCTTCTGAGACAGACCCAAGAAAAAGTGAATGCTGTCCAGCTACATGGAAACAAAGTACAGTGGGCATTCAGCAAATGGAGCAGGTGGCTGTATTTAGGAGGAGAAAGGTCAAGGAAGAACTCACAGGGCAGTTTTGGCTGAGTCTTGAAGGGTACCGGGATGGGTTAAAGACTTGAAGACTGGGGCCAGTGGCAATAAAGATAATTAGCTGATCTAAAGCATGCACTCATTTGGCAACAGCAATTGAGTCAGACTTTAAGGAAAAATGATACCTACAAGGAGAGAGTTAAAGAACTAAAGGTAAGAAAGTCTGGTGAGAGTCAGATATGTATGGTCGTTACATATTTGAAATCTGAACATGAAGTCTAACAATAGGGCAGAATATTTGAAAATGAGATGTTTGGGAGAAGTCGTTCATGTGGAGACAGAAGGTGGCCCAGGCAAAGATCTGAGGCTTTTCTCAGTTGGCCACTGGAGAAGCCTGTTCAGGAGAGTAAGGAGTCATGGCCAGACTGATCTGGCAACAGTGTTCCAGATACCAACACAGCAATAGATACAGGTGGAGTACAGATTGGGGGAAATCACTATAATAATCAAGGGAAGAGGTATATGGTCTGAGCCAAGATGGAGGCAATGGGAACAGAATAAAGAAAAAAGAAGAGTGTAAAATAGAAGACATGGTTCCTGACTGGTTGCAGAGGGGCAAGGAAGAGGCCAGAGTCAAAGGGTAAGACATGCCCAGGAGAAAGGGTTTATCACCAACACAAGCAGGGACATCAAAGGACAAGAGGTTTATGGGGAAAGATGATAATGAGCTCAGTTTTAGACAAGGTGAGTTTGAGAAGCTATTCTAGAAGGGGCCAACATTTAATGGAAAATGTGAATGAAAAAGGCAGCTGAAGCTAAGAGAATAAATCAGATAGTCAAGGAAGAGTGCCCTTTTAGCTCTAAATATTGGTTCTATGCACACTGGATCCATGAATTCACANCCCCTGCTCACGCTGTCTCTCTCTCTCTCTCCTAGAAATAAATAAAACATTAAAAATATTAAAAAAAAAACAACAACAACCAAACATTTATTTATTTATTTTGAGACAGAGAGAGAGAGAGAGAGAGAGAGAGAGTGTGTGTGTGTGTGTGTGTGTGCGTGCGCAGGAGCTGAGAGGGGGCAGAGAGAGAGGGAGGGAGAGAATCCAAAGCAGGCTCCACACTGCTAGCATGGAGCCCAACATGGGCTCCCAACATGGGGTCGAGGTGGGGCTGGATCCCATTAACTGCGAGATCATGACCTGACCTGAAATCAAGAGTCGGACGCTTAACTGACTGAGCCACCCAGGCGCCCCTTTCCTATTTCTTTTTTTTTAACCTAGGAAGAAACATGAGCCCTTTCACACTCTGGGCTAGAGCTGAGTCAGCATTAATCATGGTGAGATTACCAAGACAGCACTCCTCACTTGGACCGAGAGACAAACGACACAGGCCACTTTAAAAAGATATGATCAAAACTATACTGACTTTCCTTCCTGCTGCCTTTGTTCACTGCCTAACAAATAGCCTCTACTTTCTGTCTGCAGATGTACATCTGACTATTCATTTTTATAAATGGATTTCTATGAGGACTGCTATTCTGGTGTCACTGTGTGCTCAACTTGCTTGCCTTCATTAAGGTTATGTGGCTCTGACTGGAGGCCCCTTGAGGGGCTGTCTGCATTGCTTTAAAGGCAATGCTTCTCTTGGGGAAGGTCATGGTAAAGCTTGGTCATGGTAAGGGGTACCTCCTCAGCACCCCCTTGGACAATGCTGGGACAGGACCCTCCAGAGCCATCCTGAAACCAGGGGAGGGATCCAGAGCTCCAGGAATCCAGGGTGAGGTCTGTTCTGTTGGACAAACTCTGTCCTGCTGGGAGAGGTACATGGATTCCCTTGGCAAATGGTTTGGAGTTCCCTCCTGGAGAAGAAGGCCAGGTTTTTTTTGTTTGTTTGTTTGTTTGTTTGTTTTACCCTTTCCTCTAAAAATCCAGAGAAGCAATTGAAACATATTAAGCTGACAAACTTGGGATTTTAAATCAAATCAATTTCCGAGGTGAAAGGGGCACAGCTGGCAAACAGTCTGTAAAGCACTTGGCCCCTCCATAAAGAAAAACTTCACTATTTCTAAGAGTGGTTAAAAATAAAGGTAATGGACTTCCAGCCAGTAACCAATCTCAAGTGATAAACTGTTACTGGGGGATCCAAGTCATTAACTTGAGGGGCAAGGACAGATGCAGAGACCAGAGCAAACTGAACCTCTGGCAAAGACTGAATCTGTGGAATAAGGCTGTAAATGAATAAATGATGGCAGATCAATAATGGATTAATAAAGAGAAGTCGTAAGACATATTCCTAGTTCTACAAGGACTACATTACAGGGTCAACGAGCCCCTTTTATGCTCTCCCACAAACCCTGCTTTGCTCCGTGTGACAGCTTCTGAACTGGGATGGGTAGACTTCCCGACTGGGCCCTGTGAAGACCACAGCTCCAGATAGCTGCAGGACAAATGAAACCAACACGTATCATAATTAGAGACAGAGTGGTAGCACTTATCCAACCATTCATTCAGATTACAAGCACTAGGTCCTTGCTAGGCTACCATGGGTAAGAATGAAATGGACCACATCCCTGCCCTGATGGAGCTTACATTCTAGAGGAGAGGAAAAACAGTGACCTAATACAATACTAAGGAATGGGTCTTTGCAAACTGCAGTATCAGCCGTGAAGGAAAACAGCTTGGCTCTACAAGACGGAATAACAAAGCTCTCTGATTGAGATGGGTAGTCAGGACAGATTTTCCTGAGAAAGTGGCCCATGAGCCAAGGACAATGGGGGTTAACCAGTCAAAGCAGAGGATGTGGGTTCCAGACAGAGGCCATGACATGTGCAAAACCTCTGCGGGAGGGCAGACAGAGCATGATGCATGGTGGGACATGAGAGGAAGCCAGGCTGATGTGAACACAGAGAGCACGGGAAGACTGATGCAGGAAACGGCTGCAGAGGCAGGAGGGGGCCAGACTGTGTAGGTACTCTAGGTCATGTGAAGATTTTGGATGTTTATCCAGAGAGCAATGGAAAGTCAGTTAAGGGTTCATGCAGGTACAATATCAGAATTGTGCTTGAAATGTACCACTCTGGCTACTGTAAGTAAACTTAAGGGATGGTACAGAGAGAACATGGTGGGGGCAATTAGCAGAGTGGAGGACAGGACAGAGATGATGGTAGTGGGGCTAGTGTGATCTTGACTGACTTTTGTCATTTGGAATGTAATATTAATATGAAAGTCATTACCATAATGAAAGAAAATCATTCTGACCATGCACATTTTAAGTGTGCTCACACAGCTCACTGAGAAAGTTTTACTGAGGTATGCTTTGGTTTTTTTTCGTAACAGGCATGGAAAAAATTATTATCTTCACAGAGTAATGTGGCTCCTAGTTGTTAAGCAAGGGAAATGAAAAGAGCTCTTAGCTTCTCCCTCTGATCATTTGCTATCTGAGGGGTTTTCATTCCCTTCCGGCTCCTTCAGCAGTCAAGTGTTGTGGGTGGGGAGAGGCCTCCCCACTGGTGGTCCACAGAACCTGTTGATAGCTCTAAATGCAGAACTCAGTTCACATACTTTCCAAAAAAATCTACTATCCACATGGCTTCCAACATACGGCTAAAGTTTTGCATAAAAAGTTTCTGTAGGACGAAAGATAAATGCTTTCTCTAGATGAGTAGGTATGAGTAACTGACTCCTTGCTGATGTTTTCTACTCCAGAATATTCATCTACTTCTGGTACTTTATAACCGCATAAAGAAGAGTTTGATTAACAAGTGTCTCCAAGTCTAACAGACAGATGCCTTCTATAAGGCAGGCTCTGATATCTTCTCATTAACACAAGGGTTGGCCTAGTATCAGACTTGTCGTGTGTGTGTGTGTGTGTGTGTGTGTTTTATCTGAATTCTGTTACTCTTTTCAATTTTCATTTTTTGCCATTCCTCTTACAGGTACATATTTCTTTACCATTCAAGTTCTAAAACTTGTGACAAAATTAACACCAATGCTTTTGCCCTTTAAAGAAGAAAACACAGGAAAGAACATGACTGGCTTTTTTCATTACTGTCAAATGCTGTGTAGAAAAATGGAATTAAGTCTGAAAAGAGAAAAATAAAATCTCCATTGAGCATTTTAACAGTGACAATTACAGAAGCAGAGCCCGTTAATTGGCTCACTCTTCACGAAGGACCAAGCAAACATACTCCTCCAACCTCACGGGGATGGGCGGCTGGGCAGGTGAGGGTGACTGTTAGCACAGCAGAGACTTGTAAGAAATAATATTTCAATACAGGACCTCTGCCGCAGCCAAGTGCTGCAATCCTGTCCTGGAAACTAAAACTTGACACTTGGTATGAACTTCCTCTGTCAGTGGTCTCAACGGTGGAGGCATTTCCTTCTTTAAAACCCATTTTTGTTCTATTGCATCACATTAGTGGTGCAAGCCCTCTACGTACAACCTCAGGGTCACATGGTTAGCTGTGACCTCCTGGAACCAGCCCAAGATTTTCGTTTTTTTAAGTGTCAGGCCAAGAAACAAAGCTGGTGGGAAGAAGGCTTTCTCAACTTTAGCACTGACAATGGCAAAGAAGATGAGCAAAATTGCAGGCAAGGTAAACAGTCTAGGTTCAAATGTCTCATTTTTCAATCTTGCTATGCTCTGGAAGAGTTTTCTGAGGCTGTAACTCTGCACCTTTAACTTATCCCATTGTCCTCAACCACCACAGCACTCAGAAAAAGAAACGTGACTCCTCTTTCTAAGATTCCTGGTGAATAAATAGCATCAGCTACGGAAACAGACCCCGGGACAGAAAAGGTAGCCCTTCCCCAGGACTAAATGACAGTATATTCAGCAAAGGGGCATACTGCTTCTCGCATATTAATATCATCATGCCAAAGCCCAGGGAGAAGGTAAGCTGACCCCACAGAAGTCTTTCCAGGTGACAGAGACCGTCAAAGTGCTTCTCAGGGAAGGCACAGGGGAGAAACTTCCTAAAGTGAAGATGCTATAGGAACTGCCTGATCTATTGGGCTGCTCCACAGTCTCAAGCAGGCCAGGCCTTTATGAGAGGGGACACCCAAGTGGAAATGGACTTTTCAAGTCCTGGAGAAAGGTGAAAGAAAGAAGTACTCTCACAGAACAGGGCTTTAAAAGGCCCAGGGGGAGAGGCAGCTCAGGTGTTCTTTTCAGGAAAGCACAACTTATGCTTGGGGTAAGTGGCTTCAAGGTTCTGAAAAGCTACTAGGATATTGCTATGGACAGCACTTACTTAATTTCTTTAATTTACTGCTGGCAGTGAATAAACCATGTACTCTGCTAGCATATGCTACTCAAATAACGGCAAGGACAAACATCTACAAAACATTTATGGCTGCAGCAAGAAAAAATTCTTTTTCCAAATACAGTCTTCTTTTTGATTGTAAAAGAAATATATGTAAATTGGTCAAAAATATAGAAAACTAGTAATAATTTACATAGTCCCAGTACACAGAGGCAGCCACTAACATTTTGGTGTATTTCTGTCTGGCTTTCTCTTCCATGTATTTTTTTTTTTTCCCTACTTGTGATATAATACTCTTACAGTTCTGTACTCTGCTTTTAAAAATATCTTATTATATAAGTATTTTCTTAAGTTATTAAAAGCTCTTTCACAACATTTTTAATGAACACTTAGGTTGGAAATGAAAACTTATTTAAAAGGGAATCTGGATAGTATATCTGGCAGGCAGATAGCTTGTGAGCAAATCCAGCTAAAAACTAGAAAGTTCTAAATTATGGCCATAGAATTCTCAAGTGGAAAAAAAAATCAGTATTATCAATGATTCCTTATATCTGGAAATTTATTTATATTTGCCAAAATGTTTGCCAAGAGCATAGTCTTAGATACATGATAGCTGAGATCACTAGCACTTCTACAGACAAAATTATCAGTCAATGGGACCATGACAATGTGAAGAAATAGTTAAAAAATGAATGTGAAAGAGGCCAATATGTTAAGGAATACATGCTAGCGGGAAATAAGACAGCTATGTAACATGGGAGAAGGGCAGCCAGGCACAAGGAAGGAAAGGAAAAGGATTTAGGGTCACTGGGGAGTATCAACAGCCCATGTAGTAGAGCTTTAGGGAATTCAGGTTCAAGATGGATGACACTGGAGGTGCACTGACCTTTCTCCCTTCCTGAAAGCCAATGAGGTGACATCAAAGAAATACAAAGGGAATATACTCATAAAGGTGTTGCAAACTGGAGGGAAGGATATAAGCAAATCAAAATTTTTGTGAATTTCTAGAAAATGGCAGGTGGATGAAATATTATTTATAAATCAGTGGGAACTGGGTAGATTTCCATAATGAAGCAAACTAAGCAGGATAAATGAAAACGGTCCACATTCAGCCTTATCATTGTGAAATGTAACACCTCTACTAATGAGAGGATTCTAAGGCTTCTATAGGGAAAAATACATTACTACAAATAATAAGAATCAGATTCTATCAGATTTCTCATTAGCAACATCAGATGCTAAATGGCAATAAATCCAAGCTTTTAAAATGCTAAAAGAACGGAGTTCTATATCCAGTCAAATTATGATTCAGGCAAGTGAGAATTCTGAAAATTTGCCTTCTGTATACCCTGTGTTTCTGAAAACAATTCGGAATACATTTACTCTGTGCAATGCCTATGAGAGATCTTGACTGAGACCCAGCCAAGTCCTACTTGGCTTCGGATTCATGCAGGGGAGCAAACAGAAGACCATGCCACTAGAGCAGCAGGAGGCATTTCTCCTTAGTGGGAGTCTTGGTAGCAGTCTATACAACTGTACAGGAGCTATTCCTGCTGGCATACACGAGGACAGCTCAGGTGAGAGTGGGCAGGCGTGATGCCACTCTGGCTTAGAAACCTCACATTCCAGGGGCGCCTGGGTGGCTCAGTTAGTTAAGCCTCCGACTTGGGCTCAGGTCATGATCTCACTGTTCATGAGTTTGAGCCCCGCGTCAGGCTCTTTGCTGACAGCTAGCTCAGAGCCTGGAGCCTGCTTCTGATTCTGTGTCTCCTTCTCTCTCTGAACCTCCCCTGCTCATGCTATCTGTCTGTCTCTCTCAAAAAAATAAATAAAACATTAAAAAAAAAAAAAAAAGAAACCTCACATTCCAAATTCAAACTATTGTCTCTTGTAATAGATCCATAAACAAAGATCCTAGAATTTTCACAGGGGACAGGCCCAGTCACAGAAGTTATTGCACTCGGTAACCCAAAGCTATAGCTTCTAACCAGATATTTACAGTCCTCCCAGGCCAGATGCAATTTACCAGGGGTAATTTTTGTCATAAGCAATGTTGTCTAATAACTGACATTCTGCTTCTATCAGGCTTTCAGGAGAAAAGATCTAAAAAGGTAACTGTGCCCAACGTCAGTATCCCACTGCAAAGGAAACAGGGGTTTGTTAACCCTTTACCTACATTCTACAAGAAGAAAAAGAAATCCAAGAAAAAGTGAAACCAACATAGAAAGAAAAAGACTTTTAGCTATATAATAGGCCTAGGAAGCAGTCTATTCAAAATCAACCAATGAACAAATACTATGCCACAGAAGCTTCTGTAAACAGGAAAAAAAGGCAATTAGAAACTCCAAGAAAACAAAAAGCTGGCTAATATGAAGCTACTTATTTATTACTTGTGTAATAATTCTGAGCACTTGTAAGAAAATCAGATCTATTTGATCTGAACACAGTATAATACAATTCTTCCAAGAGGGACACAAGCTTAGTGACATAGATAATATTTCCCTCACTATAGATCCAAGGAATTACACATCTGTAGTGAATAATGTTTACATAATCATAATATTATAATGAGGTTTTACTGGTTTTCCCTTTTCAGCACCAATTTATAGTTAACAAATGGAAGATTTAACAGTAAGTTACACAACAGAAAATAAGTATCATAAATCTTTAGAATGTCCACGTGGTGGGACAGTTAACAGAAGATGGGAATGGGAAATGTAGGGTGGTAATTTCATCATACATAATAGGGAGAGTAAAGAAAAACTATCTACAATCGACGGATCAAAAAACAGTGGTTTAAGTATATTGTTTAATTTAATTTTATTATTTATTTATTCATTTATTTATTTTAAGTATATTGTTTAATTTTAAAAGGTAAGTAGTAGCAGGACTAAAGAGAAATACATGACAAGAAATGAGAAGTAGTTAAGTTAATAAAGCTGATAAATTAATAAACAGATATAAAATATTATAGTTGAGATGTTACAAAAATTTAAAAAAACTGTCAAAAGTACTTCTGAGGAATGGAGCACAAGATGGGAAGATAAAATTTTACTTTTCACGTCTATCTTCCTGTATTGTGTAAATTAATTTTCCATGCATGTTTTACATTTATAATTTTAAAAAACTGATGCTAGTTCCTTACTGTATTAAAACAGAAGCAGGGCTCAACAATTTAGAAGAGAGTAGAGAAAAGGAATCAAAAAGTGAACGTGAAGTCTTTTGGAATAAAGCTAAAAGGTACAGAATTAGATTATGTGAAAAAAGAGGGGTAAAAAGTAATTTTAAAAAGTCATTTGCAGGAACATGGATAAACCTTATTATGCTAAGTGAAAAAAGTCACACAGAGAAAGATAATACTGTATGAGCTTACTTAAACATGTAATCTTAAAAAAACAAACTATGGAAACAAAGAACAGATTGGTGGTGGCCAGAGGGGTGGTAGTGGTGGGGGGGGAATGAGTGAAGGGGATCAAAAAGCACAAACTTCCAGTAATAAGATAAGTAAGTTCTGGAGATATAACGTATATAGCATGGTGACTCCCGCAAACAAAACTATTGCATATCTGAAAGTTGGTAAGAGACTTTAAAAGTTCATCACACGAAAAAAACCCTGTAACTATGTGAGGTGGTAGATGTGGCAAGTAAATTTATTGTGGTGATCACTTGGCTATATATCTCATCACTGTACTCCGTACACTTACACAATGTTACATATCAATTATATACGAATAAGCCGGAATGAGTCTATACAAAAACATGGTTACCTGTGATGGTAAATGAGCCTTTATCCTAAAAATAAAGGAAGCCAAGCTGCAGCTACTTCAGAAAGGACTCAGGGTAGCACTAAAGGAAAAAACATCCTGTTGCAGGAGCACAGAGTCTTACAGGGAGACATTTGGAGAAGCTCATTCTCCAGGTCTGTCCAAAGTCTGTCCTCTGATTTCCTGACCTGGTAGAATGCTAGCAAGAGGCAGGGGTGTGATCTCTAAAGATCCTATAGATTTCATTTATAACATGACTCACATACTTTATTTCAATAAAAAGCAGACTACAATTTCTGAAGCTAACAGTATCCTCTAGGGGACTGCTCTGGAGTATATCAGGAAAGGCTTTCTTCTTTTATCAGCTGCATATCTTCTATTATATTTCTTAACACCTAACTAAAAAAATGAAAGGCACAGTAGATTCGGGTTGTACCTATAAACATGAAATCATAACCTTTGGTTCCATTGATTCTTAGAGGGTTAACAGGCACTTGCCTTCCTGTTCTTAAAATATATTATTTATTTATTAATCTATAAAACACCTATTGCTGTAGCATATAAGTGCTAACATGGAAGGTTAAAAACATATAAATTATTTAAATCCACCAACTAATGGACATAAAATATATTAAAAAGGGGGAAAAGGATGTTGATGACTTAATACAAAGCTAATGGTAAGGAGTTAATGCCTTTCTGAATCAAGAAAAAACCCATTTGAATAAATATAAAACCATTATGACATGTATCTACGTCAGCAGTTCTTGTCAACCAGTTCTTGTCAAAAAGCCATACTGTATAACACCTTCAGCAGGGGGACATAAAGAGATGAAGAATCTAATTTATAACACATAAAATGACAGACAAGATGGGTGATGGTAACCAGTGAGATGTGTAAAAGATGGGGAAGCAGAGGGTCTGTCCTGTGAGCTGTATACTCAATGAGCAATGGCTCTGAAAAGATAAACGGGCAGTTGTTCATGAGCCGTAAAGGCCTTCCTATTGTATGAAAAGGGTTCTAGGAGCTTGGAAATAAGTTAATCACTTCATTTCCCTGTTTCCACCATCTAGCTTGGTTTAGCCCTCTTTAATAATGCTCTGTGATACAATGGAAAGAGCCCTCATTTTCTCTTTTGGAAAATGAGGACAACATCCCATAAAGTGTTTTATATTCAGGACAAAATGAGACAAAATACGGGAAACTAACGGAGTACTAGTTACTAAATAATTGCTAGTTTCCTCTTCCAATGGCAGAGATGGTCACAAGACATGTGCTCCACTGAGAAGTGGCTGCTGCCAGCAAAGCCATGTTTCTCAGCCCTCCCAGCATCCAGTGTGGTGTGGTAACTGACTACTTCTCCCCAGTGGAATACAAGTGGAAGGGATGGTCACTACACCCAGGCCAAGGCTGTTCAGAAGAGCCAGGTATACCTTCTTTCTGTTCTTTCCTCGTCTGTCAGCTAGATGCAGATGATGGTGATGAAGCCCTAGATGGGAGCAGAGCCCCAAGAAGGAAGATGCCTGGGTTCTTCAATCACCTGTGGAGAAGAGCCACCTGACAACCAGAAATACCCCTACTGACTGCTACATGGCTGAGAAATAAGCTTTGTGTTAAGGCACTTTAATGTTGAGGCCACTTTTTGTTATAGCAGCAAATGTTACCTTAACCAAAGCAAACATTAAACATGCTCTGTGATAAGTACTATAATAATGATCGTAAGGGTATCAGACATTGCATCAAACAAGCCATTATTAATGCTCTTATGAAATCCTGGCCAAGTAAGTACACAAAAAGATGTTCAACATCATTAGTCATGAGGGATATGCAAATTGAAACCACCACTTCACTCTCACTAGGATACGAGGAACGAGAAGATAGAGAGTAACAAGTACTGGCAAGAATGTGAAGAAGTTGAAAGCTTCCTGCATTGCTGGTGGGAATGCAAAATGGTGCACTGTTGTGGAAAAATCTGGCAGTTCCTCAAAAACTTAAACACAGAGTTACCATAAGACCCAGCAAGTCTAATGCTAGGAATAGATCCAAAAGGACTGAAAATGTATGTTCATACAAAATCTTGTATAGCAATGTTCCCAGCAGAAATCCTCATTTTAGCCAAAAAGTGCAAATTGTTCAAATGTTCATCCACTGATAAATGGATAAACAAAATGTGATGTGATATATATGTATATATATATATTTATCCATATGATAGAATATTACTCAGTCAGTAAAAAGGAATGGACTGCTGATACGTGCTGCAACATGAAATAAGTCTGAAAAAAGTATGTACTAAGTGAAAAAAGCTAGAAGATCAAATACTATTTAATTCCATTTATATGAAGTGTTCAGAATGTGCAAATCCATAGAGAGAGAAGGGAGCTTACTAGGTGGGAGGGGCTGTGGGAACTGGAAGGAAATGAAAAGACTGCTAATGGGTAGTAGGTATCCTTTTGGGTGTGATGAAAATGTTTGAAACATTAGATAGTAGAGATGATTGTACAACCCTGTGAATACGCTAAAAATCACCGAATGGTGCATTTAAAAGGGTGAATTTTATAGTATGTGAATCATATTTCAATAATAAAGAGAAATCTCAGCTATTTGCTTTATCTTGCTTCCCAGAGAATCTGGCTCTACACAAAAAAGCACTGAGCTCTTTTTAGGTAACGATTGGGAAAAGGTATGATTCTAGGATACTGGAAACATGCTAATTTTGATCTGAGTGAGTTATATGGGTATATACACATGTAAATAATCATTCTAGTCATGATCTCAGGCCAGTCAGAACTCACACAATCCTTCCTCCTACTTTCCTCCACAACAACGTAAATGCAAACAGAGGCCCAATGCCATATGCATGAAATGACTAGAGATGTACCAAGCTTTCCTTGGTTTAGGTAACAGTGTAGCTAACACTGAGATGAGATAAATATTTAACGCTAAGCCTGAGAATCATATGAGGCTAGAAAATGGAGTCCCAGAATAACTACTAAAGTGTGTATCACATCAGCAAAATTCTCCAAGAAAGAAAAAAGTTCCAAAGAGGTAGTGTGCAATATTGGGGGCAGGGACACAAGAGAGGATTGCATATGGAAATCCTTCTTTTCCCTGCTCAGGTACATGCCATTTTCTTTTCTTAATTTTTATTTATTTTAAAATTGTTATTATTATTTTCATTTTTAGAGAGAGCAAGAGAGTGTGAGATGGGGAGAGGGGCAAAGGGAGGGACACACACACACACACACACACACACAGAGAGAGAGAGAGAGAGAGAGAGAGAGAGAGAGAGAGAGAGAGAGAGAGAGAATCCAAAGCAGACTCCACAGGGCTCAACCCCATGACCCTGGGATCATAACCCAAGCCGAAATCAACAGAGTCTCAACCAACTGAGCCAACCAAATACCCCTACATGTCACTTTCAAGAGTCAAGTTCAAATCACAAAATAAAGAAAGCTTTGTTTGAGCATATAAAATAAATTCTCATCGAGGTACTTAATAGTCAAAATTAAAATGAAGAATCATCAGGAGTAAGAATGTAATTTGGTGATTCCATGAATCTTCATTAGAAACTTCTGAATCCATTAGACAGACTCTTAAATTGGAATAAATCCTGTGAAAGCATGTAACTTACTTGCAAGAGACTTTAGTTCTGTCGGCCACCATGGTCCACTGTTGCTGGTTGGTGGAAACCTCAATGTAGTAGCTATAGCTTCGATCATCACAGTCCCAAAGTAATAACCTGGACAAAGAAAAATACGTAAGAATGTTGTGAGTGTTCTAACTGGTTGTTTCCTGAGGCTGTGGGCATGAGCGAATCCATGTCTGCTTTACCCCTCCTACCTGCCTCTTTTGCCCCACCACACTTCCAGGGCTGAGGAAAGAAGAGAATCCTGGCAAAAGTACGGTAAGAGGAGGTGGAGTCAGTCTACAGAAGAAGCAGTGTCTCTTTAGGAATTTACTTCACAAGTCACCCAATCTCAGGCAGCCTCTGTCAACGCTCTTTGGTTTGGCTTATTGGTGAGAAGATGTCTCCAAACTCTCTTTCCTGGTTCATTTCCAGTAGGTTGGCTGGGCTGACCAAAGGCAGTATCCTTGAAACTCCTGTTCATGGGGAAATCTGTGCTTTCTAGTTGGTAATAACTAGTATGCCCCAATGACTTTAACTATTATGTTTTAAATTCCTTCTCATTCTTAGCAGACTTTTGGCATAGCTGTAGTATAATGGTCTGATTTGGAGATACAAGCAAACATATATTCATGAGTAAAACTTATTATTTAGAGATTGATTATTTTGGTTCTGTTCTTCAGCATAGACTATGTCATTTAATTTACATGAAGCTCAAAAAAGACAAAACTCATCTATGGTGACAGGAATCAGAACAGTGATTACCTCTGGGAGAGGTAATGGTTGGGAAAGGGTATGAGGGAACCTTCCAGGATGCTGGAAATGTGCTGTCTCTGACTGAGTGGTACTTTATGGCTATACACACAGTAAATATTCAGCTGCACTACACATAAAAGAGTTGTGCACTGTCTGTGTGTTATTCCTCAATTTAAAAACTAGAATAAGAAAAAAGAATCTAAGGGGCGCCTGGGTGGCTTAGTCGGTTGAGCGTCCGACTTTCGCTTAGGTCATGATCTCACGGTTCGTGGGTTCGAGCCCCGCGTCGGGCTCTGTGCTGACTGCCAGCTCAGAGCCTGGAGCCTGTTTCAGTCTGTGACTCCCTCTCTCTCTGACCCTCCCCTGCTCGCGCTGTCTCTCTCTCTCTCTCTCCTAGAAATAAATAAAACATTTAAAAAAAAAAAAAAAAGAAAAAAGAATCTAAGTATTGCATCCAGGATTAGACTACAGTCTAGCATTTTGCTTCTGACAGTGCCACAGTGGTGACAGATGAGAGACCACTGTTTTCTGTGATTTCAGCCTCAAAAGTCTTTCCCATACATGTTATTTTACCATTTAACATTTGGTCATGCACATTTGCTTCCTCCACCAGCTAGAACAGATAGTGAGTTCCCTGAAGGCAGTGCCTATGTCTTATTGATCTTTCAATACCCAGTACTCGGCACAGAGTCTCAAAGAGCCTATATTCAGGGAATGTTTATTTATTATGATGATGATTATTACTATAATAGCCAACATATCTTTAATGCTTATACTGTGTACCAGGCCCTGTGCTCTATATAACTTATCTTGTTAAATCCTTCCAAAAATCCCCTTAGCAAGCATTATTATTCTCATCAAATTATATTTAATTTTATATATAGCATATATATCTAATATATATATTCCATCTAAATATAAAATATTTGAGGGAGACAGAGAGGGAGCGAGTGAGAGCGCATGCGTCTGACATGGCGTTTGATCCCATGACCCTGGGTTCATGACCTGAGCTGAAATTCAGAGTTGGACGCTCAAGTGACTGAGCCACTCAGGCGTCCCTCTCATCAAATTATAGATGGGTAAAGTGTCTATACTTAGTGTTGGCAGATACAGGGGGTTCAAAGCCGGTATCTTGACCGAAGCCCATTTTCCTTCTGCCAAGTGCTTCTTTACTCCCAGTTTATGGACCTGGGTCCCAATTTACAACCTGAAACCTATGACTCTACAAAAGCAGTTTCTTTTTCCTCAATCTTGTGATTTTAATCAATAAAAACCTTTTGTGCAAGCTCAGTTTAGTGTCACCTCCAATGCTACTATTTGGGATCAGAAATGACACTGTGTTCCCCTTTCCCCTTAATCTTTGTTCCTTATTTCAAGTTTGCTATCAAACTAGTAATTCTGTTTGCTACCACTGACTAAACCCATATTACCTAATACTTTGGAATTCATCTTTTAAGTAAAGCAGAAACAGAGTTTATTTTAATTCACCTGAGTATTCCCCTTAATTCACCAGAGCATTTCATCTCTCAAAGTACTCTGAATGAATCAGACAGGATTCCACCCTATTGTTTTAAGCATCTAATAATTCTGCTCTTAGATTTTACCAGCTTGCCTGGTAAGAAAGTGAATCATTTCCCTCATTAGTCATTTCCTTGAATATTATTCTAGTTTCTTAGCACTTTTATGCAGTTAGCCTGTTAATTTACATTTGTGTTGAGTAACTTTTAAAAGTGTAATTTTTGTTTCTATGTTTGTCTAGCTCTTGTGAAGATTAGAGAAAGACTGCTGATCTTTCTCTTTTTAAAAAATTGTACTCTGAACATATGGGTTCTGTTCATAGTATATGTTCCATACATGTTCTGGGCTGAAATAACTTTTAACTCTGCCAGAGTAGATTAAAAACAAGAAAAACATCTTCAAATTAATTAGTCATTCACTATACTGAACAGCCTTGGTAACAGGCTTTTTGGAAAACAATGTTGAGGCTATTTCCTCAAAGGGATGTTGGATTTTTTTATGCAGAGCCAGTTTTATGATAATCCCTATCCTTCTGGATAATCATGAGTTAGGGTTTCTACCAGTGTGTCCAAGTGAAAATAATCAGGCCTTCTGGGATAGAACCTAACCAGATTCCAAAATATTTCATGGAAAAAGACTGGGATATGGGAGATGAAGAAGATAAAAAGGAAGACCAGTTGTAAGTAAGCATCCTAAATGCTCTGGCAGAAATTCTTGGGAGTGATAGGATATTAAAAGAATTATTAAGGTTGTACATATTTTGTCCCATAGTAGCTTTTCCTATAAGGTCCTCCATCTTGTTTTGAGACAAATTTATATCTTAAAAGGAAGATCACCTGTAATTCCAATAATTTTGTAAACACAGAGACATGGTGCCAATTTTTTGTAACTTGCTTCTTTTGCTTAACGATGTATTATGAATACCTTTTTTTTTGTATCTATCAAATATTCTTCCTCATCACATGTCCTGGTTTCACAGGCTTTCACTGTATGGATGTGCCATAAATTATTTTATCAGTTTCTTATTAGTGGACATTTAGGTAGTTGATAGGATTATACCGCTAGGAAAACTCTGTGATGAACGTTCTTAAGCCAAATCTCTGACTACTGCGTGTGAAAGCTTCTGTAAGTGAAACTCCTGGAGCAGAGCATGGAGGCCTTGATGTGTATTACTAACCAGCTGCACACCTCTCCCCTTTTCCCTAAACAAAAGTCTGTGCCAATTTATACTCATATGACCAGTAGTGTGTAACAAATGCCTGTTTCTGTGCATGACTGATACTGTGTATTATCCTTAAAAATACTGCCAATTCGATAGATGAAATCTCTGTCATTAATTTGCAGCTTTTTACTTATCATTGAACTTGAACAATTTACCCATTTTCTACTTTTATTTATCCTTTTGCTAATGACTTACAAGATGCCCTCTATATTTGAAGGATATTAATCTGCTGCTCATCATAGTTTGCATGCTGAAGATATTAATTTTTATTAGCTCAGTCTATCGATCTTTACTTCAATAATTTCTCCTGGCCTAAATTCTTTTTTCTGAACAGCGGCCAAATGCACATAGTGGTTGAAACATCTCCTTTCTATTCCTCTATTACGAGTCCCTGGGGGCTGGAAATGGGGGGTCATGGTGACTCCTGAGAAGGGACACTGATGGATCTCAGGTTATCAAGCCACCTACACTTTGGAGTTTTTAAGAGAGATTCTAATTCATGTGCCAGGATGCACATTTGCTTGGAATTTAGGCTTAGCCAGGAAGGAAAATTCTTTTCTTGATTCAACTGAAAAAATCAAGCACATTCTAGGGACACTAGAGGAAAAACTGGCTCCATCTCTTTTTTTCCACAGAGAGAAATTTTGTTCTAATAAGGCACAATTGAAAAACCCACCAACTCCCTCACTTCTTTTCTTGCCAGCAAAGTCTGTTCCCACGTCTGTGCACCTGCAACAACACTGAGATACTTCCGATTTGTAATCTGCCAAGGAAGGGTTGCCCGGTGAGCTTGCCCAGGACAGACACACCCCCTCTGACCTTAACTGAGAGGAGTTCCTTAAACATAGCCCCCTGCATCTACACACCTCCACCCAAACATCAGAAGCCATTTTCAAAAGGGGCTGAATAAAGGAAGCCGCTGGCCAAGATCTATTGATGCAGATCAGGTCTGTACTTAGCTGTTGCCACGAACCCCTCTACCTAATGAGCACTGCATGAGATGTCTGGTGATCTTAAACATTGTCTCCTCCATCTTCCCTCAGACTCATTGTGGAATTTCCCTTAAAAGCAGTGAAGTGCTGGGCTTTTTGTAATTGATTAGCAGATGTGATTTTGCTTACATCTTCCATAAATGCTCTGGCTGGCTGCATACCATTGATTACCGGGGTTCGGTTTACAGCAACTAATTGCTCTCCTTGCTGGTGTTTTGATACAAAATTCAATAGCGAATATGTTTTCAAAACTCTTGTCTTTGCGGCTTGAGTCAGAAGTGACTTGAGGCAAACCCAATGGACTGAGTTTTCCCTTCTTTAAAATAATTGCTCTCTCATCAGTCTGTGAAGAAAGTTTCCAAATTGTAGCATTCTAATTGGAAAGTCTGCATTATGCATGCGATGACAAACTATGTTGTGCTGAATGGCATTTTTTTCATCCCTTTCTTAAGGGATTAATTCTATGCCAGATTGTGAACAGTGCTGAGGTTTAAACAGTGGAGATCAACAGCTTCTCTGCTAAACTGATATCTTTTAGGTCAGCAGCAAGTGTCTGTTCTGCCTAACTGTCCACTGTCCATGGGAGAGCCCACTAGAAGGCCTGGGGCCACCTCTCCTGCTGCTGCCATGTCCCCTCACTTGGGCAAAAGGAGGCAACTTGAGAGAAGAGAACTGCCAAGATATTAGTAATATAATAATTTATTATCAAATCCATTTATTTCTCGGTTAAAACCAAAGATAGTCTGACCTCAAAGGTTTGGAGACTGTTCTTTGTTAAAGATCTTGAGAAATTAAGTTCTTTAGAAATAATCTTCTTCCATTCAACAAATATTTACTGAGTATTGACTAAGTGACATTAAGTCACTTAACTTACTTGTACTTCAGTACAAGTGAAATTAAAGATCTAGATTCAACAGTTTCTAAGGGCTCTTCTAGTTCTAACATTTTATAATATGCTGTGACAGCAATAGAGGTGGTGGTGGTTTTTTGTTGTTGTATGTTTGTTGTTTTTGAGGTTTTTTTTTTTATCTTTGCACGTCTGTCCATTATACAGTAACTTCCCTCTTTGAGAACTGTTTCTGGCCTAATCCTCAGGTGGACACAGGGGGTTCCTGAGTTTGGCCTGTGGACCTGAGTGCATGCTGGGAAGACACATGGTCCACGCTGCACCAACTGAATTTTGTTTCTCAAAAATTGAGAATTATATGAGATTCTAGCTTAATTGGTCCTGTTCACTTAAAATAAGATGATGAAGATGCAGGCCTTCTGGGATGACCTTCTTTCATTAGAGGCACAAAAAAACAAAGAAAGTTACCTGCAATATAGAAACAGAGAAGACAGGTGATGTGGCCCAGGGAGGGTTATCTGGGCTCCCAGCAGGATTCTAATACCTGACTGTAGTCCCTATGAGGGCCACAGAGTTTCTGTCCTGGTGTTCTATGAGAAATCTCCCCATTATTTTAATAAATCTGCTATTTACGGCATAAGCCGTATTTATGTGGTTTCATTAGCTTGGAACCAGAGCATAAGCTAAGCTCCTAGCCGAGGGCATGACCCAGAAAAGCCACTCAAAAAAGAGCAGAGGTTCCCATGATGAGGAAGATGTAGCTCACTTTGGATGAAGATCTTCATTCGAATATGAAAGAAGATTCTCAATGGAAGCTGAGATGTCAGGGCTGCACTGCGGGGTGGAAAGGTAAGCTAAGCTTTGGAGCAAGACCTGCAGGGTCCATAGAGCTGAGGGAGGGGGCCTTGCAGAGATGGGACACTCAGCGTAGCTGGTAACTCAGGACTTCCAGTGACAAGAGGGATGCAGGGCAGGGTCAGGGAAGACAAAGGCCAGTCAGAGTATTAGCCAGTTCATGGCTCCTGAGGAGTTAATGGGCCAAAGGGGGCTGACTTTCAGAATCGAGAGGGACTACAGGCTGTGAAGCAAAAGAATAGACGCGGCAGACACAGAGGCAAGGGAGAAGGGTGCAGAGCTGTGGCCACAGAGGGAAACTTCAGTAAGCACTGGGAGCCCTGCTCTCACTCTCCTGAGTGAGGAGCAGGAAGACAAACTCACGACTGAGGCTCCACTCTAATCTCCGCTGCTGAGAGGCAGGGGAGAGCCGGCAACTGCTGCCAGAAGGAATTATGCTGCTTTGAAGGAACAACTTTCCTGGGGGAGAAACGGGGATTTCCCCCCAGATGAGAGGGACCCTCACTGTGGGCTGTCACGGGGCTCAGTCACGCAGCTACTTCTGCAGGTGGAGAGCAAGGTCAAGCTGAGATGAGGTGCTGGAGGACCACGAGCCCAAAATGAGATTCTCAGCAGGAGACTGGAGCCAAGTATCAACGCTTGATCGAAAGCGTGTGAGGCAGAGCAGGTGGCTGCCCTGCAGGTTCCAGACGTGAGAACCCCGGAAGAGCAGCCACCATGGGGGCCCTGGCTCTAAGTGGGCCACAGCCTTCCAGGGCGAAAGGGATACCAGCCTTCTGACAGCAGGAGGAGGGAGACAGGCTGCTTGCCAGACAGAAGGGGATCTTGGGAGACACGTTAGTCACAGGACATCAGAGAGCCTACGCGCTGATACCGTGGAATCGCTCATGTCCTGGACACAGAGGGCGGTTTCTCCAGAAGAGGAAGAAATAATGGCACTGGCTAACAATATTCTCCTGCAGCTGGTGAGGGAAAAGACGGTGCGAGCGCTTGGTCATCCGGCATATGCAGTTTCTGCGTTTAGTCAGTGAAGCCCTGGGATGAAAAATAAAAGTGAGGAGATGGGGCAAAGTATACACCAGGGCTTCACCATGCAGGCTGGTTTACTGAGAAAGGAGGGAATAAAAGAAGGGGCTTTCTCTCCTATCTACCTTACATTCCATACAGTCTCATCCAGGTAAATTCTATGGCAGTGGAGAAATGCTGATGCAGAACATGACCACAGGATAGGGCTATATGGATAGCTGGATGGGACAAAACTTCCCAAGAGTTTGAGACAATACAAAACTCCTGACTTTTAACCGCTAATTGAGACCATCATTTCACTCCTTGGAGGGATTACATTTTTAATTTCAAGTCTTAGGTGATAGCATACAAGGTAACACCATACTACTACCAAATAGCATGGCTGCTGCTGCAACGTTCAATAAACCCCGAGTGTGGAATGAACAATGAGCGACTAATCATAATCCCACCTCACATTCACACAGACCTCACTGGCTTCAAAATATTTTTGCATGCATTATCACATTTGGAAAAAACCCACAATTTACAATCAGCACATATCCTGCTTTCAATGCAAATCTTCTTTTTTTTTTTTTTTTTTCAATGCAAATCTTCTAAGTTACTTGGTTAATTTTCATACAGAGGTCAAACACTGCCCAAGCAATGTTTCACATATTACTCAATCACTTGGCAAACCTTTATTAATAAATAAGGTTTGGCCTAGGCTTATGATCTAGATTTCATACTACACTTTGATGTCCAATTTGATGCAAATTCTTTCATTTTATGTTTTTGCAGTGTGGATGTATAAGAAAATCTTGTCCAGGCCAAACAGCCCTTAGGAAGAAAAGCAGTTTTTGTCTACTTTTCAAGGTGCCTCTTTCCAATATAGTCCCTTCTTCCTTAAGCAAGATGTTGGCATCAAAACTTTTGGGAGCCATCTCACATGGTCTTGTTATATTTTAAAAGGTGAAGACGTATTATGCTGTAGACCTTTTCGGCAGCGACACACTAAGCAGGTGTGTAGCTTTCACAGATCTTTCCCTGTATTTAAATTTGGCATCATCAATGTCCCTCTCAGCAGCAAGGCCATCTTCCTTGATCCCAGTAGTTTCCTCATTGTGACAAGCACTCACCATCAGTGACATGGGTGCAGTTTGGCTAACCAGCAGGATCAGAAAAGGATGTGCAAGAGGTAGAAACAGAGAGGCCCTGCCTAGACCACAGGAGTTGGCTCCCAGATGTCAAGTCCAGCTCACTTTCAGGGGCATCTGTTAGGAAGGCTATTCAGGGCTGCTGTGATTGTAAAAGGTGAAAATTGGTTTCTTCCGTTAATGGCTGAGGGCAATATGCATTTGTGTGAGCATTTCTGTTCCTGGTCCCCAATTCTATGAAATTATTCAAAGAGTGAGAAGTAGGTGCAGGCATGTTTAAGAGCTCAGAGCTCAATGATCTATCTACCAGCTGTGTGTTAGGAATCTTACTCCCTGGATTTTAACTCATATTTATGACTCTTGTAAAATAAAATGGCCCCAGTGTGAGTCTTCTTCCAAAAGGTAGGGGAGTAAAGTGTCACTGGCTCCAGGTTCCCTGTATAACACTATTCAGAGGCCCCTCCTTTAGCTTTCGGATCAAGTCCAGTCAGGAGAAACCACCTTGACCATGCTTTGAGAGTGTAGGGACCATGCATGGCTGTTGTCTTGGTATTCCTCATGGTCCTGGGCACGGCATAAGCTCTACTGAGTTGAAGTAAAGAAGACATGGGGAATAGGACAGGAGAGGATGATGGAGAGAAGAGAGGGAACTATGGATGAATCCCCCTTCTCACAAAACCCAGGTAGCTCCATCTTTCAATGCTCCATTAAATTACTTTTCAAGCTGAAATGCCCCCTAGCCAGTCCTCCACCGCCACTCCATTTTGGAAGGTCTCACTTAAGAGATAATTTTTTTTTTTTTTTTTAACGTTTTATTTATTTCTAGGAGAGAGAGAGAGAGAGACAGCGCGAGCAGGGGAGGGTCAGAGAGAGGGGGAGTCACAGACTGAAACAGGCTCCAGGCTCTGAGCTGGCAGTCAGCACAGAGCCCGACGCGGGGCTCGAACCCACGATCTGCGAGATCATGACCTAAGCGAAAGTCGGACGCCCAACCGACTAAGCCACCCAGGCGCCCCAAGAGATAATTTATTAAATATATCAACACTGACCACTATTTCTTCTCTTGAGCTTATTTTCCTGCCCCTCCTGCTGGTATATGTTCACATGCACACAGCCTACAAAGCACCAAGAAGCAGAGCCAAAAAGAAATTTAATAAGCTCCACGGCTCCTTTCTATTTCCTTAGATTTTCACAGGAATCCATGTCTGTGGGAGAACTCACTATTTAGCTATAGGTAGATCTTTGTATTATCTCAACCTGGTGATAAAGGGAGAGAGTGGAAAGGCAAAACAAAGGTTGGGAAGGCTTGACTCTGAATATTACAGGTGACAGAACATTCCAGCCGGGATGAACTACAAGGCAAAAATCTTCCTATTCAGGCATGTAATCTCTTTATTTTCGTTATCACCAAATCTTTTCCCTGGTCTCTCTTAACACAGCCAGTACTATTTTCCTAGTCTCTCTTTCTTACCAGCCTGACCTTTTCACCCAAATCAGATCTGGGCTTCAACCTTTGCTCCAGCTTTGAATCATCTTCTTTTCCCCACAGGGCACAATCTATAAAGTCCTGGGCTCTCACTGAAAATGATTTGAAAGCACTTGCCCATCCAATCTAGGCCCTCATCCATCTTCTCGTGTACCATCTGTGCTAGCCATTGCTTGTTCCTCTTTCATGTCCCCTCTATACTAAGTCACTGAGCCCCCACCCGCCCTGTCATGTCCCCAACTCTAGTATTTATCCTGCTAGGCCCTGCACAATGAGATGCTCATCTGCACTCTTTTCTCATACTCACCTGGTCTAAAATTTCCTCCCTTTCAGTCCTTTCTCTAACGAATTTCCTTCAAGAAATTCTTTTGTGAAGGCTTTCACATGAAAACAACTACACTCTAAAGCAGAAAAATAAAATTGTAATAAGTTGCAATTGCTATAAAATTAAAACACTTAAAGTAGATTATTCTTTTTTTTTTTTAATATTTTTATTTATTTCTAGGATAGAGAGAGACAGCGTGAACAGGGGAGGCTCAGAGAGAGAGGGAGACACAGACTCTGAAACAGGCTCCAGGCTCTGAGCTGGCAGTCAGCACAGAGCCCGACGCGGGGCTCGAACCCACGAACCGCGAGATCATGACCTAAGTGAAAGTCGGACGCTTAACTGACTAAGCCACCCAGGCGCCCCTAAAGTAGATTATTCTATTTGAAGTCTGAGGTGTCTGACAAATCATAATCGTCCATGTACTACATGACTTACCATTAAAATAAAGACCACATTAGTGAGAATAATAATAGTAGCATCTTTGCCACTACATAAAAGTGAGAATCCCAACTATGATAAGTCCTTATAAACAAAAGATAATTAATTAATTTAATATGTAACTATGTGATAAAGCTTTTGAAGAATGGCAAGAAGTAAGGAGGAAAAAAGCAAGATTTTATAGAATTTTTTGTAATGGCTAGAGGGAAAAAGTGGCTAATTATGTTTTTCAGTGGAATTCTTTTGATCACTGGCCACTCAGTACAGTTTTCTTGATCCGGGTCTTCAAAGCTGGGATGATAAGTTTTAATTCAAACGTTTTCAGCTGAACATTAATAACTCTAACTTTTCTAACTGCAAAACAGCTGTAATCAAATCAAACTCGTGTGGGTTACAGGACAAAAGGCTAAACAGGCATTTGCCTTTTTTTTTTTTCTGGAATTGCCTACACTATTTTCCCCAGAGTGAGAGGTCCATGCAAAGCCTCTGAATTCAGAGGGGGCCATGGTTCCCCCGACTGCTGTAGGAGATGGAAGAATGCAGTTTTCTGTCTCATACATACTCACCAGCCTTGCAGAACAGCTTCCCTCCCTCCCACATTTGTTTGGCTGCAGGATCATCAGATGGGCAAAAGACCTCCTCTTTAGAATGCATTCTGTAGGAACTCCCCTTTTAGAAATAATCCTCTCAGGTGCCAACATGAATATTCACCAGAGTGTACCGATCACAGGGGCCGGTCTCCATGCCATGGACACTAATCCTTCAAAATGTATTCCAGGCAAGCTACCAGGGTAAACTCCTGTACAGAAACTGGGTTTTCTGATGATGGATACTGGATGGCTGAAAGAAGAAAATCTGAGAGGAGGAGGCAGAGATGAATAAATCACTCATAATCTGTCGAAGGCCCTGCTGCAGCCATACCTTGGCATTTGGACGCAGGCACAGCATGAGGATGCATTAGAAAACTGCACTCTGAGAATTAAATGGTTTCTTTTGTTGATCTGGCTTGTCCTTCCTCACCAAGAAGAACAAATATTTATCTCCCCTCTGCCCAATAACCCTATCTGCCAAACCTCCTTTATACTTCCTTCTTATTTTGACTGATAGGATATAAATGAACATCCTTGAGAGCATAGTCTTCATACCACGCAGGCACCCAATGTGTGTATACGCCTGTACATGCACGCGAACACACATACACCTCACCCCACTATATCACTGCCCTGGCTCACCTTCAGAAAGGTACAGACAGAAAAGATTAAGAACTCTTATAAGCCAGGGAAGGAATCACACCCAATGTAGTGAGAGCTCAGATTTCTCAGGATCCTCCCACTCCGGCACCAAATCCCAACAGTCAACATTGACAACCAAGTTGAGAGGCAGGAGGAGACTGCCTCAGGCAGTCTGTCTGAGTCACACATGGGACTGTCGTAACCAATGTTTTTCAAATAACCAACAACTGCCTAGCCGACCTTTAGGTGTCAGAGGCTGGAAGACAGCTCTGGGATAACCTCCAAAGAGCTGGTGCTAGTCCAGCTTTTGTCACAGTTTGCACGTTGGAAATTGGGGCATTCAGGTGCTTGGGGGCTCCTGGTAGCTCAAAGGAAGAAGGAGCGTGAGCAGGGAAGAAAATGGTGTGGCCTCAAGTGACATTCATGGGTCAAGTGATCTCCTCAGTCTGTTTGGAACAGGAAAAACTCCACCGGCTCTCCCACTGGCTCTGATGGACACAAGGGTGTTCTGAGGCAATACGGTATATCTGGTAGCAGTGGCGGCAGCTTGGAGGCAGGGGTCTCAACTCTGCCTCGGTCTTGGAACCCTATACTCAGATTTATAATCTGTTAAATGCGGTGCAGGGTAGGGGAAGACAGGGAGATGAATGTTAATTTAGATGATCTGTGGTTCCTTCTATTTTAATAATAAAAATAAAAGAACTTTTTTCTTTTAATTACAAAGTAATACATGATAAATCCTTTGGTACTTATAAAGTATCTACCATAAAAAGGTATGATACTAATTGTAAAAAAAAAAAAAAAAAGGCAAATCAGTATTTTAAAAAATGTTCTTTGGTAGCAGAATCCCTTCACAGACAACATCTTAGAAGAACCTCAGTCTCCATAACAGATAAAAGTAGCACTGCTCTACCAAGGTCAGGGCTGGGGCTGAAGTCTCATTGCCAGGCTTCCTGGTCAGCCTATCCCGGTGTCAACCCCCAAGGCTCACGTCCTACACACACAGAAGGAAAAACCATGGGGCCATGGTATGCATCTCGGCCCCAAGGTAAACACTGATATTAATATTCATAACTCTTGATAACAGCCTTGTAAGTATTATTACTCACATTTTTTGAAACTACAAAAGGCAAAGGGGTTTCCCTAATTCGTCGCTCTCACCAAATGGACCAGAGCTGTTAGTGAGGAAAGGAGCTGGATAGATTAAGCACAGAGAAACCATGGCTACCTATTTTTGTAAATAAAGTTTTATTGGAACACAGCCATGCTCACTCAGCAGCACTGAGCAGTTGTGACAGAGACCATGGCTTACAAAGTCTAAAATATCCACTACCCAGCCCTTTCCAGAAAAAGTTTGCTGGCGCCAGGAAAAGACAGAAAACTAGAGCTGTTCTTATTGAGCAGTAAAGAGTTATGGCACCAAGGCAAGAATTACAGGTATAGTTTAAGGCAGAGTTTAGCCTAGAAATGTCTAAAATTTCTTTCTTTTGTTGAAAGTGTTTCAGCGGATTTTCATATAGCAAATTCCACGTGGGGTTTTTAGATTCTGCTATAGTCCTAATCCTAGCTTTGTTACTGTGACAACTGTACTGACAATTCTTGGCTTGCCTTTCACCCCAAATTTCTGGTATTTCTCCTAAGGGTAAAAGAACAAGAAAGAAAATGAGACCAAAAAAAAGCTCCAACTAAAAATAAAAATCTGAAAATATTCCCAAACCTTCTCTACTCCCTGAAGTGATGAAGTGCCCAGGAGCCACTTCCTCAAATTGAAGACATGTGCAAACAGGACAGTCACTACTGACCACCACTCTCCAGATGGCATGGAAATAGTAAGATAAGGTGAAGGAGTTCCAGGGATGTTTGAAGTCAATAAACAATATATGCACACAAAAGTTATATAGTCACTGATAAGGCAGTTAATACGACAGCAGTAAAATAATGTGTCCGTTATACAGGATGATGACAGCAGACTAAACCACACTAATTAGGCAGACAGTGTTGTTTATTGGTCACCAGGAGAAAATAGATTTGTATGGATCCATCCCCTCGCTACCTCTCCAGCTCTGTCTACTGTGAGTATAAAAAGCATCTTACAAGACAGCTGACCAAAGCAGTCTATGACCACAGAAAAATAAAAACCTTAAAGTGCTTGGCATGTTAACAGAGCTATTCATTTGGAATCTTTTAATGAAACCAATTTTAACAGGATGACTCTGTTTAACATGTTCTTCCCAAACAGTTCCAACTAATCTCCATGAATTCTCTACTTTTCCTGTGAGTCTAACATATACAGCTAAAATCTCACTATAGTATACACAACTGTGACATTTACCTGTTGTATCAAGAAGGCTATTATCAATAGGATTATTATTTATCTGATTTACCACCAATCCTCAAGCAATGCTCTATAGACTATTTTATCTGTCTCTAACAGGGCTACTATAAACTTCCTAATAAAGGTACTGTTGATTATAGATGCTTTATTATTACTTTTAACTTCTAAGAGGAAGTGAATATAGAAGATTAGATATCAAGAAAAGATTTGAGAAACATTTGCATTAGGCATCTAAGAACATTAAATGGTAGATGCCTAAGGGAGACTTAAGAATAAAATCTTATTATCCTAGACCACAACTACCCTTCCCCAAAAGGTTCTCGAGCTATGTACAGGCCAAAGAGTCCCAGCCAGTGAGAAGCAAGTGAGAAGGGATACTTCACTGCTAGGGGAACTTTTGGTCCAAAACTCTTATGCAGAAGGTGTAAGACATGGAGTACTCCCTATTCCTGAGTTGGTTATGCCTCAACAATTTCAATCAAAGCAAGCTAGGTGGCCTGCCCTATCTCTTCTTTAATACCCAAAACTTATTTTTGGTTCTTACCACTATCATTTAAGAAAGGATCAACCCAACAGTACCGCTGAAACAGAGTGGGAAAGAGATCATTGGTTCCTGCTGTCCGGAACTGAACTGTCCCTGAGCTGAGGCAGTAACCTTACCCTGGCTGCCCTAAAAGATAAAGGAGGAAGTAAGAGTGCCCAAGGACAAAAGGATTTCAAGAAAGTGGTAAGCAGAGGACAGGAGAGGAGTGAGGAGAAGCTGGGGAGAGGTAGGCACAAGGAGGGAAGGCAGGGCCTCATTCTAACAGAATTGGCCCATACCACTTAGGACCCAGTGGGAGACCAGAGACACAAGAAATGATTCCACTGAACTGTGGCGGACTTTCAGTCCTGCAAACTCACCAATATCATCAGCGTCTCTCTTGGAAAAAAGCTACATGCTTTGACCATGGCCACCATTTTGGGGAGGAGTGAAGAAATAGTGGCAGGAAAAGCAGAAGGTATCTGAATTTCTTCTCCCAAGATCCAAAATCGTGGTATTATTACTGTCACCCTCTGACTGTTTTTACTTCTTATTTCAAGTGTTCCAAAGCCATACGGTATTTGTCTTTCCATGACTGACTTATTCTGGTTAGCACAAAATTCTCTAGCCCCATACATGTCATTGCAAATGGCGAGATTTCATTCTTTTTACAGCTGAGTAATATACCATTGTGTGTATGTATATATATGTACATGTGGTGTGTGTGTATACACACACACACACCACATATTCTTTATCACATTCATCAGCACACACGCATCCCACATGTTCTTTATCCATTCATCAGCCCAAAATCAGAAACACTCATTGTAATCCTACAAAACAAAATACCACATTCCAAGAACTCAGAGGAGGAAAAGACCGGAGGTGCTAGGGCAGTTATTGCCCAACATCCCCTTTGAAAGTCAGGTCTTTTAATGTATCATTTTATTTAGGACAGATGGATAGGAGTCCAGATCTTAAAGACTAAAACAATTATTTCTACAGGACTTTTGACATAATTAATCTGCCACTACAAAATAACATGGATATGCAGTTAAGTTCTGGTGTGAGAATTTTATAGGTACCTATATAGGTATAGGAAGAAAAGTCAATTCTCTATAACTTGGTTAGGGAAGTAGGTGCTTTGGTTAGTCAACTAAGTATGCCTGGTTAACAGATTCTGTATAGACTGCCAATTTTAATAAGAATTCAGATACAATAAAATATCTGAACTAGACAACTAGATAACTAGAGTAAAACCACACCAAATGAAATTTATTCACCCCTTGATGTATTAGAAGGTACCTGGGATCTTGCCCTGCCTCCCCAATTTCAGTTGTATCCACTGTCATGCTGGTAAAGCATGAAGACCAGTTAGAGATAATCAGCAACACTTTGTAACAGCGATTTTCAAGAGGTAAATTTCATGACTATGAAATCAAACATATATAATCAGCAATTTTGCTTGTTTTGGATGAGAATTATCCACTAGGCAGATAATAGACTTTTTATTTACAAAACATTTTTGAAGCTGAGGATAATATAAAATACAATTATTGTATTTACTCTTTTGGATAAACCCAGAAGTTACAAGCTTAAAGGGCACTTAAGAAAATAGAAAAAAAAGAAACCTATTGAACTGTATACTTTAAATGGGTGAATGGTATATGAATTATATCTCAATAAGAATATTCCAAAAAAAAAAAAAAAAAAGACCACACAATAGATGGGGATTTATAAAAATTCCAAGGTAGATGTGAAATGTCAAGCAGGAGGTAGGGTTCTGTGGTGGAACTGCTGACTGGATGAGCCAACCCTTTACCATGACCCTCAACTTGTCCACCCTTGCCAGGGCTGACCGTATGACATAGTTCAACCCAGTAACTAAGTGGAAGTCAGCTAGGTGGCGCTTCAAATAAAGCTTTGACTTTTCCTAATAAGAAGCTGCGGACTTGGCTGGCAGGACTCTTTACCCTTTGTCCTTTTCCTTCTTCCTGCCTAAATGAAGATGAGGTAGTTAAGCCTTAGCAGCTGTCATTTTTCTGAGGCCAAAATACATGTGAAAAAGAACAAGAAAATTGAAAAGCTCACTGAACTGCAGAACCAATACCAACAACTGTCCACCTGTGGACATTTTGTTATGTGAGACCAAAACAAACAAGCAAGAGCAAAATAAAAAAACAACACACCTTTAAAAAGTCTTAATCAGGTTCTCTGTTATTTGCAGCTAAATGCAGCCCAAACACAATCTCCTTTGGAGCAAATGAAGGCTAGTAATGAAAACAAACGTCATCAAGGCTTAGCTAAAACATTTAATGAAAGTTACTGTAACTGACACCCTTAGGAAAGAAGATGGATTGAACCAGAAGGTGTGATGCCTTCTCTCATTTTCTTTTTAAGGCCATAGGAGGCTCTGCAGGATTGTGCAATACACTGGAATCTCCCCAGCTAGGGTTTTAGCACTGGCTGCATTGTTATGTTCGTGGTGGAGAGAAAGAGAAGGCACTTAAATTATACTTTGGTTTCTTCACCTCTTACATGGAGACAATGAAGCAACTAAAGCCTCAGAGCTAGTATAAGACATGGAAAATAAAAGATCCATTAGCCATTTCTAAACATTAAACAGTACGGAAAATCTCAACAGTCTAGCCTGGTATTCAGTGACAAAAAGAATAATGTGGCAGGGTTGGTAATGTCATAATCATTGAGGGACATGGTTTCAGATATCATAAGGCAAAAGGAAGAAAGAGGATCCTACTGTTAGGTCTTAAGGGGGGGAAGGAAAGAAAATCCAAGGAGAAGTAAAAGCATACTCTGCATTTATCTAGGTAACCAATACCCCTTATACTGAATCTAATACATTACATGCTGAAAGAGGCAACACAGCAGAAAAAAAAGATTCCTCAGCTGGACCTCAGCCCCTGAGTGTCTAGGAAAGCTGCTGAAGAGAGTCTCTGATGGGCACCAACCAGTCTGTCATCATAATTGTTCTTCCTTGGAGAAGGATGGATATGGGCAGAGGGGAGAGGAAAGAAGGAGAGTTGGAAGAATTTTTTTCTTGATCTCAGTGCTTCTGCTGGTTCAGAATGTTTCAATCAAGTGCCTCTGCGGTTACCAGTTTACAAAGGGCTAGGCTTAAAAAAAAGAGATACATTGCATCAGGTGCTACCAAGATACATCAAAAACAACTTAACAACGTGAAACAACTAGGCTCCTAGGGGAAAAACAATCTCTGATTTAAGGGCATCTAAGGAATTGAGGTTTTTCAAAGGTAGATTGCTTCATTGGATTAATTCAAGGATTAACCTTAAATGGCTATGACGCTTCATCAGTGTTCAGAATAGATTTATTCACTTAATACTCAAAAGATATACTTAAGCAATCTTATGTGTTAAATTTGTAGAAATTTTGGGCAATTTGCTGAAAGCTCTATGCTTCTGTAAGCTCTCATGAGAACAGCTGCATTTCTGTGCCCCTATGGCCTAGGGGGCAGGGGCAGGGAGCAGTGTGTGAAGTATCTGCCAAAGTGAAACCACAGAAAGGGTAGGTTGATGCTTTCCTTTCATCTGCTCTTCCAAGGTGAATGATTCTATTTAAAATAACTGTTTAATGAACTACTGGTGAAGTAGTATTCATTTTAGAGGGTCTTATTTTTTTTAAGTTTTTAATTCCAGTTAATATACAGTATTATATTAGTTTCAGGTGTACAATATAGTGACTCAACAGTTCCATACACCACTCTGTCTTTATCATGATAAATGGCCTCCTTAATCTCCATAACCTGTTTCACTGACCCCTCCCCTCTGGTAAATCTTAACTCTCTAGAGTTAAGAGTCTGTTTCTTGGTTTCTCTTTTTCCCATTGCTTATTTGTTTAGTTTCTTAAATACCACATATGAGTAAAATCATATATTTGTCTTTCTCTGAATTCTTTCACTTAGCATTATATTCTCTAGCTTCATCCATGTCATTGCAAATGGCGATATTTCATTCCTTACAATGGAGTAATATTCCATTGTGTACATATACCACATCTTCTTTATCCATTCATCATTCGAAGGACACTTGGGCTGCTTCCACATCTTGGCTATGTAAATAATGCTGCTGTAAACATCAGCGTGCATGTATCCCTTTGAATTAGTGTAAATTAGTGTTCTTGTATTCTTTGAGTAAATACCCAATAGTGCAACTGCTGGATCCTATTTTTAACTTTTTGAGGAACCTGGATACTGTCTTCCATAGTGGCTGCACCAGTTTGCATTCCCACCAACAGTGCACCAGTGTTCCTTTTCTCCACATCCTTGCCAACACCTGTTGTTTTTTGCATTACTGATTTTAGCCATTCTGATAGGTGGGAGGTTATATCTCATTGTGGTTTTGATTGGGATTTCCCTGATGGTAAATGATGATGAACATCTTTTCATGTGTCTGCTGGCCATCTGTATGCCTTCTTTGGAGAAATATCTGTTAGTGTTTTCTGCCCATTTTCTAATAGGGTTATTTGTTTTTTGGGTGTTGAGTTTTATAAGTTCTTTATATATGTATTTTGGATACCAACTTTTTATTAATAAATATGTCATTTGCAAATATCTTCTCCCATCCCATAGGCTGCCTTTAGTTTTGTTGATTGTTTCCTCAGTTGTACAGAAGCTTTTTATTTTGATGTAGTCCCAACTGTGTATTTTGGCTTTTGTTCCCCTGGTCTTAGGAGACATACCTAGAAAGAAGTTGCTACAGCCAATGTCAAAGGGATTACTGCCTATGTTTTCTTGGAGGACTTTTATGGTTTTAGGCCTCACATTTAGGTCTTTAATCTATTTGGAATTAATTTTTGCGTATGTAAGAAAGTGGTCCAGTTTCTTTTTTTTTTTTTGCATGTTGCTGTCCACATTTCCCAGCACCATTTGTTGAGGAGACTGTCCTTTCCCCATTAGATATTCTTTCCCACTTGGTTGAAGATTAGTTAACCATATAGTTGTGGGCTCATTTCTGGGTTTTCTATTTGTTCCACTGATCTGTGTGTCTATTTTTGTGCCAGTACCACACTGTTTTGATTACTACAGCTTTGTAATATAACTTGGAGGCCAGAACTGTAATGCCTCCAGCTTTGCTTTTCTTTTACAAAATCGCTTTGGCTATTCAGGGTCTTTTGTGGTCCCATACAGATTTTAGGACTGTTTGTTCTACTTCTATGAAAAATACTTCTGGTACTTTGATAGGGATTGCATTAAATGTATAGATTGCTTTGGGCAGTATAGACATTTTAAGAATATTTGTTCTTCTGACTCATGAGCATGAATGTCTTTCCATTCCTTTGTTTCCTCTTCAATTTTTGTGTCTTATAGTTTTCAGAGTATAGGGCTTTCATCTCTTTGGTTGGGTTTATTTCTAGGTATCTTATTACTTTTGGTGCAATTGTAAATGGGATTAATTCCTTAATTTCTTTTTCTGTTGCTCCATGATTGGTATATAGAAATGCAACAGATTTCTGTACAAAGATTTTGTATCCTGACACTTTACTGAAAGTTTATCATTTATCAGTTCTAGCAGATTTTTGGTATAAATCTGAGTTTTCTATATATATTATGTCATCTGCAAATAATGGAAATTTTACTTCTTTACCAGTTTTGATGCCTTTTATTTACTTATTTATTTTTGCCTGATTGCTGTGTCTAGGACTGCCAGTACTATGCTGAATAAAAGTGGTGAGAATGGACATTCTTGACTAGTTCCTGACCTTAGTTTTCCTCACTGAGAATGATGTGAGCTGTGGGTTTTTCATAGATGGCTTTTATTATGTTGATATATGTTCCCTCTAAACCTACTTTGTTGAAAGATTGTATCATGAATGAATGTTGTACTTTGTCAAATGTTTTTTCTGCATCTATTAAAATGATCATATGGTTCTTATCCTTTCTCTTATTGTTGTGATATATCACATTGATTTGTGAATTCTGAACCACCCTGGCAACCCAGGAATAAATCCCAATTGTGGGAAAATTTCTTTCAGTGTATTGTTGGGTTCAGTTTGCTAGTATTTTATTGAGGATTTCTGCATCTATGTTTATCAGAGATACTGGCCTGTAGTTCTTTTTTTTTTTTTTTGTGGTGTCAGGATATCTGGTTTGGTACCAGGATAATGCTGGCCTCAGATTTAATTTGGAAGTTTTCCTTTTTTTTTTCTTTTTTTTTGGAATAGTATGAGAAGAATAGATATTAACTCTTCTTAAATGTTTGGTAGAATTTGCCTGTCAAGCCATCTGGTCCTGGACTTTTGTTTGTTGGTACTTTCTTCATTACTGATTTAATTTCTTTGCTGGTTATGGGTTTATTCAAACTTCCTATTTCTTCCTGTTTCAGTTTTGTAGCTTATGTTTCCAGGAATTTATCCATTTCTTCTAGGTTGTCCAATTTGTTGGCATGTAATTTTTTACAATATTCTCTTCTAATTGTTTTTTTGTGGTATTGATTGTTATTTCTCTTTCTCATTTGTGATTTTATTTGAGTCCTTTCTCTTTTTCTCTTGATAAGTCTGCCTAGAGATTTATCAATTTTATTGATATTTTCAAAGAATCAGCTCCTGGTTTCATTGACTTGTTCTAGTGTTTTGTTTTGTTTTATATTTTAGTTTCTTTCTTTCTTTCTTTTTTATTTTTAGAGAGAGGGTGAATAGGAGAGGGGCAGAGAGAATCTCAAGCAGGCTCCATGCTCAGCACAGAGCCCAATGCAGAACTCGATCCCACGACCCTGGGGTCATGACCTGAGCAGAAATCAAGAGTTGGACATTCAACTGACTAATCCACTTAGGTGTCCTGTTTTTGTTTTTTGTTTAGTTTCTACATCATTTATTTCTTCTCTGATATTTATTATTTCCTTCCTTCTGCTGGTTTTAGATTTTGTTTTTTTCTTTTTCTAGCTCTTTGGGGTGTAAGGTTAGGTTGTTTGAGATTTTTCTTGCTCCTTGAGGATAGCCCTATATATAGCAAAGCTTCCCTCTTAGATCTGCTTTTTCTGCATCCCAAAGGCTTTGGGTGGTTGTGTTTTCTCAATGAATTACTTTTTTTTTTTTTTTTTTAAGGTAGGCTCCACACCAGGCTTGAACTCACGGCCCAGATATTAAACGTTGTATGCTCTCTTGACTGAGCCAGCCAGGTGCTCCTGGACAGTTGTGTTTTCATTTTCATTTGTTTCCATGTTTTTAAAATTTCTCCCTTTATTTCCTGGTTGACCCATTCATTATTGTTTAGTAGTATGTTATTTAACCTCCATGTATTTGTGATCTATCCAGATTTTTTCCTATGGTTCACTTCTAGTTTCGTAGTGTTGTAGTCAGAAAAGATGCATGGTATGACTTTGATCTTAAATTTACTGAGGCTTGTTTTATGGCCTAATATGTGAGAATGATCTGTGTGTACTTGTGAAGAATGTGTATTCTGTTGCTTTAGGATGAAATGTTCTGAATATATCTGTTAAGTCCATCTGGTCCAGTGTGTCATTCCAAGCCATAGTTTCTTTGTTGATTTTCTGTTTAGATGATCTGTCCATTGATGTAACTGAGGTGTTAAAGCCCCCCCTACTATTATTATATTATTGTTAATTCTTTCATGTTTGCTAACTGTTTTATGTATTTGAGAGCTTCTATGTTGGGTGCATAAATATTTACAATTGTTAGATCTTGTTGGATTGTCCCTTTTATTATAATATAATGTCCTTTTTGTCTCTTAGTAGAGTCTTTGTTTTAAAGTGTATTTTGTCTAATATAAGTATTGCTACTCTGGCTTTCTTTTAATATCCATCTGCATGATAGATGTTTCTCTATTCCCTTTTATTAAAATTAATGTTTATTATTTTTGAGAGTGGGAGAGACAGAGCATGAGCAGGGCAGGGGCAGAGAGAGAGGAAGACACAGAATCTGAGGCAGGCTCCAGGCTCTGAGTGGTCAGCACAGAGCTTGATGCGGGGCTCAAACCCATGAACTGTGAGATCATGACTGGAGCCAAAGTTGGATGCTTAAACAATTGAGCCACCAAGGCACCCTTCTCTTCCCTTACTTTTAATCTGTAGGTGTCGCTAGGTCTAAAATGAGTCTCTTGTGGGCAAGATATAGATAGGTCTTTTCCCCTTTTTTTTTTTTTTTAACATTCTGTCATCCTAAGTGTTTTTATTGGAGCATTTAGTCCATTTACATTCAAAGTAGTTACTGATAAAGGTGTATGTATTGCCATTTTATTACTTGTTTTGTAGTTGTTTCTGAAGATTTTCGTAAAAGTGTCTTAAGTAAAAATTCTGGATAATTACTAAATGTATGTTTGTACATGAAATACTGGGTCAAATGGGCTGAAATCCTCTTTAAAAATGTCTTCTTGATGGTTAATCTTTGAGATGACTAGTTGTCAAGTTCTCTAATCACTCAAGAGAAATAAATGGCTGACAGTGAGGTAAATCAAACACACACACACACACACACACACACACACACAGAGCCCTTTCTTTGGGCATTTAACCTTTCCTGCTTTTTCAAAGAACATCTGAATTCTAGTGCCCCTCCTGTATTTTTAACATTCAACTTAGTTGCCATAGCAATACTTTCTGGTCTTGAAATACCTCTAGGATGAAACTGGCTGAGACATATTTACCATGCCCCCAAACTCTGCTATCTGTTTCCAGGCTTGAGGATTTCTAGTCCCCTAAGCATTCACCCAGCTCAGACTCCAGCGTCTACTGGGAACCACACATACAATTTTTTATTCAACAATTTTTCTGGGGACCAGAGTTCTGAGGTCTGAGGGTGATGAGAGAAGACTTTAGTGCAAGGCAGACAGGCTGAGAGAGAAACAACGCTTGGTAAATAAATCATGGATCAGTGAGACAAGGAAGAATTCTTTGGTTCAGGGCTGTGACACAGACACTCAGCATGACTGATATGAAGCAAATTTTGTAAAATATCTTTCCAATTTTGACTAGATTTATAGGCAATCTTAATCGAAGCCAGAGGAGTCATATATTTAGATGTTTGTTGTATTCTTTAAACTATAAAAAGGAAATTTCTACCTCTCTAGGTTGCAAAGAAGGCTTTCCTGATGTAAACAGATGTACTGCTTGCCTGTGCAGCACTCAGACAGAATGAAATGGAAGCGGCATGAAACGTGCGAGTTGAGTGCCCTCACTTGTGCTAATGTGAGCACCTAACTCCAGAGCTTAATCTCAGTCATTTGCTGGAGATGCCAAATCTTTAGCAGTTTCCTCACATACACTTAGATCAGACACACTGAGCAAATATGATGTCCAATTTAGTTGATAGATAGAACTCCCTTTAGTTGCACTAACATACTATGCTGTCAGTTCAGTCAATGAGTGTTTATTGAGTACTCACAGCACAGAGTACTTGTACTAGGCACCTGGAAACCACCGCAAGAAACCCACGTCCATCTCAGTACTATAAAATCACTATCTTCAATTGGATATTATCCATGCTCCTTTGAGAGACTGAGGGCAGCACAGATGTTGAAAATATCAAACAATCACAAAACATCTTTTGCGTCATTAGCTTCAATTCCTCTCCCCACTCTTATTGACCCAGGCTTCATTTGGAGCTATTAAATAGGAAAGGAAATTGAATGGTTTGTGATTCCTCTCCTTTTTCTTTTCTGTGCCTATCCTTTGGGAGGGAAGTGGATGAGTGATGGCTTGGCAGGGCAGTAAGCAGTGGGAAGAAGGGAAAATAGCAGTCAAAAAGCGGTCTCCACAATTTACAAATGTAAGAGATCACCTAGACTTGGTTGTAGCCACACAATAGTGAAAGGGCGGCTGAACTGGGCCTGGACTTAACAGCTCCCAGAGAAAGAAAAATACACTGGGATAAATAAGGACCATAGAGGGATACCTAATTTTTTTTTTTTTTAAAAGATCAACTTGCTATTACTTCATTTTCTCTATGTTTTATAACTGCAAGACAGAAACTGATTCATGCTTTGGACATTCTGTGTCACATTAACTTTTATAAGCGGTAGAACTTTTTTCCCTACTGTATAATAAAAAGAGGCTCATCCCCACAGACTAAAGAGATCATGAATACTCACCAAGAACATACTTTGGGCTGGACCCATTTTCTCCTTATATATTATATTCATATAACATTTTCCAACTGAGGACCCTTAATTATTTTTGTGTCATTAACTCCTTAATCCCCACAGCACCCAGAAAGACTATGGGCAGTTGCATCTACATGCATGGTTTCATTTCTGGATGGCCTACCTACAGTGGGGTTTGTTAGTTAAAGCGTTAGAGGCGTTTTACTGACAGCATCACACATATCAATTACAAAACAATCATTTTCAGGCAAATGTAAAAATTGGTAATTCAATTGACTGTCTTATAATTAGGGTTTCCACAAAGTGCTGTCACTGATTAGCTGAAGAAGACTGGTGACAGGCATATGTAATACACAGCATACGTGATTCTCATACTAGCCAGAAAACATGATAAAGATATCATGATTAGCAAGTAGAAAGATAATAAGTCTTAAACTAAGGTGACAGAGGGACTATAAACTAGGACATTAGGTAGATTTGGTTAGTTATTATGACTTTACCCTGGTCTTTTTATGTGATCAGGCCTCTGAAGATTTCCTGTTATTTAAATTTTAATGTTTAAAAGTGGCACGAAAATGATATAATTACTACTCGTTACCCACATGTAAGGTACACTGCAGGCAGTCTCTCTCTTTTTCTCTCATATACCACAAATAACTTTGGCTGTGTCTGTACACCCAGCAACAACAAATCAAACTTCTTTACTTCCCAGTTACACTGTCCGCTCTGGCTCTTAGGAGGGAGAAAGAAAAGAAAGAGCTGGGGAGCAAGTTTCCTGTTAAGCTGTAAGAACTGGACGCCTCTGTGGTTTCTCTTCCAGGAGCGGGCTGGATAAAGGCAGGTCAGGAGCAAGGAAAGGTGCTTCTCAAGGCATGGCGCCCCCCCCCCCCTTGTTCTCCTCAGCCCAGAAAACAAGCCTCTCTCCTCTCTCATTGGGCTAATGAAATGCAGGGATGGCTGTGCAGTGGTGGGTGGCATGTTTTTGGGAGGTGGTGATTGAATACAGAAACAAAACGGCAACAAATGTCAGGGCTGTTGCCTCTCCAAGTCCCCTCCCTCACCTTGCCTCTTGCTCTCAGCCCCCCTTACCCTGCACTAGCCATACTGGCTTCCTTGCTGCACCCGCCACCTGCCAGACACACTCCCTCTTGGGGCCTTGGCACTCTGTGATGCTCGTCCTCTAGGTTCCCAGATGGCTTGCTCTTTCCTTTCTTCAGGCTCTGCACAGGCCTTCCCTGACCACTCTAAAACTGCACTGTTTCTACTCCCTGGTCCTCCCTCCAGATTGCACCGTGGCACCTTGAAAACTCTGACATATTATGGTGTTGTTTACTGTTTATCTCCCCCTGACAAGAATGTCAGTTCTATGACAGCACCGATTTTTGTTTTCTTTATTCAATGCGCTATCCCCAGGGCTGAGAACAGTGCCTGGCACACACCAGAAGGCTCAATAAATGTTTGCTCAATAAATGTGTTGCTAAATGAAAGAAAGAAAATGGGTGGGAGGAGGGATAGTCAGGGGTCAAGTTTCAAGATCAGCCTTTCCAGGATGCCACAAGGGTACTGGTACCAGACATACTAGCAGGATTAGGCTCCCATGGACTGTGGTTAGGAGCAGGCATGGCCAGGCAAGGAAGGCGGCTCTGCCTGTCTGCCTGCCTGCCTGCCTGCCCACAGGTAAATGCTCAGGAGAGAAAGAAGTGATTTCTGTGGATGAAAACAGACAAACAAAAGACATCTTTACCCACAAAACAATTATATCCTCCCTTAGGAAAAGAGATTACAGTGATTAAGACAATTCATGTTTGAGTCCCTTGCCTTCATAGTCACTGTCTACAAAGAAACCTGAATTTTTAAAGCCAGTGTACCATGTGACTGGGCTTCCCTAGAGGAAGAGTTTCCAGGATTGCCAGATATCCTGCCTCTTAGATGGGGAAAGTGTTAGTCACTCAGCTCTGTAATGCTCTCCCTCTGGGTGTCGATTCAGAATCATTGAGCTTTTTCAGATACAGTGACTAGGAAAGCAAGTCGGTCATCACAAGCAATAGAAGCTGTGGGTCAAATGTCACTGACTAATCATCCTGTCATTGGTCAATTACCCATCCCCACGAAGAGGTGCCACTGATCTAGTTTCCTATCAATAAATGTCTGTCTGGGCACATCAGCAGCTGCTAACCATGGCCTGCCAAGATATCCAGGCTCGCCCACAGGCATTGGTGGTTAAGAAGTCCCTCTCCCTTTCTTCTTAATAATGTCACAGAAGAGGCAAATGCAGATCCTGACAACATAATGTTGTTTCACAGAAACGTGTCTCTTTGAGTGCTCAGCCAGTTATACAGAGCTTCAATTGCATGGATTTTCTCACTGCGAAAACAATAGCTAGGCTTAAGGAAGTTTGGAAGTTGAGACAGACAATTCTACCTTTGGCTGTGCTCATGCTCATTATCGCCACTCTGAGTCATGGAGAGAAAAAAATAGTTCAGAAAATAGTTCAGAAAAAAAATGAAAAAAACCATTTTCATTCCATGTTTAAAGAAAACCAAATGGGCACTGTTTTCTCTTGCTTTAAGACCCAGGGACACCTTTTTCTGGAGTCAGATTGAATATCTCTCATTATTTGGGTAGAGCTAGAGGTCAAGGTGGCTTTGTCACACAAAGAACCTGTTTGTCTCACTCTGAGTTGTCACCTGGGCAGTGACCTCATGTGTTCCTGCTGAATCTAAAATTCTAGATCTCCTACTGCACCTGCTATAATTTCCCCTTCTATCCTGACAGGTTACCTCATCTATGCATTTGCTCTGACAAGGGATGCTTATTCTGAGTTACCACAGGCTATATATATCAGGTGAGGCTAGGAGGAGGCAGCGAGTAAATGATTATAATATAAATATAATTCCAATAGGAATTACATAGAGAATGTATGGGGTCACTGAAAAAGGAGAGGTCTACATGAGCCCAGGAGATGATGGGCAGTTAGGGAAGCATCCCCAGAGGAACAGAGTCCTGAAGTGGGATAAGAGCCAGGTAAAAAGGGGTGAGGAGGTGGTCGTGAGAGACAGCAGCACTGGGAACAGCATGTTCAAAGAGTTGAAGGCATAGAGGTGAGCGAGGGGTGGTACATGCAAAATGCAGGTAGCTGGACAGGCTAAGATGGGTATGTGTTTGGGTGCATGGAGGAGCACAGGACAAGGCTGTGTAGACAGAAGCAAGTCAGATTGTTTTTAAATGCCTTCATCTGAACTTTCTCCTGAAGGGGTGTGACCGCCTCGGATCTGGGGTGGGGACATGGTTGCAGGTGGGGAAGGAAGGGCCAGATGGAAGTCTGGAAGACCAGGCAGAGAGGAGAAACTACAAAAATACAACTGTGGTGTTAGCCATGGGGGAGGAGTATAGAGGAAGGCTTTGTGAGATATGTAGGAGCCAGTATTAACAGAACTGGTTGAAGAGGGAAGGCGAGGGAGAGGAGTAAATTCAGGAAGATGGCCATGTTTTTAGAGCAGTCTATGCATAGATGGGTAGTACCACTGAATGAGATGGGGGAAATCTCAAGGTGACTTGAGAAGGGAAAGGGGGAATAATGGAATTCCATTTCTGGCATGTTGGCGTGAGAGGCACGTATAACATCGCTGGGGGCGGAGGTGGAGTACCAGGTGAGCAGGCAGAACACAGGGAACATTACAAGAGAGTGAGTGGGGAGAGCCACTAAGCTGCCAGTTTGCTTCCATCTTCATTGGTGAGAAGACTGGTCTTCAAATTAGAAATGGCAGAACAAACGTAATAAAGGGAAAACTGAAGCCCCAAATAGGTGCAGTGAAAGAGAGTATCTAGTCAATTTAAATGATTCCAAGTCTCCTGGCTCTGGTGAGTTATACCCCATGCCTGCTGAAAGAAACTGCAGATGTAATCTCAGAGCCACGACTGGTAATCTTCAAGAAACTGTGAAGACTCTAAGGATTGCCAGTGACCGGAGAAGGACAACTGTTCCCCAGTTTTTAAAGCGAAGAGGGAGATTGTAATGGGAAATATTTAGCTAAGTTTCACACCACCTAGGACAAAAATTCCAGAATGGCTTATTAAATAGATGGCCTATGAGTCCTTTACTTCACACATGCAGCTGAGAAAAAGGAAGGATGGGGATGTTGCTTGCTATGTGGCGGAAGTTTATTTGCACTGATAGCTTGTCCAGACTGACTGTGGCTTCTCTTCCCCCTTCCTAAGCACAGAGTGCGTTTGTTTGGTCTGCACAGCTTCTGTATCTGCAGGATTTGTTGCCTACGTTACTCAACCTGTATGTAGCCCTTTAGGAAAAGGGGTTGACAATTTAAATGAAGAAATCCACTGTCTGAATTCTCCCAGAAATCCAGCATCACTCGTCAGGGGGCCCCCGGGGACTGGCAAGCCGCGGTAACCTCTGTGGTTATTAGCCTAAACATCAATAAACCTTTGCCTGTTAGAGTCCTACTGCCTTATTTTATTTTTTCTTTGTGCTATTTCTCTCTTTATACACACTGACTTTAAAATGAGAACAGAAAACAACAAGGCAAATGTGGTGGAGTGCGATTCATGGGCCGGAGGTAGGCAGTCCTATGCCACCCACACCTCCATGTGGGATATCATGTAAAATACCTTAGCTGCTGTTAAACACAAATGCAAATATATAACATAAATACGTATATAGTAGTCTTTCAGAGACCTTCTTAGAACCTTCAGAAAAAAAGCAAAAGAGGGCAGCCTGCTCAATACCCAGACGGCTCTCCGGTATGTTCTCTAGGGGATGTGTCCCCAGTCACAGGTTTTAAAATTATATGAGCCTATAAGTCAAGCAATGTTGGGTTAAAGTTCCTTTCTTAAAGCAAAACAAAACAAAATGAAAACAACCACCCCAAGCCCGGATTTTTCATTAAGAAGATTTTTTTTAGGACCAGTCTCATACTCAGATTTGTTTGGTTCATATGTAAAGTCATTTATTGAAGTTGAAAATTAGTTTTGATTCTACATAACCTCTCTTGACATTATCCTCTAAGTCCCTAACCAACTCTAACAGACTTAAGAAGGAGGTGAGCCAGGGGCACCTGGGGGGCTCAGTCAGTTAAGCTTCCAACTCTTGATTTTGGCTCAGGTCATGATCTCAAGGTTTGTAGGATTGAGCCCTGTGCCAGGCTGTGCGTTGACAGCACAGAGCTTGCTTGGGATTCTCTCTCTCTCTCTCTCTCTCTCTCTTTCTCTCTCTCTGCCCCTCCCCTGCTCATAACCTCTCTCAAAATAAATAAATAAACATTTTTTAAAAAAGACGATGAGCTGTACCCAGGGAGAGGCCTCTAATCTAGTCTCTCTGGAAGTATAATCTTGGTGTATCCTCCCACCAGAAGATCCAAACAAGCACCCTCTATCTCTCTGTTCACCCTTCGATATTTAGAGCACAGAACAGAAATGTCTCTTCACTGAAGTTAATGGTATCATCATTGTTCCAAAACAGAATTTGCACATGTGTCTTCCATTTTAAAAGTAATGAATGAAAAGGAATCTCCTTACCGTATTGACCCGATCATGTATGGCTGTGCCAGTTGAACCACAATCGCACCACTTCCTAACTGATGACACGTATAGCCAGAATCCCAATCATAATTCTTGGTGTCCCCATTCAGCAAGGCATTTCGGCTCCGACTAACTCCTTCAATCACGCTGGCACAATCAGCAATTGTTGCAACATTCTCCATGGGAACTGTGAGTTCAACACAAGATTCAGCATCAAGATAAGAAAAGCCAAATATATCCTGATAGTGTGCAATGAACAAAATTAATTACAATTTCAAATCAATGATAAAAGGGAAATTAGAACATCTTGATTATCTCAAGACATGAACACATTTTCCATGCCAAATAGCTTCAAGAAAAAAAGCTGACCCTGAGATTGGAACAAACCAAACCACATGTAGTAATTAACACTGAAGTATTTAAAACACAGAATGTATAAATACATTTGAAAATATTACTACAGTGGGAAACTACACAGAAATTGAACTTAATGAACTATAGCTATATACAAATAGATGAATCAAAAACCATAATGTTGTTTTCCCAATTAAAAAAACTTCTAAAAAACTAAAAATTCAAAAAACAAGAAAAACACATAATGTTGAGTGAAAAAAGCAAGGCACAGAAAAACACAGAATATGAGTTCACATATACAGAGTTTTCTAAAAGGGCAAAACTAGAAATATGCTTTGTTAAAGGATACCTATAGAAATGTAAAACTAAGAAGGAAATCCAGGAAATTATTATATCAAACTCAGTATAGTGTGTCTGGGAAGGGGTGATGAAATCTTGCAGGGTGTCCCACGAATGGGTCCAAACATTAATTGATTTTATTTCCAAGATGAAATCTTGGCAGGGCTTCAAAAGTACTGGTCTTTTTCTGCTCTTAAGCTAGGTTGGTGGTGGGTACACAGGCACTTGTTTTATTCGTATATTCTAAACTGTATATATTCATTGCACTCAGTGAATATAATACATTTGTTTGGAGAAACATGATATAATAGATTCAGTGCTTTAGAATTCATAAAGCAGGAAGATGATCTAGGAAATGGCACCAGTCCTTTCTTAGAATACACAGCTGCCCTCAGCCATGACTCGTTTCCCTTTTTTGTTTGTTTGCTATTCTGGGCATTTCAACACATAATGCTCTCCTCTTTGTTCATGAACTGCTATATTTTGAAATACCAGCTCTGTTTTAATTCTGAGTGTCTCTCTCTACTTCAAATCCATACCAACCTGCCCATTTATAAAAGTCAAAAAAGCTTCCACAAAATGATAGTTGTCTAAAAATGACGTAGGGGCACCTGTCTGGCTCAAGTGGTAGAGCATGGGACTCTTGATCTTGGGGATATGAAAGTCCCATGTTGGGTGTAGAGGTTACTTAAAAACCACACAAAATCTAAAATGTGAAAGGATGGATGGATGGATAGATGGATGGAAGGGAGGAAGGCAGGGAGGGAGGGAGGGAGGGAGGGAAAGAAAGAAGAAAGGAAGGCAGGTGATGTAGTTTCTCTGAGACAAGAGTGATTAAAGGTCAGGACCTTTTAAGTCCCCCTGGGATCTTTTCTGTGCATTTACTAGTGCTGGGGTTTTAATTTATTATTTAACCCAAATCTACAATTAAACACAACTACTTATATTTAAGGTTTGTAACCTACTTTACATAATTTTAAAATAGGTTAGAAAAAGATGATTTCTCATTTGATATACACTGTACTTTCTAGTATATTACATACTCTCTGAAGAGAGAGAGGGTGAGCAGTACACTACCACCATGCCAAAGCATTTCTACCTTTATAATGCTGTAGAGTAAAAAACCTTACACATATATTCTACACGATGTATTTATTTTCCAAAGTTGGGCATGCCTGACTTGAGTCCTCATCTTATACAGCTTCACTAATTGCTTTTTCTCTGCAGAGGAAGCCATCCACAGATAAAAAAGGGAGAAGTGGAAGGAGGGAGGGACAAAGGATGGATTTCTAGTGATAAATCCCTTGACTACCAAGCTTAGCTCCAAAACACAAGCAAAAACACTCTAAGCAACAAGAAATAACCTCTAAGGAGAGTTTCTTGGCAGGGAAGGAAGGGGCTCAGAAAGTAGTTCCCCCATGACTTTGGAAAGGCAAGAAAGGACCATATCTGGAGGCCAAGTCATGGTACCTCTAGCTCCTGGAAAAGGGGAAGAATTGTGTGATTTGGAAGGCAGAACTTAAGGAAATGGCACAGGACGCACAGAAACTAAGCTGAGACATAAAATAATACTGTAGTTATGGCTTAGGCTGCAGTAAAAACCTCTCTTCTCCCTTTCCACAGCACATGTTTATTTTCTGTGTTCCCTGTGAATAGATAGTATCCATACATTGTATCACACAAGGAGAAGTTTTCTCGATTAAAGAGGCAAGGAGAAGAAAGTGAGCTTGGTCCTGGTTCTTAAGACTCTTCCCTCAAAGTAGTACACATCACCTTTCTCACATTTGGCTGACCAAGGCAAGCCACAGGGCTTTACCTAACTTCAAAGGGGGTGGTAAAAGTACAACCCTGCTGTGTGCCCAGGGTAAGAAAGGGCAATGCTTCAGGAATAATATTGACTTTTACCACAAACACTAAACCAGGATGAAGGAACATTCAATAGAAAGATAAATTTAGTCAATTCATATAAAGTATATGACATATTTCAGTGCATAAACAAACCAAAATTTATTTATATAGCCTCCTGCTAAGGAACATTTAGACTGTTACCACCGTTTTCTTGGTGATCACAAAGGGGTCTCTCTTATGTACATGAATAAAAGGAATACATAAGATATATATATATATATATACATGAATTACACTCATGGCTATGAGTTACCTTCAATTTTCTTGGATACTGCCAAATTAGTCGCCAAAGTGGTTGTAAAATTTTACACTCTTAACTCATCACACCACAACCTTACCAGCTCTTGGTGATATCAGACAGATGAGTGTGACATGATATCTCGATGTGGTTTTAGTTTTTCATTTTTTTATTTGATGAAGTTGAACTTTTTTTTTTTCTTTTTTCCCCTCTGGAATCACTCTCCACCTCTCTTCTGTAAACTGCCTAGCTTTATCTTTTGTCTATTTTTCTATTGTCTTTCTAATTGATTTGCAGGGCGCCAGTCTTCTGCTGGTTCATGTTTTAAGATGAAATGTTCATCTTTTCTTTTAAGATTGGGGCCTTTCCTTTCTTGTTTATATATTCTTTCCTACCCTCATTTCACAAAGATATTTTCCTCTATTTTATTCTAAAGGTTCTCAAATTTTGCTTTTCACATTTGGTTCCTTAATCTATTTAGGACATATTTTTTGGTTATCATAACAGAAAATCTACTTTCATTTTTTACACATAAGGTTAGCTAACTGCCCTACCACCATTTAATGAACTCTTCCTCCCAATGATTTATGTTCACATACAAAGTTCTCATATACATTCGTGTCTCTTTTTAAGATCTGTGCTATGTTTCGCTGATTTGGCAAGCTTTGTGATTTTACCATGCTGTTTTGTAAGGCCACAAGTCTAAACGTCTAAACCAAACTGACTCCATGACAGGCTTTAAGTTTCCCCTCTAAACTAGAAGGCCTGAGTTTCGGCTTCCCCGAAACTATCAGGTAGTTACATTGCCCAAGACAGGAGTAACCGTTACCCTTGTAACACCCAATCAGGAAAGGCCAGTGACCACCCTCCACATTGTTAAGGGAGAGGCCTGGAGATAAAAACTATAGATAGGACCCTGTTACCTAACGTTAAAGTTAACCTGTTAGTCGCCAAACAAGACCCTAGGCTCGCTCTGTGATTGGTTGAATTTAAAGGTACTCTAAACATTGTAATTGGATCCCGCCAAAAGTAACGCATACTCTAGACAATGTGTATGGTCAAACCCGCTGTCAATGATGTTGTATAATTATCACTGGATCACTGTTCCCATGTCACAACTTCTGTAACTCCCCCGTCTCAAACCCCATAAAAACCCTACTCTGCCCTTGTTCGGGACTCTCAGCACGGATCCACGCGCTGGTGAAGTCTGTGAGCCCGAGCTCGAGCCCATAATAAAGCCCTTTGCCTTTGCATGCGTGACTCGGTCTCCCTGGTGATCTCTGGTTGGTGAGGATACTGCGATCTGGGTATAACAGTTTCAACTATGGGAATTTTATAGTAATCTTCAAATCTGATACGGTGAACACCTTTGTTCCCTCTCCTTCCCCTTTTTCTTTTCTTTTTCTCTCCAAATTGTCCTAGATCTTCTTAGCCCTTTTAGGAAAAATTTTCATTTCACCTACTCTTTCAAATATAGAGGCACAAAATTCTTCACAGTATGTGCTCCTTTTTCATTCAGAATATCTGTATTTGTACCTTTTCTTTCTTTTTTGATCAGTCCTATACAGGCTTGTCTACTGTATTAGTGTTTTCAAAGGACCAACTTTTGGTTTTGTTGATTCTTTGTTTCCTATTTCACTAAATTCCGCTCTTTCTTCCTTCATCTCCTTTTAAATTACTGTTTTGTTTTCCAACTTCTTGAAGTGAATATTTAACTCATTAACCTTTCCTCTTTTCATACAGTTAAAACTTATTTATCCACACTTACCAATTTATTCACCATTATTATTTTTTTTATATCCTTTCCTCTTGGCTCACCTTCCTTCCTTCTAAGACATGCCAATTAGTATTCAGCAAAGTCTCTGAAAGTGCATTTTGCCACCACTCTTGAAAAAATAGGTTAATTCATATGGAACTCTAGGTTAAAAGCTGTTTTTCCTCAGCACTTTGATGATATTATTCCATAGTCTTCTGGCTTCTACTGTTCTGTCTGCTAAAGTCTGCTATCCCCCTAACTGTTGTAATTGTTTTTTGTCTACAGTTAATTTTAAGATTTTCCTTTTGGTTTTGGTGCTTTGCAATTTAACTGAGTTGTACCTAGAAGTAGATTAAGTCTATCCTTCTCAGGAGTGAATAAGAGCATTTATGGCTTTTATCCAGTCTGGAAAATTTTGGCCATTATTTCCATGAATATCAATCCTCTCTCTTTTTCTGTTTTGTTGTTGCTGTTGTTCTTCTCAAATTCCTCCTGGATCGCTGTTGGAACTTTTCATTCTATCCCCCATGGTTCTCAATCTTACTTTCATTTTTCTCCCTCTGTACCCCTTTTTGAAGAATTCTGGATAATTTCTTAAAATTACTACTTGTGTTCACTAATTCTTTCAGTGCATCTAATCTGCTGTTTAACCTGTTCACCCATCTACTGAAATTTCACTATCATACAAAAACTACACAGTCTTAAAAATAAATGAACTAGAGCTATGTGTATCAACAAGGGTCGATCTCACAAAGAAAGCTGGTTAAGGAAAAAGCCAAATCAGGAAGAAAAAAAAAAACCCACTGAGTATGATTTCACTTCTATTGTTTAGTGATATACACTTAGATGGTGAGATCAGAAAGCAAACGTAGGGAACAGTAAACACTGAAGTCAGGAAGAGTGTCGGGGCACGGGTGAAAGGGCTACGGAGGGACGCACACAGGGCTTTAGAGGTTTGGGCATTTCTCTTCGGCACAGTGGTTCAGCATGCGAATGCCCTATTCCCTACACTTCACATATATGTTCTTTATATTCTTTTGCACATATAGAATATTGGGTTTGTTTCCAAGTTTCACACATTTTAACACTGTTTTCTATGAAAACCAGAAAGATGGAAAGCCTCTGAAAAGATAAAATCCTTAATGATTATTCTGAATATTGATATTCTTTGTAGAATACTAGGTTTTTACCAGTTGTTTTTGCTGACTTTTCCTGAGTTTGTCAATTTCCACGTACGCAACCTTACTGCTTCACAATTTTATCCCTGGATAATCTGATTTTTAACTAGTAGTCAATTACGGTAGCAGCATTAGAGGTTATCAAAAACCTTCAGTGATATGGTTTCAAGCTCTCTGGAAAACAAGACTGGGATAAATGCTAAGAATTCCTTTTCTATAGATACATTTATAAATAGGTTTATTCAAGATGATTCTTTCAATCTTGAAAATTTTCTCTAAGCAAAACTGCCCTAGTAATACCACCCTCTGACTTTCTGGAATCTTGAGGTGGTCTAATATACATGCTATATTAAAGAATTGTGCCTTTTTAACAAGGAATCCTACATCTATGAGCTGGAGAATAGAGTACCACAGTTTCCACTTTGATCTTGACATAATTATTCATTAATGTTTATTAGTCAAAGTCTGGATCTACCAAGTGTACCCAACGCAGACACACACAAACGTATCTCAACATACACACAGAGATAAACTGTATTAGTGAAACTGACCCCAAGTCCCACCAAATTTCCTTTTAAGAAACAGCTTTTGCTAGAACTCTACTGACAACTTGATAAGCAACTGTATCTATCGTATAAGGTACAAAATCAAAGGATTACCACTTTTCCTAATTCTCATTTCTATTTTTTGGTAATGAGTCAAATTAACAACATAATGACCAAATCATACCAAATGCTGGAAAGAAGAAAAGAACAGGGATGCAGGCACAAACCCAGTGGATAATGACCTTTTATAGACAACCAAGATGAGGCCATCGTTCCAGCACTATGCTGATTCTTAATACTCAGACCAGTGTGCCAATCTGATCTAAGGGGGCAATCAAAGATTTAGAACGTGAATTTCACAAGGGCAGGGGCTTTTCTTGTTGTCACTGCTCAAATCCCAACTGCTAAGAAACAGGGCTGAGCATACATAGTAGGTATTAGATAAATATTTGCTGAATGAATGAATCAGTGACAGAAAAAAAGGATGCTTATGTAAGTTGTGGCACTTCACCTTGCTTAACATAGTTCCTCACCAAAAGCTAGAAAATCTAAAAGTTACTGAATAAAGCAGGAAAAAAAATTGCTTTCTCAGTGAAAGTTTTCTTAGAAAAGTAAAGTATGATCAATTTTTGGGTCCTGACCTAAACATTAAAAAGAAAGTAAATATGGCCAGAGCAGAAGAGCTGCTGTCTAAGCATTCCATGCACCTTCAGCCCTCTTGACTTCTCCTTCCCTAAAAGTTTACCCCACATACAGAAAGCGTGGTCGCTCATGGTAGACAAAATATTTTCTCATGGAAAAACCGTTGTGGGGAGAGGAGGAACACATGTAACAGTGCGGCTTTTAAAAAATAGAAAAGCTCCTTTATGCCTGTGGAGAGAGCTATCTGCTTTAGTTACACTACAGGAATCCTTCCAGAAGAGGTCTGTTCTAAAAGTCACTGCTGGGCTTACTAACACATATAGACCATGTTTTCCATGTCAGCAGAAAATAATCCTGTTATTAAGTTCCTCTTCCTAGAAACACAAACTTCAGCCTGCCTAATTGAACGATCTCATAATTACTCAATGGTTTGAATATATTTTGTGCTCTTTCTTACTGGGGAAAATTAGAGAGTGATTCTGCCTGCAAAGCACAGAAGGCGCCATTACTGTTTCTCTTCTTCATAGGGGCCAAGCCACGCCCCATCTGAATGTTCATTACAGTCTTTCATAATGTGTCTGATAAATTTATTAAAAACACCATCTGGATGGGACTTGGCTTTGTGCTGTATTTCCAGTCTTCCAGTTTCCTCTCTTATCCCCCTGGAATTTCTGCCCCAATTTGTGTCACTTTGTTTACAAAACCATACTGCCCAAATCCAGCATCTTGTGTCTGTCTCTTTCTGTTTCTCCTTCGCCATCCTTCGGCTACATACCTATTACCACAGTCTGTGCTACGAGCAAAAGGCAAAGGGGAACTGCCTGGGTAGGAATTACTTTTCCCCCTCCGTGCACATAGCAATTCTGCTCAGACAAATTTAATTTGCTCCTTCTGAATGCAAAAGTTGCATGTTAACAAAGTGTATATATTCTGCAAGTGTATGAATATTGGGATGACTCAGACTGTGGGGAACTGCAGGAAAAGTGATCTGAAAACAATTTTAGTGCTCTCTGTTCGTACCCAGCACCAAGGGTGGCCAACAGCTTGCCAGTAAATTTAATTCAGGAGTAATAAATTTTTTAAAAGGCAGTATTACTTCACTGGGACATGACCTGAGGGCCACCTGTACTAGCTCTATTTAAAGATAAGACTGACATGTTAGTTAACTGTCTCGAGATCACCTTTGAGAGGTGAGGGGAAAAAACCCACGTGAAGCAGATTTTTAAAAATGAAAGAACATATGCATGGCACTTACAGAGGACTGTCATCTCATGAACCATACCTGTGTCAGGCTTCATTCAGTGTTTCTCTGGCTGTTTTTATTACAAACTGTTTTCTAATAGCACAGTGATTTATGACAAGATTTTCACAAAGAATTTCTTTCAAAAAGACTACTAAGGTTATTAGCTTAAGATCACACCTAGATATTCCCCTACAGACCAAAACTTTTTATTTTTATTTCTTTTTAAGTTTATTTTTGAGAGAGGCAGTGTACGTGCGAGTGGGGGAGGGGCAGAGAGCGAGGGAGAGAGGGCATCCCAAGCAGGCTCCATGCTACCAGAACAGAGTCAATGTGGAGCTTGATCCCATGACTTTACAAAAAAGTGGGCTCACCCAAGGCAATTATCCCCAGGCCTATACTGCAACTTACTGCTGAGCACGCAAACTTCCAACCCAACTGCAATCCAACCTCTGGTCCAGTTATTCAAAGGGAAAAATACCCACAGCTGTTACATCTTAACAGCTGTAAGAGAACAATAGCTAATTAGAGCACAAGCCCATCATTCTTGGAAACTATCAAAAAGCTACAAAAATGTATTCTATAATACTGGCACTAAGTTACATTAATTCCTAGTTTTATCGATCAGGTTAAAAAAATCACTTTTCAATCATATGTTACATCAATCACATCACTGAAGGAAAACAATTGATTATGTAGGGGATGCAACTTTTAAACTTTTTCCCCCAAATTTCCCCCAGTTCCCAATTCTGTGAGAGGACTGCTTCCTAACACAATTCCAAAGGATTCGGACAGGATCACCTCTCTGCACTCACAGGGGAAGCCCCACGGGAAGAAAAGAGACCATGCCTTTTGAATGCTGGGGTCCCGTTCCTTTGTGTCTCTTTTCCTTTTCTCTTTGCCTTTCACTCCCCTCTGTTTGAGTTAGTATGAATCTCCATGCTCTCATCATTCTGGTTTAGCTCCACTTCTGGATATTACAAAGTTACGCAAATCACACCATCTCCTGATACTGTAAGGGTGTTGGCAGTCATGCTGGGCTGCATTTAGCCAGTGAAAGGAGAAGGTAATACTTTTCCAAACTTCAAATGTGTCCCCCCCCCCCCCTTCCCCAAGTGTGCAAACTCTATAAGGCCAGAGCTCCAAACACTTCAGAGGAAAGGCAAGAAATCAGAGGTGGTTAGCCCCAGGGCCAAGGTGAGGTGGGTGGGCCAGTCAATCTCACAGGTACAAGTTCATTAGGATCAGGAATTCTCTCCTCACACTGGCGCCTGTGGAGGAAAGCATGGTCCAGAACTAACTGTTTAAGAGGTTTACTCCCTTAGGTGTGGCTTGAATGCTGAAGGTTTTAGCTGTGAAAATCTTCAATAAGACCTTAAAGAATCAAGCATTAGATGTTTAACAGCAGTAACCAATGCAGTTTATCAAAGAGGGATTCACTCTGTAGGTGAGGCCTTGAAATTTAGGACAAATGCATTTCCAGGTTTAAGAAAAAAGATATCCCAAACAACCAGCTATGTGTACGAACTAATAGGCAATATCTCATTGGGGTGACTTTTTCTTTTCTCTAGACATAATCTATTAGAGAAAGAGGCTCTACATCTGTCCCCTACATCAGGACAAGTTATTCAAGCTCATACAGGGGGAAACACCTAATATACAAAGAGACAATGAAACTGGTTTTGAAAATTTTGGAAACTCTCAAAAAACTCACAAAGTTATAACGTAAAAGGCATTGTTTTCTATGAGTAGTATCCTAAGCTTTACATGGATTTATTTTTCCTTATGTCCTAAAAGATGTTGAAATCAACAGAATTATTTCTGTTGCCCACCACTGTTTGAAAGGTCTTATCAAGCCACAACAATTTTATGACTCAAGATCAGAGCTATTACCATAGCTTGGGGGAGTATTTCTCATTCATGCTGGGCATAGAACAAAAACATGTGCAAAAGCTTTTTAAAAGCCCCACAAAAGAAGTAATGGTATGCTCAATACATTTCTTTTTACATTTTTTAAATGTTTGTTTATTTTTGAGAGAGAGAGACAGAGTGTGAACAGGGGAGGGTTAGAGAGAGAGGGAGACACAGAATCTGAAGCAGGCTCCAGGCTCTGAGCTAGCTGTCAGCACAGAGCCCGACTCAGGATTTGAATCCACGAACTGTGAGATCATGACCTGAGCCGAAGCTGGAGGCTCAAACAACTGGGCCACCCAGGTGCCCCTGCTCAATACTTTTCTGTAGGGAGATTTTTTTAAAAACTATTCTTTTAATAAAGCAGTGGCTTTTCTTTTTATATAAGCTGAAGGATGCATCTGGTTCACACTTTATTTTCAGTCAGAATGATTTTGGGATCATGGATGACTCTTGAGTCTTAAAATCCTGAATGATATTTCTTTAAAATGCATCAATAACTATAAAATTTGAGTTTTTACTCAAAGTAGTGTCAGTAGTGAGGCATCCCAAACATTAAGTGCAGCCCTGTACATTGTACAGAAAATGTCCTGATCGGATCTGTGACAAGTATGTTCCTACAATTCTGCTTTGGCAGAATCTTCCTGCCACACCTTTTGGAGGCAGATAGAAAAAGGTTGGAGATAACGCCAAATTCTCACATGTTTTAGCTCCCACAAACCATTCTGGACTGAGTTCTGTGAGAAAGAAAAGAATCTCTGAGCATCTCAAGAAAGCAAGACTGGAATTTAGAAGAAACAGATGGGTAAAGGTGAGTCTCAACTTGTGAATACTGAGCTCTCAGAATTAAGATTCTGTAGTCAAACCACACAGGGTGCCTCCTGGGCACTCTCCCAGTTTTAGCCTGAGGGACCAGCCCAGGGCTGTGGAGGAGCAGAGCAGTCCCCCTGGGTGAGGCAGAGGTGATGCCTCCTCCTGACTGAAGAACTTGGGGTCCCTGGGAGAATCCTGGCTTCAAGGACTGACAATCAGAGTCTTCCAAGTGACCTCGAACAACTCTATTCATACCTCTAAGTAGTTATCAGGCAATAAATAAATAAATAAAGCCTCAGCAAAACCTACAATGTATACTACCTTCTGGAGACCAAAGTTAATCCAGAGTGAGGGAACAGAATCATGCTCTATTTTCCAGTAGACTGACGGTATGTGATGAAAAAAGTCTTGTCTAAAATACAATAAAAAGTAATTTAAAGAGAGCCTTTTGCTACTATTTTCGATTATTCTTTTAATGGTTTGCACTTAGTGCTTTGGGATATGAAAAATGGGTGCAAGTATTTTTAAGTGAACTTTATTATGAATATTGTCAAACCTGCCTAATAAGCAGCATCTCATTTCTGGGTTCTAGCTTTCTTCATATAGTATCTACACACTTTAGTTCTGAGAGGGGAAATGCTGCTCTCCCTCGCCCACCTTTGGCTCTGACATCCACTGGACCAGGCCATGGACTGAATACAGGTACCCAAAGAACTACTCTGAGATCTGAGGATGGTTTCTTAGGCTATCTCGAGGAGGCCATTTAACTGCCCTGGGACTGGGTTTCTTCACTTACAAAGAGAATAATCCCTTCTTCTCTCTACCTTCTTATGAATACTGACAGAAAAAATTAAACATTTACAAAAGCACCTTGAGATTTTCAGAGACACACAAGACCCAGCATTGGTACTTTCTTAGCCATGAAAGATCCAGGTTTTTGACCATGTGGAATGGGTAGGTGGGACCAGCATTTCAGAAATCTGGGTATCATACAAGAAGGGAGACTTCTATTCCCACAAGGTACTCGATAATCGCAAAAGGATAGGGCGCAAGGGAAGGAAGAACCAATAGCAATTCCACTGACCTGCAAAAACTATTAGCACCTGCTAGTGTAATATGCAGCTGGCAGTTTCAGAATAACCAAGAAAGCAGTTCCTTCTGGTCGATATTTGCTGGGGACAGCAATTTCTGACCTACTGAATCAGATCAAGATCATCTGAGCCATTAGACCAAAGAAGCCTCTCTCTGCTAACGGTACAGTGGCTAGGGGTCTCTTTTCATTAAACTAAGGGGTCTGCCTGCAGTCTGTCTTCTAGGAGAGTTACTGCTTTGAGGTTTCATGAACTATCACAACTGAGTGAGCAAATCAAAACACATTAAAAATATTGCAGACACAAATGGGCATATAATTTATCAGTGAGGCGGACAGTGGTAAATGCCATGTGGCTGCCCCACTCTTCTTAGGGGGAAGGCAGCGTGGGGAATAAGGAGAGAGGAGAGGAAGAGGGAGAGGAAAGGTTCCCCACAGTATTTAGATGGTCTTCAAATGTTCATAATTTCCTTAGGGTGTGCTCGTTGCCAGGTTGACAGATGTTGCTGGAAAAACCTGTACTATTCTGAAGAAAGGCTAACCTTTCAAGAGTGGGAGCGGGGGAGGGAGGGAGCCCGAGCGTTCGGTGAAGAGATGACATTAAACCGGACAGCAAACCACCCTGAGCATGCTGGATCTTTGAAAGGCTGTGTGATAACACTGCCAAAGAGAACTGTCCTGGGAGAAATCTCATTTCACCATGGCTTTCCCTGCCATGAGTTTAAATTAGTTTTTAAAACTAAATATTAGAATGCCCTCGACAAGTAACTGATTATTAATTATTGCTTTTTTAAACCGCCCTGACTCCGAGCAGTAACATTCCCCTAAGAGAAGTCATGGATACGCCATTTTATACTCTCTCCTAAGTGTTTGTCCCCTTTTCTTTTTCACTCTTTCTTCCTTGCTGTACTTTATGCATAAAGAGAAATGGGCTCCTCAAAGCAAACTGCCAAAGATCTTAAACAGACTTCCCAACTGGGTGCAAGCTTACATGCTTCTTCTGCTAGCTTGGCTCTTGGCATTTCCTAAAGAAAGCCTCACAACTGTAGATCAAGTATGTTGAGCATTAATTTATGGGACAAAATGGTACTTTTGCAAAGCTCCGGTCCTTTACCACTGGATAAGAGGAAGAAAGCACGTTAGGGCTTGCCTCTTTAAGATCCTCAGTTCATCTATCAGTGTAGTGGAATCAGCATTTGAACTGGGAAGAGCTGGGGCTGGGAAGGAGAGGGGAAAGCCCAATGTGGCAAGAACTCCGTTTTCGACACACGCTGCTTATGTCCTCTCCCGGAGGGCTGTGGCTTCTTTTTATCTCCATTTTCTGGCATTCCCAACTCTTAACCTCCTGCTCAAAAATCCACATGCTCTTTCTCGTTAATGTGACCATTAGTCATTTCTTCCTATGCCCTGGGTACACCCAATGTTTTTTTATCAGCTCTGATTAAGGAGCAAGTCATCTAATGTCTTCTCATGGAAGGCAGATTAACCAATCTATCCATTTAAAGATTAACAGTAATGTGCCATAAGGAAAATTATACCTCCAGCATGAAAATCTGCAATTGGGGAACCATTTTACAGGATCACATTCATTTATATCAATTATCTTGTTTATCAAAGACAATGAAAACCAAACTGGTAGTAAAAAGGTACAGAGTGCACTGTGAGGAATAATTAGGTCTTACCCTCCTGGAGGCCGATAGCCGTTTACCACTTCACTTTGGGAGGTGGTGTTTACAGTGTCTGTTTTATAACTCTCTTCACATTAACTTTCAAATGTCAAAAGCAGACAGTTAATTGTTTATTATACAAAATGTCACAAATGTAAAATACTGAGGCATAAAATTATTATAACCGATCCTACCACAAGAAATCCTGCCTTTTAGATTTTATAGCTTGTTTGTCAGTCACTGGATCTCAGCTTAACTGCCATTATATGGACTATGTGTGCCAGGTAGTCACTGTCTGACGAGTAATGTTCTCTGCGTGCACCGTGTCCTCAGCCAAATGAGGAATAAAAATAACATGATATGAAAATTACTATTACGGTTTAAAGTGATATGTACCAAGAAGAATGGGAGAGGTTGGAATAGTGATGTCACGTGTCCTAGCTGAGATTGAGATTCAGAGAATCATGATGCAGTTGTCGAAGTGGTTTAAGCTCACAAGAGTGAGTGTGCAACTGGTCGAGTTCTCTAAAGCCTGGGGGTATTGACACTAACATGCTGTGTCTGCCCCAGAAGCTCTCCATTATGAAATATGCACCAGCATGAGAATTTCTTCTATATCACCCACTAAATTTGCAGAGACCAAATCTCCTCCCTCCGTTACCCACAATTCCAATCTTGCAAAAACCACCCCTTCTGGCAATCTCTTTGTATTTAGGCTCAAAGAACCCAATTTTTCTCTAGAGCCATAAAAATCAGAAAGATGGGATGGAGAAGGGGAAAGAAGGGAGGAAGAAGGAATAAAAATAAAGCAGTGTATTTCTATGGGCAAGGAAATGAGAGTCGAGGAGGCCAGTTGGGGTGAGAGTAAGGCCAAGAAGACCCCTTTATAATGTATCAGATATAACTTATATAAAATTTTTGTGTTTACAATTTAGTAAAACAGATGCATGGATGAAAACAGTTACAAGCTGATCATGGAACTCCTATTTAGAGCCATCCATAGATACGATGGAAAACATACCACTTTTGCATGCATGTTCAGTTAACCCTCTCTGGTATCACTGAGGTCATGAATACATGTGAATTTGCTTGGCTAATCCACAAGACCAGTGAAACACTGGTAGGAAACCCACAGCTACCATAGCTCATCAAGCCATCAAAGTTATAATTAAGATAAAACCTTGAGACCATTTTAGTTCAAGGAATAAATAATTTACATCTTATTACATACTGATCCAGAAAACAGCAAAGAAGGAAAAGCTACTCAAGTCATTTTAATATAATTTTGGTGGTAAAGTGATCTAGAGATTGCTCAAAAAAATAATTTACAGGCCCATTTTAGATAAGAAAATAGACGTAGAGGCTCCTGGCTGGCTCAGTTGGAAGAGCATGAGACTCTTGATCTTGGGGTTGTGAATCTGAGCCCCATGTTGGACACAGAGATTACTTAGACAAACTAAAAAAAAAAAAAAATAAAAGAAAGAAAGAAAATAGGTATAAAAATTCTAAAATAACACCAAATCCAATTACTTAGAAAATACATCATGTCCAAGCAGCAATTATCTTAGGAATTCAAGTATCAGAGTATCTATCATTTCGGTAGATTAAAGAAAAAAAAAAAAGCCTCTGAGCGATTCTGAGCAAAGGGGGGCTCACTCTGGCTGGAGCGTGAGGAAAGTGGGAAGGACTAGGGAGGACGCCGTAGAGCCAGGGGCAGACGCAACATGCACCAGTCGGAGAGGTGGTGGTGGCTTGCACCAGGGTAGTAGCAAGCAGCAGTGGCAAGAAACTCACTAGGAATGAGAGAAGTGCAAATCGAACAATACTACGACCTTAGGGCCACCAGTCATCGTAAGGGCAAAGAGTAGAACACCCACATTGTGTGTGGGTTGAGGGGACGGGGAGGAGGAGCACTCTCGTGAGCTCGTGGTGGTGGCTGCGAACTGGCAGCAGCCATAGAGGAAGGCAATCTGGCAGCAAGGGGCAAAATGAAAGCTGCGTGCTTTAGTGCTCAAGAGCATACTTTTGAATAGAGGTCCCAATACTTTTGAATGCAGGTACAAAGGAGACAGATATAAGGACATTCATCACTGCGTTGTTTTTGAGAGCAAGAATCTGGAGGCAACCTAGGTATCCATCACAAGGGGCAATGAAGGAATAAAATAGGTAAGAGAGTAACTGCCTACCTTACAAGACTATTGAGAGGGTTAAATGATTTTACGTAAGAGCTTAGATAGCATGTGGCAAGTAGTGAGGACTATATAAGTTTGTTAATATATTTATAATTATTATGATGGAATGCTAAGTCACATTAAGAAGCAATGATGTTTAGGTTCTTAAAAACATAATATTGCTTGAGAAAAAGTATGAAGAAGAATAAGATTTACAGCATAAAATCATTTTTGAAAGTTAAAACACATATACAGAACCTGCCAACACTACAGATTTTACAGATATATGTGCATATTAAGGATATAGGCAAACATGCTAGAGATGATGTCACTGAGGAGGAGAACAGAAGCAGGGTTCAAAGCAAAGAGGAAACATAAATTAAAACGAAGGCCTTGCTTGGACCACTGAGGATGATGTATTAATGACATGAGGTATATGATTAACACCATTATCTACACCCAAAGGATGTCTGTTTAAAAACAAAACAAAAAAGAAACAGACCATTAGGTTAGTTTTTTCATTTTATAGCTGAGAATTCTGAGCCTCAGGGAAATGCTGTTTTATATTATACAGCAAATCAGCAGCAGAGGGGGAACCAGAATCTGGGCTAATCTTCTGCTCCTCAGAATGCAACACACCATTCTGTCCATCCATCCATTCAGTAAACACTTATTGAGTATTGAGATTCCACGTGCCAGGAATACAGCAGTGAACAAAACGGACACGGTCCCTTCTATTATCAAACCATGTGAATAAAATGTATCATTGCAAATGAAACTAAGAGCTTTTGACGGGGGAAAAAAATCCGTATCTGTTAGCATCATACAAAGGTAGGGGGTCAGGCAAAACTTTTCTTAAGAAGTGACATTTAAGCTGAAATTTAAAGGATCAACAGGAGGTTAGTTAGATAAAGGGGGTGAGGGGTAATGAGGTGGGGGTAAGGGACGTTCCAGGGAGATTGGCAAGTGCAAGGCCCCGTGGCTGGACAATGCACTGTCCATTTTAGGAAGGAAAAGAAGGCTTGTGGCCTGAATAGCAGAAGGCTAGATGTGATCTGCTATAAACTGAAGCAAGGATGTGGGCTCCAGATTACACATGGGTTCGTGAGCCATGGCGTTTTCCTCTTAAGAGTCAGGAAAGGCTCTGAGTGATTCTGGGCAAAGGAGTGTTCCACAGGGGTGTGGAGAACAACGGGAAGGACCGGAGAGACCGCGGGACCCTGCTGGGTAGACAGGCATGACAGCAGTGCTACCGAGCTGGCGGTGGCTCGCACTCGGGTGGTAGCAGTAGTGGGGGCACGAGGGAATCCAGGTGATGTTTGGAATGCAGTATCAATATAAGTTATTTCTATAATATAAAAATATCTCTGATGATATATATTTTAGTGTGCTTCCATAGCTCACCGACGCTTTACTGAGGTGTGCTTCCAATTTTTTATAACCAGCAACCCCTGAACATTCATCAAAGGATCACTAGAACAAAGTCTGATAATGCTCCTGGGGAAACTGGTTCCTTGGTTTTGAGCAAGAAGGAAGGAAATGGGGCTCTCAGCTCTTTCCTAAACTATCGTTTGCCACTGAAGACCATTTCTCTGTCATCCGGCTTCTCTGGCCATCAGTGAAGTGGTAGCTGCCCAGTCAGGACGGGGGTGCGGCATCCGCCTCCCGCAGGACGAGGGCTGCCTGTGGTGCCCACAGTTCTGCACTTGGAGCTCAATCAATTCATCTTTAATATTTTACAGAATCATTTCCTAAGATTCTAATTTGAACATATAACACCTTCTGCACTTTTACATCTCACTTGAGCCCCTCATTTTTACACTCCACTTTATTGCCTTTTTAGTTGATTTCAACAGAGCTTCACGGAAAACAACTTCACCAACAACCATTTCCTATCATTATGAGGGCAGGATTGAAGTAATCCCTTGCTTCAGTACTAGGTGGTTTTTATGATAATTTTACCACAGGTAATGTTGTGACTTTAAGTACATTTCTCGCTGGTAGCACTGTACCAGTTCCTGTTTTTAAAAAGGTAAGTATCGAATGCAGCTATAAAAGAAACATACCCATCTTCACAATATTAACAAGTCAATAAATTCAAAAAGATTGCTGCATCCTGGACTGGCTCACCTCCCATGCACCCGATATCACGCAATCGCTTAATTTTACTCAAATCAGTGACACACCCAAGCCCCGTTACACTGAATTATGAGGCCGGAAAAGGCCATCAGGTTTAGATGTTCCCTCCCAAAACATTTTAGATAGTGGCCTGCTCCAACAGCTTCCACATCCCAAGGATTTCATTTAATTCACAAAAGCACAACCCTTGCATTGCTACTTTAATAAATAAGGAATACTTGTAAGGCCCCAAAGGCTATTGGAATCTTCCCTTCCAGTTCCCTCTTATCATTTTTAAATGTCTTTCTTGAGGTATAATTGACATACAATCCATTTCACATATTTGAAATGTAGAATTTGATGAGTTAGACATCTGTGCACACCCATGAAACTATTAGCATAATCAAAATAGCAAACCTTTCCATCATCCTTGAAAGTTTCCTTGTGCCCCTCTGTAATTCTTCCCCAAGCCCCAGAGACCTGTGAATCTGCTTTCCGTTACTATATGTGAATTTGCATGATCTAGAGCTGCTTTTAAGTGGAATTATACAGTATATGTTCTTTTTGTTTGTTTGGCACCTTTCATCTAGATTCTCAAGGACTCCTGGTTTACTCGACAGAATCATCATCAGGTGAATCACTATACTTCATAAAGAAATTCTGCTACCTAACCCAGAAAAATGTCTTAATTTAGTGAGCTATATTTGGGGGCATGTGGGGGGCTGCGGTGCCCAGAGGGCACTGGTGCTAGCTAGCCCTATCTACCCTACGTTGTCTCTCACTTAGGATAGGCAATGTGGAAATAGCTTTATTTGAAAAAAAAAAAAAATTTGAAAAAAAATTTTTTTCTGATTATGAAAGTAACACATATTCACTCTAGAAAATATGTAAATGCAGAAAATATAATTAAAAATTAAAATTACCTACAATTTCATCACCCAGAAAACCCTGGTTAACATTTTGATGTTCTTTTCATTGTCCTTTTCATGAACTTTTACAGACTGAATTGTGTCCCGGTCCCTGCCAATTCATATGCTGAAGGGGTAACCCCCTACTTAGAATGTGACTGTATTTAGATATCAAATCTTTAAAGAGATAATCAAGACTAAATGAGGTCATAAGGATGGAAACCTGCTCCAATAGGACCTTATCAGATGTCCTTATCAGAAGAGGACGAGACATCAGGGATGGGAGTGCACACTCAAAAACCCATGTGAAGACACAGTGAGAAGACAGGTATCTGCAGGCCAAGGAGAGAGGCCTCAGGAGTAACCTAACCTGCCGACACCTTGATCTTGGACTTCCAACCTCTACAGCTGGGAGAAAGTAAACTTCTGTTTAAGCCTCCCAGTCTATGGTATATTTTTATGGCAGCCCTGGAAAATTAACATATGCACATATAAAAATACATATATTATCTTTAAAATACTGGCATCAGTTTGGCTATAAAAATGGTATCCTGCTTCTATTTTATATTATATCATGAGCATTTCCTTCTGTTATGAATGATTATATAGAAATTTTGACGTGTGAATGTGCCAGAATTTATTTCATTATGCCCCTATTGTTAGACATTTCACAGTCCTTCGACTTTTTTGGTTATCATAAATATGACACTGCATTATACATTCATGTAAAAGAAATGTTCTTCCTGAATATTTGCTTAGGATAAATTACTAAAGTAGTAGATCGAGGGGTATTCTTAAGACACTTCATCTATTGCTAAGCTGCCTTCAAGAAAACTTACAAATTTCGCCACAGTATAACATTGCCCATTTCGTGACAGCCTCACCCATACTAAGTATTTTCATTTAAAATATCTTTGCCAACAGGATTTTGAAATGAAACTTGACAAGCTGATTTTCAAGTTCATTGGGAAAGAAAATCTGAAAGAACAGCCTAGAAAATTTAGAAAAATAATAGCTATGAAAGTGGATTTGCAATACTAGGCAGGAAAATAGATTATAAAGCTGCAGTTATTTAAATGATGTGTCACAGAATCTAGGATGGATAGAGAGATCCAGGATACCTATTTTAAATCAATGAAGGAAAGGATGAAATAATCAGTATAGGATTTCAGAACAAGTGGTCACATAGTTAATTTTTGTTTATCTTTTTAAGTTTTAGGCTCTATACCCAACGTGGGGCCTGAACTCACAACCCTGAGATCAAGAGTAACACGCTCTACTGACCGAGCCATCCAGGAGCCCCCAAGGGGTCACATATTTTAGAAATAAAAGGTGAACCCCTTCCTCAGACCAAAGACAGAATAAAATTTAAATGGATTAAAGAGCTAAATGCTAACCACACATGTACAACAGTAAGACAACAAGAATGAACCATTGACAACAGCGACAGAGGAGCACATTTTTATATTTTGGGCTGAGGATGGAGTTTCGAACCAGGTCACAAAATCCAGAAGCAAGAAAAGAAATGACTGACAGGTATGACTAAATCAAAATAAAAAATCTGCACAATAAGGACTTCACAAAGTTAAAAACAACAGTGTGGGAGAAGGCATTTCCAACATGTGTAAAAGACAAAGAATCAACATCCATAATCTGCAAATTAATAAAAAAAAAAAGCAACCAAAAAAGAAGTTGAGAAAGGATATGAAGATGTAATTCAGAAAAAAGTAGAAATGGCCAATAAACATAAAAAGATACTCAAGTTTAGCAGTAACTAGACTAAAGCATGTTAAAATAGAAATATCTTATTTCACTGTATATATTTTTGTGTTTGTGTTTTGCTGAGAAATTATTGTATTACTCATGTAAATGAAACATTTTAAATTAAAAATACTTGCCAATAAAACAGGATAAAAATGGTATCTTGTTTAAGTTTGCATTTCTTTGATTATTAGTGAGGCCACACTCTGTCAAGTTTATTGACAATTATGCTTTTTCTTTCCTTTTTAATAAATTGTCGTTTGTACACATTACCTACTGGGAATTCATTTTTTTAAGTTTATTTATTTATTTTGAGAGAGAAAAGAGACAATGAGTGGGAAAGGGGCAGAGAGAGTATCCCAAGCAGATTCTACACAGCACAGAGCCCAATGTGGGGCTCAGAACTCATGAAGCATGAGATCATGCTCTGGGCCAAAGTCGGACAGTTAACTGACTGAGACACTCAGGCACCCTGGGAATCCATATTTTTATTACTTGTTTGAAAGTACTTCCTTTATATTAAAGGTAATTATTCATTGTCATGTATGCTGTAATTACTTTTTCCCCAGTTTGTCAAACACCTTTGAGCTCCATTTGTGCTTTCTGCCTTTGCTTTTATGCTGAGGAAGTACCTCCTCAACTTTGAGTTCAAATAAATACCTATTAACAGTTCCTATGGTTCTTCTGGAGTAATGTTGTAAAACCCAACTCTTAACAGGAAACTATTTTGGTATACAGTACATGGGGAAAAATCTCAGGTAAGTGTTTTTAATTACCAACTGCTGCAACATTTACTATATTACCTTTCCTTTCTTAACTCATGGGAAATGCCATTTTTATCCTGCACCGTATTCTTACATATGCTAAGATCTAATTCCAAGTTGGCTTAATTTATCTCCCAGTTTATTCTTGCATTTAATGCCATACTACTTCAGTACGTAGTACTAATTTTAATACCTGGTAATACTAGACCTCTCATTGCATTATTTTCCTGTTTTGGTGGGAAGGGATTTCCATTTATTTATTCTCTACGAAAAATTCTTTTTAACTCAAAGGGTTTTGTTGCTGTTGTTGTTCAAAGCACAGTTGGGATTCTGACTAGTCCTGCATGAAACTGGTAGATTAAGATGGAAAGAACCGACATTTTTACTACATTAAAGTATTCCATCCCGAAGTATGTCTTTCCATTATTCAGTGTTTGTTAAAGATTTATTAATTTTATTCCTTGGTAGGTATCTGTTGTGTGGGAGGGGAAGAAAAGTTTAAAAATTCTGGCAGATCTTCCTGGCATGCTCCTCTCATAACGTACACTATTACGCCTCCCACCTTTGCTCTCCTGACCTTGATCCCATCTTTAATGGCCTAAGAGTCATTTGGAGATGGGTGATACGTTGTCATATGGCTAGGGATGGACTGATGTAAGGGAGATGTATGGCAGTTTTCATTGCTATTATGAATGGAATTTCCCCCATTATACTTTCTAATGGGTTATTGGGGGGGGGTTGTTGTTGTTATTTGTATATATTATTGGAAATGGCTACGTAGAACTGGAGTTCTTGTTAGTTCTAGTAATTTTTCAGTTGATTTCCTTGGGTATCTTATCATATCTTATCTGCAAGTAATGATATTTGGTCCCTTTTCCTCAATATTTATCACACCTATTTCTGTTCTTCCCCCTGGCCCCTCACCAATGTTACATAACAGTGGTAATCAGGGCCACCTTCATGGGAGTGCAAGCAGTGCTTTCAGAAAGGCCCTGTACTCAGAGGCGACCAACAAGGAGTTTAATGCTCCACTGTATTGATCCTAATATCCTTAATAATCTTATCTCTGAATTTATGTTTTTAAGTGAAGTCTGATGGGACTATGGAGCAAGCCTATGAACACAGGAGATATGCAACCTGTGTGTCCACATGTGCTGCCCCATGAGTGCAGAAGTCACACTATGTGGGTGTTGGATGAGAACCAAAGCAAAGACTAAGTAAACATGTAATGAGTGTGACTGAGTGAGGCTGCTGACAGCCCAGAGAAGCCACACATCGTCTTCCAACCAGAACTTGCCTCCAAAGTAGAAAGAAGGCAACAGTGTTCCAAGAAGCACTAACGACCAAGGAACTGTATCCTGTCTTTTTTTTTCACTCTCATTTCCCTATTATAGCCAAATATTTATGTTGGTAATAGTAACATAAAAAAGGAAGGGAAAGATCAGGCAACCGGTAATTCCTTTCCCCCTCAGTCTTTCCTTAAGGAAGCTTACTGAGTAAGCCAAGGGTAGAGTTTTTGTGGAATGTCTGTGAATTAGGAAGTGAAATAAAAAAATTTAGTTTTGTGCAGAATTTCCACTGTTCTGGTAAGAACTAAATGTACACATGAGCTACCAAATGTGAACTGTGTAATTCTGGTGATTCTACATATAAGATAAATGCTCTTATATCTGCATTTAAAACCACCATTAAACAATATAAAGATGAATGACAAAATTTGTGCTAATAATTTAAAAGTTTAATTTTTCGGGGCACCTGGGTGGCTCAGGTGGTTAGGCATCCGACTCCTGATTTAGGCTCAGGTTGTGATCTCACGTCATTAGCTTGAGCCCTACACTGGGCTCTGCACTGAGCATGGAGTCTTCTTAAGGTGTTCTCTCTCTCTGTCTCTGTCTCTGTCTCTCTCCACTCCCCTCCCTCACTCCTCCCTCCCTCCTTCTGTCCCTCTCCTCAGCTCCTGCTCTCTCTTTCCCCAAAAAAAGTTTATTTAAATTTTCTTTACTTCAAATGAATGACATTAAATGGCAAATGAAAACACCATGCCACCTCAGATTGCTATGGCTTAGGTAGCAAAGGTGGCTCCTGCTGGGTCTGAGAATCGCCAGCCCCTCCCTCTGGAGACTGCTGTGGTCAGCCACCCTCTGCTCCTCTGTAACCCTGTGCCACCAAAAGGCTGTAGTCCAAAATGCCAGTTATGTCGGAGGAGATGCAAAAGGACTCGGTGAAGTGTAACACAGAGGAGGCCATGGTAGTGCATATTAAGAAGGAGTTTGACAAGAAGTATCCCCTCCCCCACACCTGGTACTGCATCCTGGGAAGGAAACTGGGTAGTCATGTGACACATGAAACCAAACACTTTAAGCTACTTCTGTCAGGGTCAAGTGGCCATTATTCTGTTCAAATCTGGTGGACTATCCAGTGACCCATCTAAAAACAAGGACCACAGCCTATTCCAAATAACAGACTGGAATCTTCAGCCTCACACTGAGATCACCTCAATCTTTGCCCCTTTAGTGTGTTCTTTTGTATAGGGCATTCTCCATACAAATCTGTTGTGGTTATAAAACAATTAGCAAAACAGCTCACATTTGTATTTATTTCCTATTCCATATCTCTGCCCCATGCTTTTTCTCCTCAAAATCCATTCCTTTCCAAAAAAAAATAATAAATAAATCTATTATTGAAAGGAAAAAAAACCCCACAAACAAAACCACAAGTAGGGAGATTTGCAAAAGAAAGGAAAAACATTTTTTTCAAAGTGCCTTTAAAAAAGATACACAAGTGGCCAATGGACATATGAAAAGATGCTAAGTATCACTAATTATCAGGGAAATGCAAATGAAAACCATAGTGTGATGTCACCTTAAACCTTTCAGAATGGCTAGAATCAAAATGGTAAGAAATACACTGGAGGCTCCTAGGTGGCTCAGTCAGTTAAGTGTCCAACTCTTGATTTCAGCTCAGGTCATGACCCCACGTTTCATTAGATGAAGTCCCATGTCAGGCTCTGCATGATTAAATGAAATAATACAGAGAGAGACAACTACCATATGATTTCAGTCATATGTGAAATTTAAGAAACAAATGAAGAAACAAGGAAAAAAGGGAATGAAAAAATAGAGAATGAACTGGTCGTTGCTAGAAGGGAGGTGGGTGGAGGGATGGGTGAAATAAATAAAGGGGATTAACAGTACACTTAATGTGATGAACACTGAGTAATGTGTAGAAAGAGAAAAGGAAAAAAAAGATACCTTTCATGGCATATAGTCTGTTCTTTGAACAAGGGTTCCGTGTTTTCATTTTGGCTTTCTGCCCTGCAAATTATATAGCTGACCCTGGGAATTATAATGGGTATTTTTGTCTGTTTGTTTTAGGCTTTATTAGAATCACCTCTGATAAACCTCCCTATTTATAAAATGGGTCATTACAGAATTGTTATTGGTAGTAAAATATTGGAAACACATGTCTATCAAAGGGGACCATTTAAATAAATTACAGCACCTCCATTTAATGGAATACTGCACAAATGTAAAACTCAAAAGCATAAGAAAATTCTATGTATGTATGTAAGGGAAGATTGCCAAGAAACATGAACTGAAAAAAAATGTATAGGATATGTGCTATGATTTCTAATAAAAAGGGGGGAAATAAGAATATGTATTTGTAAGTATCTATTTAAATATTAAGTTGAAAAACTACCTACTAGGTTTGAGGTGGAGGCTTGTACTATTTAGTTAGGAATTAGACCAACAAGGGATTATACATCCCCCTGGCCACTGGCACATCCTTTAAAGTAGGTGCCAGAGAAACACCTTGCCTATATACAGCATGGCTATTCCTAATGTGAGTTTGAGGGAGAACCATAGTTTGTGAGAAAGTGATACTGTTGTGTAAGTTGGATATATGCTCCATGATGTCCTATTTAAGACAAGTTGTGCACATTTATATTTACCTGCGTGCGCGTGCGCGCGCGCGCACACACACACACACACACACACCATTATATCACTGTTATAACAAGGGGATATATTAAGTAGGATCCAAAAAAAATCAATCCTGTAAATTGCAGAAGCAAATTCTGTAAAATTAGAGCAATAAAATCTTTTTCAGGTTGTCTTTATTCTCAAACAAAACAACACCACCACCAGAAACTAAATACAGGTATCAAGGAAAATGAAACTTCCATGAGCACCAAGGACCACACACCAGACTGAGACTCCTAAATGATTATGGAGAAGTTGCTTTCTAATCATTCCTTCGCCCTCCACCCAACGTAAGAAGTGGAGCCCATCCTGCTGGTGAGCACAGGCTCACTAGGGAAGGAGGCAAACAAGCTGTGTTACATTCTATAGGTTTATAGAATCTGAATATAGAATCTGTTTATAACAAATCTGAATTTGTTTTTAAACTCTAAGATCCTGTAAGAAGACAGTGCTTAACCTTCTCCTCAGGAAGGCTGAGAGACCACAACTAACTTAATTCTTCCTCCAACCCCCTGACCACATGGAAGGCAGTCTACTGGAACAGGCACTGGCTTTGAAGAAGGTCAGAGATAAACAGGCCTTTGCACACACTGATCGCTTTCTGTGATTCTCCCCTGATCCTCCACTTTCCGACTTTGTTCAAGGACTGACCCATTCATCACCTCCACTGGAGGCTCTTCCCTGCCACCATCTGCAACTCAGGTTAGGTGCCCCCATTCCAGTGTTCCTATAGCATCTGCTGAAATCTCCCAATAGATGATCTATTTTACTGAGTTGTCACCTTCTATTTAAGTGTCTTTCTCCTCCTTTAGCTCACACGATCCTCCAAAGCAGAAACTACACCTCTGTATCTTTCAATCCCCAGTGCCTAAGATATACTTGGCAGCCTCTTAATAAATGTCTGTTTAATGCCAAGTAATTTACAGTAGATAAAGAAGTTAAGCTTCACTGACAATTAGAACCAGCTTTAATATCTGGTTAGAGAAATAGGCTGGGAAAAGCATAGTTGCTTGGTCTAGACTAGTTCCAGACTCAATAGTGTCATTTTAGGAAACCATCTGCATTAAGGTCTTTAGGGCCCCTCTGCCACTCCTGCAAGTTTGCTTCTATGCCACATTCTAACACCTTCACCCCCCAGTGAACTCTCCCACCACCAAATCTCTGTTTTTGCTCCAGAGGACACTTATTATTTAAACAAAGTTGCAAAGCACAGAAGTCATATTTGTAGTTCAGTGGATGCCAAAAGCCCTTCACAGCACAGACTTCTGTTTATTTCCCCAGGAAATTAACAGAATTCTAAACACACTGTTACAATTTCAAAATACTTTTAGATGACAGTAGCAACTATAGACAACCTAATTCCATTTCCTGCTTCCAGCTCTTCTGAGAGGACGGAGCATCAGCCATTTTTGCTGCTATGTAAATCAGCACTTTCGTAGTGCTCTCTACTGTTTGCTGAATTCTTCAAGGCCCAGCTCAAAATGCCATTAAAATTTAAAAAAATATTTATTCCCTTTTTGAGAGAGAGTAAGTAGGAGAGGGACAGAGAGAGAAGGAGACACAGAATCTGAAGCAGGTTCCCAGCTCCAAGCTGTCAACACAGAGCCCGATGTGGGGCTCAAACTCACGAACTGCAAGATCCTGACCTAAGCTGAAGTCAGACGCTCAACAGACTGAGGCACCCAGGCACCTCTCAGAATGCCATTCTTCAAGAAGCCTTATCTTACCAGACAAGAAGTATCTTTATTCCTTCATAGCCCAACTAAATAGTTCACCTTTCTCCACTCTGCTTGTGCCTGTCTGCTGTTCTCCACTCCACATATTTCTAGGTCTTGCCAATGTGCTTCTCTAGCTCCCCTGAATCAGAGAGTTAAGTTCTCTGATGTCTGCAGTCCCTTTTTCACTCTATACCTTTGTCAGTCTGTCTGCTTTCAGCTCCGTTCCCTCCTTCGTTCTGCATTGTAACTCAGAGGCTTACACTCCCCAAACCACATCTCCCAAGATTGCCAGCTTGGTTTTTGGTGAAGTTCTGCCAGTAGAAGAAAGTAGTGAGAGACCAGAAAGTGGGAGGAAGAAAGGAAACATTTCTGTCTGCTTCTGGGGGCAGACGAGCACAGGCTCCCATGTCCCTGTGCAGACAGCACAATTCCATGGTGGCAGTGGCAGTGAGTGCTCCCAGAGCTTCAGAAACAGAACTCCTGTTTTTGTGTGTAGGGTTGCCCTACATCAATTACTAACAAGAAACTAGAGCCAAAGAGCCACCAGTCTTCCTGGCAGACACGGTGGTAACCCTTAAAGGCCTGAAGCTGGTAATGGAAGCTTCTTGTTCTTTGAAAGCATTAAAGGGCCTTGAATTTTGAGATTTTGAGCCTAGAGCTCCATGCTCTAGCTTACTATCTCTTTCTTAAGCTGTGGTAGAGCAAAGGATAAGGATGGAGAGGGACTTGTGAGAGCTTATGTTTTCCAGAAGAACCAGGAGACCTTAAGAAGGGAAACCAAACTCATGTAATGCTAAATACCACAGTCTAATATCAGTGTAAAGTGTTTACTGCTCCCCCAAGTCTTACTAAAAGCATATTATCTATTCATCTACAAGACTCATAAGAAGAGCTATTTAAAAAAGAAAAAATGCAAATGGCCCTTAAACGTATGAAAAGATGCTCAATTTCTCTCATAAGAGAAATGTAGCTAAAAGTGCACTGAGATACCATTTCTCACCTAGAAAACTGGCAATGAGCCAGAAGCTTGATACTATCCTCCACTGGCAAAGCTGTGGGGAAATAGTCATTCTCCTACACTGCCAATGAGAATATCAAAATGGTATACTCCCTGTGGAGGTGATTTTGGCAACATCTTGCAAAATTAAACATGCATTTACCCTCTGACCATGTAATCCCCTTTCTAGGAATGCATCCCAAGGACAGAGTCTGAAAACTAGGAAAAGACTTCTGCCCAAGGCAATAGCACAATTTGTAGGAACAGAAGACTGAAAACAACCCAAATGGTTCATCAACAGAGAACTGGCTGAACAAAGTAAACTACAGTACATGTATTCTAATGAGTACCATGCAGCTAGAAAAAGAAATGCACCGTATCCTTCTTTGTAGCTAGCTCTGGGAGGAGTGTGAAGTACTTTTTTGTACAAGGCGAAGAAAGAAAGTATGAATAGCATATAGTATGCTACCAATTATTGAAGAATATTGAAGAGGGTACAAAGTATAAATTATATGTTACATAACAATAAAATATATAGATTTACTCATTTTTCATCATTTATAATAGAAGGATAACCCAAAAAACTCAAGGGGAAAAGAGTTCACTTACAGGAGTAGAAGGGAAAAGAAGCTAGACTTCTCTAAATATAGCTCCTTTGTAGATTTCACTTTGGAACTCTGTATATAGTTTACATGGTTATAAAACAAAACCAAAAAAATCGTTACAGGTAATTGCCAAACACTGAAAGCAAAATGGAGTAAATGAATCAAATGTATACTGAAATAGTGGCATGACCACACAGAGAATTATTTTAGGTGACTTTATAACAGTAATTTTAACATATATCTCTAGTGGGATATACCCTAAGGGCCCCAAAATAATTGTAGAAATCTTAAACTATTTTCAGTAACCATATGGTGGTACTGATACTGTAACTCTGAGATTGTTTTGTGCGCACTGGGGACAAAGCAAATGAATTGCTGTATCACTGGTGACCAAGAGTTTAGTATGGGAAAAAGGAGCTGCAAGATCAAAGGCTAAACAGAAACTTTGCGTAATGAATTTTAATTGGACGTGTCAGCGTGCACTTATGATATATTTTACCTGTTAAATATATGATAAGTAAATAAAGTAATATGCACATATTTCCTAGTTCTGTCCCCTGGGAAGGCCCAGAAATAGTGACGAACACAGCAGCAAGTGCTTAGACTGGGATTTCCAAATGTCATTTCCCACTGAAAGGAAGCCGGGCTTCTTGAAGAAATGGCTGATTCCAGATTGGGGCAGGAAATGTACTCAATGAACTCAGGATGTCACATCCTGCTAGAAATCTGGGAATTATGAAGGACTATGGAGGTCATGTTAGACCTGGACTCAAGAGCCAGTATGAAAAGGCTAAAGGTGGGGACAATTTGAATGTCAATAATAGTAACTGCAAGTGGTTGAAAGGTATCCAATTTGTTTAATTCCATAAATTGAAAATGGTACGTATTCCTCTCCCTTCCCCTCCAAATAATCCCCACCAACAAACTTCACTGATCACATGTGGAAGATGCTAGTTAACTACCTATTTGAAAATGATACATACATAGAAAGAGTATGACATTTACCCTTCTTTTCCCTGGCAAATTGCATCTCAGGATTATCAAATAAGTGTTGAGGAAACTCTTATCTTACTAGCCACTAAATAAAGAAGGCTATAGTAAGAAAATAATCATTTTGCAACTCCAAATTATGAAATAATGAATCCAGGAAATAATCACAAATGAATGGGAACATCCAAAAGAGAGACACTCAAAGATTTTGTGTTTCTTAATAAACATTTATTTACTATCACCTATACAGCACTTTTACAAAAAAAAACAAAACAAAAAACCTCCAGAACCTGAATTAGATTCTCTAACTACTAAATTAGAAAGAAAAAAAAAACACACACACACAGAAAAACATGATAATGTTATCATGGGGATTTAATCACCCAAATCCAGCTGTTAGAAACTCTACAGGACAAAAACCTAGTTTCTTCAACAAATAAATTATAATTATAGAGAGAAAAATGAGAGAGAGAGAGAGAGAGCACACGCAAGCACGAGCTGTACAGAAACGTGGAAGAGAACCTACAGATTTAAAGAGATTTAAGAGTTATACTATTTATTGATAGTATGGACCTTTTCTGAATTCTGATTTAAATAACCTATAAGCTTATAAACTCACTCTAGACTTTGATCCAATAAGGGACATCTGAACATTGACTGGATATTTACTTTTTTAATGTTTATTTTGAGAGAGAGAGAGAGAGAGAGACAGAAAGAGAATCCCAAGTAGGCTCCCCACGGTCAGTGCAGAGCCTGACACGGGCTCAAACTCAAGATCATGCATGACCTGAGCTGAAATCAAGAGTGACCCCTGAACTGTAACTTTTTATGATTATTAAATATCCTGGGGCACCTAGGTGGCATCTGACTCTTGATTTCGGTGAAAGTCATGATCTCAAGGTTTACTGGTTTGAGCCCCCAGTCGGGCTTTGCGGTGACAGCTGCAGCCTGCTTGGGATTCTCTTTCTCCCTCTCTTTCTGCCCTCCCTTGCATGCTTGTGTGTGCAGACACTCTCTCTCTCAAATTAAGTAAATAAACTTAAAAAACTACAATAAAAAGTTACAGTTCAATTTGGGGGATATTATGACATTGTCATTACGGCTACAAAAAAGGGGGGGGTCTTAGTTTTTAGAAATACATACTGAAATATTTATGGATAAAATGTCTGGGATTGGTGTCAAAATAATCTGACAGAGAGGAAGTGGGAAGCATACAGACAAAACTAGATTGTCTGTAAGTGAATTTAAATACAAGATTAAATGAAAGGCAGCTTTGGCAATTATTATGAAAAAGTACAAGCAAAGTACAGGGAAATGCCATGTGTGTATCATAAGGTGGAGTGCTAAGGCAAAGCAAATGCATTCTTTGGGAGGTTGAATGCTTATAAAATAGTGGTCATATCTATTCGAATTATTCCTTCCATGCCTCACTGGTAAGAAGGTTAGAGTTCTATCAATGCCTGCTAACAAAGAGGAGATGGCCACCACAGGCTGGCCCTCCCAGGCAAGAATACATCCCAGTGCGATCCAGGGCAGCCATCAAATGAGAAGGGGCCGTGGGGGCAGCAGCCGATGAGGTGGGAGAGGCTGACACAGGGTCTGGTCAGTGTGACTGAGGTAGGGCCTGGTCCCAGGGGTGTATGAGCCCAGACTTCCAAGGCTTCCCCACAAATCTGCACAAGTGAAGATGCAAGAGGGATGGACATGCAAGAAATGCTCTGCCAAGAGACAAGACTAAAACCTTACAAAGCTTATTTTTTCTTGGCATCATGAAATGTTGTAAGTAATGATACTAAAATCTGATTAAACCCCCCCCCACAAATATCTTTAAAGTAATTTTGAGGACCATAAGGAGAGTACTGCCCTAATGGGAGCAGCCGGAACTATGAAACAAAGAGCAGGAACTGTGAAAGAGACAGGCTCTGAGTCTTAAACCATAAAAGGGGCTTGATACCCTATTAAGGCCTGTCTTTCAGGATGACATTATGTTGCTTTTTACTTCTTTCCTTCCGTGAAAGCCAGGAGCCTTTAGTGGTGGTTCTCAAGGAAGGAGTGCAGATTTCACAGGGCACAGGAAGGACTAAGTAGCAGGCAGCTACAATTTAAAAGTGACTCCAGGTGATCCTGACATACACTGTGCCCCCGCTGGAGGACCACTCCCTTCTCGGAGGTCCCCGTCGGGGTGGCTGGCTGAGGCCTGGGTGCAGCCAAAATGTATCTGAGATCATCAATATGGAAAGGTGGTGGTTGCTGTTTCAAACGCCCCTTTGAACTAAGCAGAGCTGCCATGTCAGACAAAGGATAATGCGATCCCCCTGCACTCCCGCATGACTCATACCGCCTCCCTGTCTGCCCAGCGTGGGGACAGCTTTGAGCTGTGGAGATGGTAGGAGGAGTGCCAGATGGGATCCCACTGCAGGCCATCTACCACCAAGTGCACGTACGTACCTGCCAACCTGCCCCACCGCTCCCATTCAGTTGAGGGACGATGACAGGCAGATGATTGCAGTGCTCTCTGCAGTCAAACTTGTGAGCATCAAAGAAAAGGGCTCGAAGAAAAGTGTTTGACCAGAAACCAAACACACTTCCTGCATCTCCGCAATCTTCTTTCATTCCCTGACATGCTGAGACCATTATGGCTTCTGATAATGCTGACTAGTTCACTTTGGACAAAAAATGCAGACCAGCGACAACATCCCTCACCACCACTGATCCTGAGTTCCATCCTGTAATGGCTTCTCATGCCAGACAGACCTGCTTCTTGGATAATTACAGTGTCCACAAACCTGTTCTTTCTCCAATAAGAAGGGGAGACTGATTGAAGTAGAGGGTGCCTGCTGTGCAGCATGTTCAAGAATGCAGTGCACAGGGCTGATATGAGTAGCCAAGTGGTATGCACACTGGGACTCTGAAGGTGGCTGGGTTTCTAAGATCCTTCTTGGTAAGGACATCCCTGACTACACAATCACATGCACAGTGGGGCCCACAGTCTATAACAGAACATAGGTAGCTGGTGAAAAGATGTGCCCTCCTTGCAACCATCCATCACCACAATTTCATACAGCCCACAGAATTAAAAGCCTTGACAATATTAGGTAATGTTTTAGCAATGTCGACTTTCAAATTACTTACAAGTCACAACAATGATTAACATTTATATTTAATATAAAACTTACACCAAGTTATTTATCTTAGTTGAGCCCTAAACGCTCCCTACACTTTGAAACAATTTCTACTCCTGCTACCTTATTAATATTAGTCTTCAAACTTCCGTAAGTAAAGGATTACATTTAGGACAAGGCAGGTATTAAGGAAATTTAGACTTATGACCCTCCCAAGAGTTAGGAAACATTTACAGGTTACACTCATCTTTCCTATTCTGGTCATCACCATGTTTTCACAACATGTGTCAGTATGTTATGTGTCCCTGATGAAGGGATCTCAGAAGGAGAGAAGACGTGGATCCCTTTGTAAAGGCACAGAATTCTGTTTTAGGAGTAGCAAGGCAGAGGCACCTGAGCATACAGAGTTCCTTTTCAAAGAAGCTGCAGTACAGACACAGATTTGAGGGACTAGTCCATCAAACTAGTATCTCTGCACAATGTGTGTAAAAAGCCAGAGGCATGGCTTGCGCTATCTAGGGTGCCAAGACCTGGGATGGGCTGTAAACAATGCCAGACTAAGTATTACCCAAAACAAAAACAAAACACAACAGAAAACAACCAAATAACAACTAAAAATACTCTTCTGAAAGATCAGTCAGACAGTATTTCCCACAAGATAACGTGACTTTCACAATGACAATTCAGGTATTCAGGTCTTATTTAAATTACAGGCAAGGCAGGCATTTTCTTGAGGTGAATTCGGCTCAACAGCGCAAATATGGACTGATGTGCCCATGAAAAGAGATACTTTCACAGTGAGCACAGCATTCATATACAATTTAAGGCCCAAATATCTCCATAGCCTTGGAAGGCATGAGCGTTGGATCAATATTCTACAGACTTCCTCCCTGATCCTACCTACCATTAAATATAGAAAAGCCTTTGTTATAAAAGGCTTTGCCTGACTATCATAAGCATTCCTCACATAGCAAATCTGAATGCATCACTAGAACATTATTAATTCTTAACTCCTAGTGCAATATTTATCCTTTTACGGTTATAAGAATTATTAATTTGACTACTTTTAAAAATATAAGACATCCTCTATGTTACTCAGCCATGAGGCATTCAAATCAACCAATTCTTAGTCAAAAGCTGATTAAGAGGTGGTTAAGATGAGTTAATGAGATAACAAAATATTTGAAGATAAAATATCTAAGCATATATAAAAAAACATAATTGTGATACTTACCTATCAGCCCCTTCTCAAGAGTGAAGGTTTTGTTTGTAAACATACATTCAAAAGCCACAATGTGAAAAATCTTGTTCACTGTGTTGTGAGTCCCAACTATTCGAATATACCTGGGGGTAAAAAAAAAAAAAAAAATCTGTTAAAGAAAACAAGCTTCTATCACAACCAATCCAAAGACAACAGAATAAGGTACATTGTGTAAACACACAGTGTGCTAGGGTATGGACTGAGGTAGACTTTGAACTTGACTTCAGACCTCTACCCGCACCTTAGGGCTATCTCCAACTTAGCCTAGAAGAATTACAGCAAAATTAGGGAGATACCACTTTCCAGAGAATTAAGCAGAACTCAGATCTGATTTACTGAGAAATTCAAACCAGGTACTGTTCAAGCTCAACCCTTGAATGTCAGTATAATGTCCATGAGGCATTTACACTGGAGAATAACAAACAGCTTCTATCTTTGCCTTGTGGTTAGGAATGTGCCTGTACACAGGTGCACAAACACTCACAAAACCAAACATTTTCTAACTCAAGGATAGATTTCATCCATTGGAAACAAACGCATGAAATCAATATTGCCTTCTTGTGTAAAAGAAAAATCCACATCAACTACTGAAAACCGTTCACAGTTTCTTATAATTCAATACTGCTCCTNCCCACTTGACGGCTGGGAAGCCTTTTCCTGACCAGAGGAAGTGATCTGCAGAGGTGACCCAGCCTGCTCTGCAGCATCCCTCCGCACACGGACCTGGCATCCGTACACAGTGCCGAGTCGCACAGGGCAGTCCTTGAGCATCCCGGCCTACTCACCCTCAGCATCTCCCTGGAGGTTTCACCTCTGACAAACAAGCATTAACCTTGGAGTGACTTATTCCTTTCACTCTCCAAAGGGACTTGACAGTTCACAGGTTAATGAACAGACAAACTCATTCTTCCGAGTGTCACACAAATCCCTGGGGAATGTGCCACACACTGTCTTACTGGGACTCAAAGGAAGAACCGGGAAAAATAATGAGATTAAGTGATAGCACTCTCCCAAATCATGAGCTATGCACTCTGAAGGATGGGGCATATTAAATGAACACATTTCAATTAGGAGATGACAGACTGGGCAAGGGTTTAGTAATACCCTTCCTCTGCTGTGTAAAACAACCTTCGACTTAGATGATATAATTTTACTTCTGAGTTAATCGCTGTTCACTAATTCGGTAATTCCCTTACATTTCTCATCACTCCAAGTTAACTGTATAATGTAAATGCCAATTTAAAAAATTCACATTAAGGAGACTATATTTGGGTTTTTTAAATCTCATCAGCTATTTTCCCTCCTGTTCCTTCAAGCATGAATCTCATGGCATTCCCGGTGCACCTCATTTAGCCATCTGCTCCTTGACATGAGCTGGTCACTCATCTTCATAACCCACATAAATTCTATCTCCCGGGCTGACTGTTCAGTGTGCCCATGCCCACTGCAGGCAGACACCGTCCTTCCTGTATGGAGAGTCAGGGCAGTGGCTGCACTCATCAGAGCTCTCTGGTTAAGCAGGAGGCTGGCCCTGAGCTGTTCTCTCAAGACCTCAAGGCAGACAGAGGTACTGACATTACTGGGTTTGGGTGGGTAGGTAGGGTTCATGTAAAATAAGTTCTAAATGGTCTACGTAGAACAGGAATTGTGCTGCACTTTACTGTTGGCGGTGACAAGTCTCTGTGGACTTTCTGGAAGGGAAGGGGTGTGTTAAGCCTGGCACATTGGTCTGAATCTAATTTTGTCCATTTCCTTAAACCTGCAGGAACTCAACCAGCATAGCATTTTCAATTGCTCATAGTCATGACAGCCTAGTGCCATTGTCTGCAACTTGGAGGGGATGAAGGGAATGTGGTTTGGGGAATTTGATCAGATCATTTTCCTGTTCCCTAGGTCGAGTCTCCACCAAAGGAGAGGCAGCTCTCCTAACACTATGCAAGGTAGAGGAGCCAGGAAATGACGGAGAGATCAGGCCCTTTCTCACTGGCAGTTCTTACGGTTAAGACTCCGGGGCTGACCTAAGGGGATGCAGCAGTGTTCCTTCCCTTCCTTTCCTTCTTTTTAAAACATTATATGGAACCATGTTCTCCAACTTTAGATAACAGTCAATTCCTAAATTTAACCTTGGTGCAAATACCAAAAATGAGAGAAAATATACAACCTCTCCCTCCCTCCCTCATCTTCCAATTATAACAAACTGCAAACAAAAGATTGTACCGGAATACATTTTACAGCCCTAATGACAGTGCTTATGATAACAAACAAGATAATGTATATGGTTCGAAGAGCACTGAGAGATGCCTCCAGATAGAAAGTTCTATATAAATGAAGATAATGTTATCTCTGCCACATAATCCTGAGGTCAAATTAGCAATTCGCCACTGTACATCACACTTCTTGATTAGCCTGTTACACATAATGCTCATAACAAGTTTAATTATTCTGGTTCTACAATATTTTCAACGTCTCCACAAAATTACTGCAAATTCACAAAAATGGCATGAAGTCCTTATTCAAATACACATTTATTTTTTTTTGTTTTTTTTTGTTTGTTTGTTTGTTTTTTTTTTTTTTATTTCTAGGCAACAGAGAGAGAGACAGCGTGAGCAGGGGAGGGTCAGAGAGAGAGGGAGTCACAGACTGAAACAGGCTCCAGGCTCTGAGCTGGCAGTCAGCACAGAGCCCGACGCGGGGCTCGAACCCACAAACCATGAGATCATGACCTAAGCGAAAGTCGGTCGCTTAACCAACTAAGCCACCCAGGCGCCCCTCAAATACACATTTAAAAAAATGGTAACCAAGTCACAAGAAAGACACCACATTCCTCTTTCCCAGCAAGGTGTTGTTTAGCCTAGGACTCTGTTCTTCACTAAAAGTCTGCACCAGAATGTAGGAAACAGGCTTCCACTAATCCTCCAACTTCAGTGACTGGCATGGGTGCCTGGAGCTCTACCCTGAGAACTCTGAGGCCCAGACCCATGGGCAGTGACTTCAGGGAGTGGGGCCAGCATGGGCACCATCCTCCGTGACGAGCAGGTTGCTTTCATGGCGCTCACAATAGAGCATCCCCGAGGTAGAAGAGAAATTATTACCTGCACTATTGAAAGTCCGAGGAATGGGGATGGGAGAGGATCCAGTCTCTCTCTCTCTTTCTCACTTTTTTTGAAAAACAAAGCCAGACTTGCTTCTGGGTCAGAGCACCTAAACAGGAGTGGCTATCACATTTTCTCTGCCACAAAAGATTCTGAATAAGAGGTAGAGCCGAAGGTTAATTTTTTTCTCCTTTCGGCATCTCTCCAAAGCACAGTCAGACTCTGATTTAACCTGATAATAAGGGCAGTGTCAGCTAGTGACTTCATCAGTGTGCAGAGAGGCACACTGCTGAAAGATCTCACAGCCGGCCTTTGTTCTCTCGGAGATCCTCAACAGCAGCTCAGACAGTTGGAAGATAATTAAAACTTAAACAGCACTGAGAAAGGCAGATATGCAACAGATTGGCCATTTCTGAGGCGGATGAATGCTGTCCACATGAGTCCTTGTGTAACTGTCTGTTCCTAATGTGCTCCTCCCTTCCCCGAGTCAGTTGTCTCCTTGTCCCCGACGGGGGCTGGATCCCGGAACACGGTTCACAAGAGGATGTTTCGAGGCAGAAGTTTCCAGGAGCTATAATATTGTGGGTGAAAAGAGATTCTCTCTTCTTTAAGGAAATGAAACCCAACGCCTGCAAGGAGAGCACTCTAAGATTGAAAGGCACGATGGAGTTTTGAAGAGGGTGCTTTCGAGTCTAACAGAACCAGGGCTGTCGCCCAGCCGCGTCACTTAATTAGTTCTGTCGCTTTGGGGAAAATAAAAAAGCCTTAAACCTTTTGAACCTCAGTTTTCTTCTCTATAAAATGAGGTCTGTAACACACGTCTTATAAGATATTTAAATGAGGTAGGAATTTAAAGTGTTTAATGCAGAGCTTGGCAGAGTATGATATCATTAAACAGAAAGTCAAAGAGTAGAGATCACTGGATGCAAAATTTCTTGGTTCGGACCTCAAGAACGCTGGGGGTCTGGAAGAGTGTCCCTAGCTGTAGCTGTTAAGACGGCACTTCCAGGAGGAGGCAAGCCCACCCACCGGGCAGGCTTCAAGAACGCAGACTGTTGCTCATTCTTCCTCTCAGGGCACCACAGTGTGGGCGCTGTGGCCACAGAAATAGATGACATTCCAACTGCAAATTACCTGGCTCTATGGCATTTCCTTCTCCAAGCTTCTAGTCCCTAGAAAAGTCTATTTAAAATATTCTTGACCTGACTCAGCATTACATGAAGAAGCAAGCCAAGAATCTTTTGTCCACATTGGGTCTAGATACCCAAGCCCACAGAAGAGTTTCTTTTCTGTGCAAACTCTAGAAGTTTGGAGTTTTAATTCTTTAAGGAAAACACATTAGCATTTCCTAACAGACAGACATCATAATACTGTGTCCTAGAGGATTTCGCTCTGGAGATTCACTACATTCCCTACCAGTTCCGGGAATGTACAGATTCCTATTCTTAACCTATCGTTCTATCATTTCTTGTCAGGATGCTACCAGATTGGATTTCTAAGTCACATACAACTTTAACATACTAAGGGAAGTACAGAAAAGTAGAAGTATAGAAAAATGGCAACTTGTACATTCCCACTTTAAATCCTTTGGTATCTCTAGTCTTTAGTTCTGGTGGACCACAAGCCTACCTGAGGTTACAGTTAACCCTTAACCTTTGCCTCTAGTTACACAATCACCAACGTCTGTACTGAGCGGGTTCTACTACAAGATTAAATTGAATACAGTAAGAAATATTTAAATGAGCTCTCAAGGGATCAACTGAAGCTAAAATCCATCAGAATTCTATTCTTTGGTCAACAAAGTTTTATTCTCGAAGTGAACTTCATATCCTTGGGTTAAACACAGACCCTTGAGGACACTAGATTCAGCCTGAGACTGTAATGCAAGAAGGGCTCCTTCCTGAGGTAGCCAGAGAACTCTGCGGTGGCCAGATGTGGTCATCTGGTGATACCCTTAGCTCCACATCTGCTGGGATTTGCAGCTGTGTGGGATTTGGATTCATCACTTCCATGACTTCCTGTCTGACTTTTCCTTTCAAGGAGGTGCTAAGAATGTTCATAAATAATTCTCTGACCCAAGAAGCAGGTAATATCTGCAGGTCTCTCCCGGATGGTATTTTCTTCCAGTTCTGTGTACAGTGTTAGTGCTCTTATAATCAAACCACAGACTGGAGGGGGAAGTGACTTCAGGTCTTGTTGCTAAGGCAGCAAGTGGAAAACAGTTTACTGCCAGAATGACAAAAAGCTTCTAGAAAAAGCAGGTTGCAACAGAAAAGATTTGTTACTCTTAGAAAACCTTCCCTCTGGCTGATCTGTGGAGCTATAGATTCTCCTCTACTGACTTCAGCAAAGGGCCCCAGCAGCATTTGCTTATTTGGGAGAGGAAGAATTACTGAAAGGTTAAACAGTCTGGGTCCAGAGTTAGTCTAAGCAGAGGCTACCGTCTCAGAGAGCAGGCCCGATGCTGTCTGGCCAAAGCCCTGAAGAGGGAGCAATCATGTCCCAGCATCTCCACCGTTCAACTTGAAGGGCAAATGAAACAAGTCATCTTGGTTTTCCGAGAAAATTGATGCTATATCGAATCAAGTATGCAGAAGGGATAAGATGGGTAAATATTACTAACACATCATAGCCCAGTGCTACCAAAACAGACAGTCATTTCAACATTAGAGATAAATATTTAAGTGCTGTTTCTTTATTTGGAGAAGAAGTGAATTTTCAACAGTAGGCCTTCTCCCCACCCCCCACATATGTAGAACTTATCCTGTCATAATAATATGCCTTCAACTTATGTAATTATATTTGGAATTAACATTACAAAAATAACTTTATTATAATATTTATATAAACCCTGTAAAAATGATGTAATATATAACATATAACTTCTTGATTGCACATTAACCAGTCAACAGCCCTTATAGGGATACAGGGTAAATCTGCTATTAATCAAGATTTAATAAACACCTACTAGGCACAAGGAATTGTGCTAAGCACTGTGAGGAATGAATCCTAACAAGAGGACACACACCTTCATCTAAAGAAGGTAATAGTGCAGTCCAGAAGGCAAGACAAAAACACATTAGTAGTAGGGATCAAGAGAAAAACATAAGAGCTGATCTATTCACACATGATGAAGAGGTGAGCCTACCCTTCTAACACTGAATTTAGCAATATGAACTTTACAAGTCCTCTCTGTGAACTATACTTGCTTCAAAGACCAAAACAAAATAAATATGGCTAAAAGAAACTCTCTCTCCACATACACATACACACAAATGATCACTGACTCACCTGACAAGTATTAATTCAGTATCTACTATGGGATAGCTACTGTTGCTGTGTATTGGGATACGGGACTGAACAATACAGATAAAAATCTCTTCCCCATGGCATATTTATTTCAGTGTCAGGGGATAGACAAGAAAAAAAATTACCCACTGAATGACAGGTGATCTATTTAACATTGAACTTTATAGACAAACTTGCTAAACTGGAAGAAGAAACAGTTATATAACCACTCCCTGCAGGAATAAAGGGGTCAAATGGGAAGATGCAATGCTCCGCCTGAGAACATGGATACAGCGTAAACAGTCTGATGTATAGACACAGTTCACCTACTATAGATATTTAGTAGGATACAGGCAAAAATCTAATTAAGTAGGCTTCTTAGGATCTGGAAAGAGGAACTGATTTGAATTTCATGGAAAGAAATGTCTTATTTATTTCATGGTTTAGTTTTCTTTTTATCTTTCATTTTTTTTTTAGATTGTAATTTTCAGGGGATTATAAAGAGACAAAATGGGAAGTGGAAGATATAAAATGAAAAATGAATAAGGGAGAGAGGTAGGGAGAGGATGGAGAAGAGAGAAGGGGGATAAAGGGAGGGGTGAGAGGAGGAATGGAAAAGGGTGAGGGAGGGTGGGGGAGAGGGAGAGCATGAATATGAATAAACCAATCCCTTCTTCTGTCTCTGTTATGTGCTGATGTGAACAAATCCCCATGTGGGAATACTGTTAACCAATTTTATTACTCAATAAAACATAGAAACCAACACCAAGTATATTTTAAGAAGTAGAACTAAATTACCAAAAGTTCAACATTTGCATTTTTTCATTAACTTTTCTCCTCGCCCAAGATGCTAGGGGCCGGGGAGAGGATTTTACTACTTTTATCTTTTAAATGGCTGCATTATCTTTTTCAGTTTATCCAATAGGCTGTGCATTCCCACGAATGTAGACAAATGAGCCTAATGGAACTGTGCACTAGAGAAAAAGCAGAAGAAAATTAAATTTGTTAGTTTCTCTATGAATCCGTAAGAACTCATTTGGTGACTATGACCTGTAACAAGCCTGCTTTAGGATCATGGTGGGTAAGGAAAGGTTCTCTTTTTTTAAATCTAAGACTATGGTAAATATATGTGATTTATTATAACTTATAACATTTTAGGGGCTGGAGGACCCCACTGCCTCTTTTGTCCTTTTAGAGTCAAAGACTAAGTGGAGAAGAAAGAGAAGTAAAGAGAAGGAGGAAGAATTTGCTGCTCCCTAAAGAAAAACCTACGAATCCTTCTAAGAATGTAAATATTTGACATACTGAGAAGATAAAAATTGCTCAAGACGTTAAAAACAACAGAAGTGAAAACGAAGTCAGAATTAGGAGAATAATAAAGAGACCATGGGGGTAAGGAAATCGCAGATCTTCACTCCAGACCCTTGAGAAACTAGCACAGCAATTAAAATAAAAGCCACAGACTTCTGAACACCTCCTATGTGCTACCCTTTGCATGCATTATTTCCTTTAATGGAAAACCCATACCCCACACACGCATACCATCAGGCTGGAGATATCAAAGCCTGACAGAACATATGTCCCTCAAAGCCTCTAAATTCTTTACGAGCTATGCAAAGAAACCTGTGTTTCAGGCGATAAGTGCTCCTTAGAGAAGTGAAATATATGTGGGGGGAANCTGCTTTGATGCTCACAGGAAATTTGAGGGGTGCTCCTTTGCCCACTGAGAAGTTCTAGACCTTTACCTAGAAAATGGATCAGGGGAAAAGAAAAAAGACCCAGAGGTTTACCTAGCACATTAATTTGAGCATCCATGTAACTATGTACAAACCTACCAACGAGAGGCAGAGAAATCAAAGTAAATAAAAATAATACTATAGAAAACTTGAGAAGAATGCTCACTGCCAACACCACAAAATATGCAATGATAGCAGAAGAGGGAAAGAGCAGTCTTTTTGTCCTGGGTGCAAAAGGCAGTATGGGTATGTACAATGTACCATATCTCAGGGGTCGTTAAAGCTGGAAGTGAAGGGCTGATTACACTGTATTCCAGTTTCCAAACGGCATGAAGGATTACTAATTTCAGCACTACTGCTGTAAGGGATTTTGCTGCTAAAATCTGTCAGTGTGGTAGAACTTCCACACGAGCAACAGAGAAAAGAAACGAGCAAGATGCTCCACCTGGCACTATGTGGTCGTCTACAAAATCTGCAGCTATAGCATGGGCTAAGCAGACATGGGCCAGGTCCAAATCTACCAATCTGCTCAATCATTTTAAGACATTGCCCCATACACCTTTTGTGTTAAGAGTCCTGTGTACTACTTAGAGGTTCAGTTTTGAAGCTTGTTCCCAATCCATTTTTTCTGCTGGATTAGGAAGTTGGGAGGTGGAGTGGTTTGGCAAGGACTTTTTCCCCTCCCCAAAGCTTCTTGAGAGTTCAACCATTCATGACTTAGACTTTACTGGTACAGCATTAGTGCTAAGCCAGTGATCAGAAAGAAAATGTCAATCCTTACACTTGTGTCAGAAATTCAAGGGGAGAAAAACTTAGAGGAGAGGAACGGACATCAAGTAAATGCATACTTGGTAAGAGAGAAGTTTTTAATAAACAAGAAGATTCTATTATATTACTAATGGTCATGGCTACTGTTGTGATGTTTGGCCTCATTAAAATAAAACAAACAAAACCGGCTTAACTATTTCTTTTTCTTCTTTTACATTTTAAAAATAAAGTTTTATACACAGTTTGAAAGGCCAAATAGCCTATAAGTTTTATTATTAAAAAAATATTCCTCTGTGCTCCATTTCCTCCACTCCCTGCAGACAACTGTTTCTACCTGTTTTAGTGGATTATCTAAGGATTTATCTCACATCTATAATTATCACACTTTTAACCCTACTTCTTGATTTTCTGGTTTTAGGCTTTACCAACAATCTACTACCGTGGAGGACAGGTATGTAGCTCTCCCCTTTCCATATGCATGCTTTCCCATCCCCCAACTTAGATTACACTGTAACTCCGGTTGAATCAATACTCAGTGTTTACATTATGATTATGTAAACATTATTCACTACAAATATATGGAAGTACTTTCCTTTCATGCACATTTTTTCCCTTAGAGTTAAAAATAGTCTTGATTTTTGTTTTGCTTAGTTTTGCATGTGCTCAACACTAGCTCACCCCCTCTCTCGCAGCTGTCCCTTACTTAACTACAGCTTCCTTCAAACCATTTTGACACGTCAGGTATTTCTAGCAATTTCTTCTTCCTGAAGAAGGTTTCCCAGGCTTTCTGCTTAGTTTCAGTCAAGTGTGGGTGCCCTCTGATGTGATGCAACGTGTTATCCGCATCATTCTTCCCCATCTCCTTCCATCTCTCTCCTGTGCTGGACTGTTCCTGTTGTGTCTCCTGCTTGTCTTCTTTCTTGGTCTACTGACTCTCTCACTTGGGTGAAGAGCATCTCCTAGTAGCTTGCTCAGAAATGTTATCTGGAAGGTAAAGATTTTATGGCTTTGCTTGTTTGAACATACCTTTGGCCAACATACCTTTGGCCTACCTTCATATTTGATTGGTAGTTTGACTGGGTATAGAATTTTAAGTTGTTAGTAGTTTTCCTGCAGAACTTTGATGGTTATTCTACTGCCTGTCAAACTTCTAGCTCTGCCACTGAGAAGTCATGCTGATACCTGACCTATTCTCTCTTTTTCTTCTTTTTTAAGAAAAACGGTGTCTGGAAGCATACAGATTTTCTCTACCTTCTTAGTATGTATTCTGAAATTTCATGATGATATGCCTGGGTGTGGATCTATTTTCTTCCACTGGTTTGGGCATTCAGAAGGCCCTGCAATCTGGAAACCCATATACTTCAGTTGTGGTAAATTTTCTTGAATTATTGGTATTGACTCCTTCCTTTGAATTTTTTCTAAATCTCTCTTTTTCTTTAATGTTTATTTATTTTTGAGAGAAAGAGAGACGGAGCATGAGTGGGGCAGGACAGAGAAAGAAAGAGAGAGAGACATAGAATCTGAAACAGGCTCCAGGCTGGGAGCTATCAGCACAGAGCATGACATAGGGCTCGAACTCAAGAACCATGATCCAGCATAGATGCTGAAGTTGGATGCTTAACTGACTGAGCCACTCAGGCATCCCTAAATCTCTCTTTATGATGCTTTTTGTTTTGGATATTGGCAGCCTTATGTTCACCCACACTTTTACAGTTTCTCTATTTGCTGTCACTTTGTTCTACTTTCTGAGAGAATTCATCAACTTTATCATTTGTGCTAACTACCAAGTTTTTCATTTCTGCTTTAATATTTAAATTTAATATTTAAATTTCCAAGTGTACTTATTATCTCCAAATGTTCCTTTTTTATGGCATCTTCGTGGTCTAAGATTGCCATATTTACTCAATCTCTCTGAAGAAAACAATGATTTTCTAAAAAAATGTTTTCATCTCCCTGTGTAGTTTTTTTTCCCTGTTTCAGTCTTTATGTTTCCTATTAGTTTCCTCAGATGTCTGGTTGTCAAGAAGGTTGCTAGGAAGGAACCTCTAGACATACTATAGGAAATTCTGACAATACAGTTGCCTAAATGGGTCAACTGTTAAGAAAACTTGACTTTCAGATTCTTTAGTTCTTCCCTCTTGGGCTGGTCAAATTATGTGGGAAGAGGTGTCTAATCCTCTGGATGGATGATATGGGCCTGCCTGCCAGAGTTCCAGAAGCTAATGGTGAAAGAGGGCAAANGAAAGAAGTCAAAGAGTATTTGTCCATGTGTTGGGGGGGTGGGGGGGAGGGCGGATAGTAAATCCCTCACAAGAGGGATTCTCAGCATATGACCACTTACATCTTCTTGCAGCAGGGCCTTCCCCAACTGTGCATGCTACCTTTCCTGGTTTAGGGACACTGTTTTGCCTTCATCAAAGAATAAATTTCCAAAGTCAGACAAAGAACGACAAATACTACATGATCTCACTTACATGTGGAATGTATAAAAGCCTTACTTATAGAAACAGAGTAGAATGGTGGTTGCTGGGGGGAATGCGTAGGGGAAGAGAGAAATGTAGAGATGTTAGTTCATGGGTACAAACTTCTGGTATAAGATGAATAAACTCTGGAGGTCTAATGTATTGCATGGTGACTGACTACAGTTAACAAAACTGTATTAATACTTGAAAATTTCAAAGAACGAGATTTTAAATATTCTCCCCACAAAAGAAAAGGTACTTATGTGAAATGATGGAGGTGTTAACTCACTCTACTGTGGTAATCGTTTTCACAATGTTTAAGTTTATCACATCATCATGTTGCACAAAGTTAGATATCAATCATATCTCAATAAAGCTGGAAAAAGAAAAGAATAAATTTCTACTTTTCATAAGAGTGGGGGAGAAGCAGTCAAAGTTCTGTGGAGTGGGGAAGAGAATCTAGAGCTCTTAACTATTGCATAAACACACAGTCAACCAATCTTCATTTTAGCCCTTTCCTATCCACCTTATGCACTATGGCTTCAAAGGTGCCTGGTACCTCTAATTCCTAAGCCTTTGAGAATTCAGTGGCTTAGGAATGAGTTTTCTTGAGCCTATTAAATCATTTACCGCTTGTTTATCTGCTTTAAAGCTCCTTCTTTTGTGTTTTTACCTTCTCTTTCCCTTTTCCTTATCCTCATAGGTTAATACCTTAAAAAAAAAAAAAAAACAAACCCTTTACTGTCACTTTAGTGGAGTATAGTTCTAAAAGCCATAACAATCGATATGTGTTGGATCTGCCATCGTTACCTGAAACCTTAACTATCTCTCACAAGAGTATGTCCATGCCTGTGGTTATTCTTGTAAGGATACCAGTTCAACCAAAGATCTCTGCTGGACTCACTAAGTCCAAGACCTTGGGTCTTCTGAGCTGCTATGGCCACAAGGGTACAGCCTCTAAAACTGTCTGGCAGTTAGGACAATAATACAAGAGCTAATAACCATTCTTCCTCATTTCCTTCCCTGTCTTTAGTCTGAGGGCTACAGCTCTTTATTCCTCTTGTCTTGAAGTCACATTTTCACCGTGTTGCTGTTCCTCCATCCCCTTTTTCTTGCTCCATTCCTTCTCTTGGGAATGGCTGTCTCTGATTATTTAGCTACTTTATTTATTGGACTGGTTTTTCACTAATTAAATGTCCAAACAGGGATATGTCCAGATAGTCTCATAAATTATCAGCATTCTGCAGAAAGATTCAAATCATTGAGTGATTCTGTTAGCCACAGCCTCCCTCTCTCTAAAAGAAAACGGGTGCGGGGGAGAGTGTTAATTCCCACTGAATAAAAATAAAATAATTCGGCTCATCCTCACACTGAAACAGCTGCACAGGCAGCACTGGCTGCTCTGTTTATCTTGATAACTGTGGAAAAACACCGTCTCCTCCCCTTCCCACTCTCTCCAGAACAATCACCATGCTCCACATGCAGATGGGGTGATTTAGACTCTCTGGAGCACAGACAGGCCTGTCTGGTGTTCTTCCTGCACACTTGCACTGCACCCTTCCTTTGCTGCTGTCGGCAGGACCCAGTTGGTTCAGATAACAGCTGCTGCAGGGGACTTGATAGATTCAGCTGTGGGTCGCCTGGAGGCTTCCTAATGCCCCAGCTCAGCCAGCTGCATCTAAGCAGAGCCACGGGAAGCCACTGCCAAAGTAGGAGAAAGTACATACTGTACATCCTCTTTAATCCTTGCAGTTACTGCAGCCGCAGCGAGAGGAGAGGGGGAGGAAGAACAAAGAAATACCTCACAGGCGTGGGGAGCAGGGCGGCCAGGGGTTCTAAATCAGGCAAGGGGAGAGCAAGATGCAGGTGGAGGAGGAAGACATCTTTCAACAAGGATCCGTTCAATTTTTCTGCTTACTCCAGGGTGTCCAAGGAAATTCTCAAGTTTTTTGTTTGTTCTCATTCAGTGAGTCAAGAAAGGATTTAAAGACAATAGGAAATGATTTCCAACCGAATGTGAACTTTTCTTTACACGAAGAAAAGGAGTTGGAAGTACACAGGATGACCAACCACACAGGTTTGCCTGGGACTGTGATGGTCTTAGTCCTGAAAGTCCCAAAGCCTAGGGAACCACTCAGTCTCAGGCACACCAGGATAAATGTTCACCTCATGCCACCAACAGCTACTTCCCCTTCCGGGGCTTATGTGAAGCCGGCTACATTCATATTCCACTCGGCTCCTTCCTTATCTTCCAGGGCCGCTCCTGCCACACAAATGCGTTTCAGCCTATATCATGCACAGTCTAACAGACAAGGGCATTAAAAGGCCACTCTGTGCTTGCCCCTCAGTGGGAAAGGGAACTGTGCCATTCAGAGTCCTCCCTGCTTCCTCTCTGGAGTCCCTGTCAGACATACAGGCCTTCTAGCCCACACAGCTGAATCAAAATGATGGTGGCACACACTGAAAACATGGCTTGTCTCAGTACCTGGAGAAACAGTGTGTCCCTCAACAACTCTAAAATTCTGAACTCTGAAAAGAAGGAAGCCAAAGAAAACTCAATTACACAGAGGCTTATAATTCAGTGTTGTGGATTATTCTGGCTTTCTTCTCTGCTCTCCCCTCCCTCTGGCCCCACTCATTAGGCCATCTCACTGCTCATTAGCAGGGAGGAGGAGGGGGTAAGTCGATCTAGCTGATTTTTCTTTTTATGAGCAGGTTTCCTAGGGAGGGCATTCAAACTATTGGCTCCAGAGGTTCTTCCATGGAGAGAGAGGATTGAGAACTGGGGGTTGTGGCACTATTTGTTGATTTTAAGCACTTAGTTTCTCTTATTTCCCTAATAGGATGAATTGTTGGTCCTCAGTTTTCGTTGAAGGACTAGCAAAAGTATAAATGTTAGACAAAAAGATAAAAAAATTACCAGTTAAACCTTAGCACAAGGTCCCATCTTTTTAAAAAGATCATTTGACAAACTGGTAATGCTGCCAATTTACAAATTAATATAATTAGATGATTATATGTTTTGTTTTAAAATCTTACAGAACTAGGAACACCTAGGTGGCTTGGTTGGTTGAGTGTCCGACTCTTGGTTTTGGCTCAGGTCATGATCTCATGGTTCATGAGACTGAGCCCTGCATAAGGCTCCTTGCTGACGGCATGGAGCCTGCTTGAGATTCTCTCTCTCCGTCTCTCTCTGCCTCTACCCCACTTGCTCACACACTCTCTCTCTAAATAAATAAATAAACTTAAGAAAGAGATCTATAACAATTTACAGCCTAGATAAGAGAAGGTCCAGCCAGTTCAGATTAAACATAAAATAGTATTCTGAAAAAGTTACCACAAAGAGCAATTCAATTCTGGTTTATTCACTTAACTTCTCAAAGTCTTAGTTTTCCTATCTGGAAAGGGAGAAATAACAGAATCTAACTTAGGGGTAAAATAATATGGGTGTTAAGATTAAAAATACATGTGCCTAGCAGTCAGTACTTGACCAGGCACATAATAAATTCAGTAATTGGTAGCTAACATGTAGTAGGTACTCAAAAATTTTAAATGAGAGACACCTGGCTGCTTAGTCAGTAGGGCATGTGACACTTGCTCTTGGACTCATGAGTTCAAGCCCCAAGTTGGATGTAGAGCTTACTTAAAAATATAATAAAAATAAAAGAGAGAGAGTTTTTAAAAAATATTAGATGAACATATTTAACATAATTTAGCAATTTTTTATTGAGGAATTACTATATACTCAGCACTGTTAGGCACTAGATATAAAAACAAATAGGAGTAAGTCAATTCCTCAAAGGTCTATCATTTTAGTGCAGACAGGTAATTACAACAGATACTAATAAATGTTATCATACAAATCTACACAAAATAGCATGGTGGCACCAGAGACTGCCACCTAATCCAAACTGGGAAGATCAGAGGTAGCTTCTCAGATGTGATCGCTAAGTACTGAAAGATGAGTGGGTAATTCCAGGGAAAAGATGTATGGGGAAGAAAAACCCAGGGGCAAGAGCAGCACATGCAAAGTCTAAAAATGGAATACACTGCAAGGCCAGCAAGACTCGGCAGCGCAATGGCACTGGAGTCCAGACCGTACTGGGCCAGAGCAGAAATAGAATTGGAAGCACAGGGCATGGCTATAAAGAGAACAGCAGGATGATGGCTAGAGGGAGACTGGAGAGTCAGGAGAGGGGTCAGTTTTAATTTTGAGTAAGTGAAAGTGATCTAGGAAGCTTTAAAATGCTGCAGGGAAAAGAGCTATGAGTAGAGAGGTAGAGGCTGCTGCTTCCTAGCAGTCAAGAGTGGAGTGGGTTCTGACTTAAACAGTACCCCTTTCCTGCTCTAATGAGTCAGGGTCTCTTGGGAGGCTCTGCTAACCTGTTCAAGGATTGAGGGGGTCTGGATCAGTGGTTTTCTACCCTGGCTGCCCATCAGAATCACTGGGGAGGTTTAAAAATATACAGATGCTACCCTTAGAGATTCTAATTTAATTGGAATGAGGTAGAGATTGTGATATATAGCCAGGGGTGGGAACCATTAGTCTAAATCATAATAAACACCTATAGTCATACATCAATAAAGACACACATTTCAAAAGCAAAGACTGATTACTTTGGGATTAATCCTCTCCTGGATCACTGGACTGCTGCTCTACTTTTTCAGTGTACCTCTACTTATTTTTCTGGCTCCATTATTAGCTAGCTCCATCATATACCCTATGTTTGAATCATGGGTCATTCTTCAATGTGCTTCAGGTGTCTATGCCTTCTTCATGAGGTTTCCTCTCCCGGACATACCCTTCTCTCCATACTGCCTTAGTGAATCCTTACCGTCTCCTGTGAATTCCAGCTCACACTATATGTAGTATCCCATCATACTGATTTATCCCAAGAAGCATGAACTTCTCCCTTATTAGTGCTCACACAACTTCTATTATGGCATATCTCACATTGCATGACAGTTCAGTGTCCACTTTTGGGCCTCCTCTCATTGGACTCTGATCGTTCTGAAAACAGAAACCTCATTTTCCTTTTCAAAGCACCCAGTACAGTATCCAGTAGAGCTCAATGAATGCCCTCAAATGTTTGCTAAATGAATGAATCAATGCGGATAAACAGAAGATGTGATCATTATAAGAATTGCATTAAGGATTTAAGAATTGTTTAAAAAGGATATACTAATTTTAAAAGATAGCTAACATTCATGAAAGCAAATAATATTTATGTGAAATTACTTCTTAGAGGAATATAAATTACTCCCAAATAGCAAAGGACAAAGAATTTTCCAGTGGTGTTATACCAAGTTGTACTAAGTAGATGCTTAGGCCTTAGTATATGGAAGTCTCAATTAGACGGTATTTCTTTTTTCAAAGCCTCTTTTCCTAAGGAAGCTGTACCCTGGTGGGGCAGTGCACAGCTGCAGGAATGAGGTGGCAGGATTTGATGAAGATAGCAGAAGAAAGGAAAAACACCAGTAAGGATTCTAAATGACAACCGTCAGCAGGTTAGAGAATTGCTTATAAATACAATAGAATTAAATAACCATGGTATGATAGCAGAGTTGCTCACATATCATCACAGAGGAGAGAGAAAAATTCCTCTCTAGCAAGAGGATGATATTGAAATCCGCCTTTCACTCGTGGGAGTGTCAGTAATAGGAAAGAGTGGCCCGGAAATGACAGAACTGAATGATTTAGGAGAAGATGAAGGTAAGAGTAAGAAAAAAAAACCCCTCAAAACTATCCTGATTATTGCTATGAAGAGGTGCATATTGCCTACTTCTATGGGATTCATCAGCATGCGCTTTTTAAAAGTTACTCTCACTCTGAAGAGTCTGCAGGTAACACCCTCCAGTCCTAGTGGCAGGATCACGCTTGCCATGAATGCTCTGGGCAAACGTACTTGGGAGAAACAGAAAGGGAGGAGATAAAATTATTTATGTTATCAGAGAAGTACAAAGAGAATATAAAATGGCTTGAGAGGTATATTACTAGAAGTAATGGGATGAAATTAAGAAAATGGTGAAATTGGGTTGCATATCAGACATTCTCTCAGCATGATTTTTACTGCAGTGTGAAAGCATCTTTCTGGAATAATAATGCTAATTTTAAATGCCCTCTTAATAAAATGCTCAGGTTGCTATAGCCTATTAGGCAGCAATTAAAACCTTGTGAGCTCTGCCACCCCTTTCTCGAGTCTGCCGCAGCCTGGCTGTCACAGGGAAAAGGCCTTGTGAATCCTGGGCACCGTGGGGTTACGCCAGCCAGGTAAAAGATGGAAGTCCTATCACTCAAGTCATTTAAAATTGGACACAACATTAGAGGAAATGCAATGGAGCTGAGTGGGATGAACTAGAGAACCTAATGTAGCATTAAAAAAAAAAATCACATTCATTGGTGCCAAGGGACATTTGGAGGACACTGTGTTTAAATTTTGGACTCATTTCGCAGGAATAAGTGTCAACTGTCCTTGATACTGCAGCTGACTCTACACACAGGCCCTCCCTCCTAAAAATACTAAGCAAAGCACTGACGACCTGACAGGGAACAGCTTAAATCTTTAAATCTCATGAAATAACTTCCTTTTCTTCCCTCTTTGGTTCAGTGATGATGATGTCATCATGCATCTGTGGTTTGTTATTTTTACATGAACACAAAAGCTGACAGAAAATACATTAAAGTGATGTGTAATTTTCCATGCAAATGCTTTCAGACTAACAAGAGTTGTGCTTTATGATTAAGTGGAAATTGGTTATTTGCTTTAAATATTTATGATAAAATGTTTAGAATTAACATTTAAGTGATTCAATCCGTGAGATACAAACTTTGCAATATTGCTTGGCTGACCTTGGCAACTCACGTCACATGGCACATGTATCAACTTAGCTGTGTAAGGATTTCATGTTAATAAGTCACCTCCACAAGGAGCAATCAAAGTAGTTTTCTGCCTCGTTCTGCTACCAAACCCAGGCAATCTAGAGCAAAGCCTTCCCCCTTACTCTTTCAGCTCTCCAAATAGGGTAAGACGAAAATACCGACATTATCAGTGACTGCAGAAAAAGCTAGCCAAACAGACTGATGCATGAGACAAGGTCTGGTGGCACTTGAGAGATGATGCATTCTCTCTGCTCTAAGACTTGTCCCAGAGATTCCTCAAAACCACTGAATAAGGTATAAGGTACCAGTGTTGTGTAAGTGAATCAAGACCTAGGAACACTGAATCTTATGACAACAGAAATTCCCAAGTGCTTGAGGGAGACTGAGCAATCCAGCCCCCTCTAAAGGTGTTTTCAGGACAGTGTTAAACTGTAACACTTACAACATCAAGGCTAATGTCAAATGGTTTTTAATGCTAACATTATAAGAATTACAGCAAGGAAATAATTCAGCATGGAGTCTATGTCAGGCACCATACTAAGCATTTTACACATTTTATCTCATCAAATACTCATAATTCATGAGGTAGGCACTACTACTATCCCCATTTTCAAGACAGTAAACTGAAGCACAATCACATGTTTAATTAACTCGCTCAAGTTCACAAGCTAGTAAGCAAAGAGCTATGCTTTGAGCCAGGCTACAAATCAAAGCTTTGTTTTAGTTCATTATAACTGCTTGGCCAACACACAGCAGCTATGGTAAGTCACAGGCTCCTTTTTTAAAAAAGAAACTTAAACTTGCATCTGTCTGTAAGTCACAGGCCCTGGACCTGGCAGCTAATCTCCATAGCTAAAACAGGAATTAAAATCTGACACACTTACAACCATGGTATACATACTAGTAAGGGTAATAGTCTACTACAACTGGCAATACAATCCCTCAAGGCCAAGTCAACCCGTAAGTAACACTTTTGTTGTCTCCTCAATAATCTGTAGATGAATGACTAAAAACTAATCTGCTGTTAAAAAATGGAAGGAAAGGCTGCTCACAAATTAGACCATGCCGGGTTCCAGAAGCAAGGTTCAGAAGATACAACAGAAAACACAGACTTTTGTTTCCATGTTAACTGAATACCTCTCACTCAAAAGGAAGAGAGAACATGGAAGACTGTGGCTCTCATCTTTGCTTCCTTAAGGTATCTGGTTCGCTAGTACTTGAGAATGAGAAAATGTCAGTTTTACTTGCTCAGAATTTTAAAAAAAGGAGAATATGACCTGCTTCATAAGCAGATAGGCTTGATTTATCAAAATGTAAAGAACTTACAAGTTAAACATTTATTAAAACACACTGAATCTGATTTTCACTTGTCAAGAAAAGAGGTGCACAATTTTAATTTGCAAAATAAGCACCCCCTTCCTCGCCTCCACCATGGCAATTAAACGCCTCCTTCGAATGATGTGCGGGCATTGCTCGGCAGTTTCCTCCAGCTTCTTTTCAGGGAAAATCTTTTCCTGTCTACAGATTAATTCTGACAGCTATCTGGAGTCACCAAGGAACTACTCCATTTCCCTAGCACTGTGGGTGCCAGTCAGCTGACACAAAAAGCAGGGTCTGAAAAGGAAAGCTGTCCCCAAAGCATGTCATACCAAGCATGTATATACTGTAGACTTCATTACAGGGCACAACCAAAGACTATACGTAAAAACAGAGGCCTGGCCTTCCCTTAACAAAACAGGATTCTTGGTTTGAGAATGAGAACCAAAAGAGGCATTTAAAATCATAATTTTGGGAGCTGCTACACATCAAAATGCTCCTAAGTAGTTTCAAGTACACAACTGTGATTGATCCCATGAAAGAAAGTGGAAAAGAATGATAAATTTAATGGTGATCTGTCTTATGGGGCCTTTTGGAAGAATGAGAGAAAAAAAAAAGGCTTTTGGCTTTATGACCGTTTACTAGCAATGAAAAGAAGAAAGATCTTTCCTTCTAATGATACAAGTTCCGTTTCTACTAGCATTCCCGATTTGTTGTTATTGCAGTTTTGCTGCATTTGGTGCTCGGGTAGGTAAGGTAAGCGCATAGCATGCTCTGAGAGTCCTGACTGTGGAGGCCTGAGAATAGTGCCATTTTCAGTAATAAGGCTTCAAGATGAGTACAGGTGCAAAGGGCTGAGTTGTTTTCTTGAAGTGCAGTTACACTATGGAAACCCTCATGTGCCTTTGTTTAAATATCTGAACACTTCAGGACAAGAGTTAATGCAGATAAATGATTTCTGGCTTAATGAACCACAGTGGCCACAAACCTGCTGATCTTGCTTTCCCCTCCCAAAATTTGCTGCTCTCAGCTCTGGCCCCAAGGGTGACCAATAACTTACATTAAAATAAAAGAATGGAAAGATTAGTGAAATTTGGTTAATTTGACCACCTTTTTTCATAAGCAACCAATAAAAAAAATTAAGATAAGAAACATACATAATACATTACACAGTGAAGAAGCACCCTCTTGATACTCTGTAGTGACTTGGGTTTTCTGGAGAAGGGACTCAGAGCGTGATCTGACAATGACACGGCTGCAATGGCTTGCCTGAAATGAACTGCTGCTTTTACTTCTGAGGGCAAAAGAAAGTCCTCAAAGAGCATACCAGGTCCTCTTTGAATTCTGTAAAGCTCCTCAACATTTAGATCTAGTGTCATGTACAGTGAGGGCTCAATAGACACTCAGCGGAGGAAGTTATTAGCCATAGAAAAGAAGGTAGAGAAAAGGCCCAAGGGAGTACAATTCTTGGAAGCTTCTAGCAAGCTCAGACCACAAACGGTGCTTTCTATCTCACTTAGCAGACAGGGTTAGTAGACATTTCTATTGATGGGGAAGATTGGTTTTAAAATGTGCTTCTAACTCTAGATGTTCATAACCTTAATTATGTGCATCATCTTTAAACAGGGTTGCACCAGAAATGTAAACACGTAAACACACACACACACACACACACACACACACACACACACACCAACCATTTCTGGAAAATCCAATGTTTTCCCTTTATTCCTTGTCCTCTTAGTAACCGTAGCTTATTGTACTAGAACTTTTCAGAAGGTATATATTGGGTATGTGTGTGGTGATAGTGACAGTGATGAGGTAACAGATGGGGGGAAAAGGTGTGCTGACAGCAGTAAACACCTATAGATTCTTTCGTTCTCAGCTTTTAGACACAGATGGTAAAACAGAGGAGAGCCCACTGCTCCTCTTACTCCATACTGATGTCTTGCACCTTTTCCTCATGATCACTCTGCTAAGGGGCCTTTTAAGACTTTTTCTTTCTAACCACTCCAATGAAATTTTAGCACCACAGGTACACTGCAAATATGTAAATCTGCACTTTATACAATAAAAGAATAAGGGCTTTTGTTTGTTTGTTTGCGTTTTGCCCCCTAAGAACCAATTCTTTGCCCCGTTTTAGAATGCATTCTTTATACCAAACCTTCATAACGATTTTTTGATTCATGGACCTTTCTGAGAATCTGATGAAAGCAATAGACCTTTTCCTCCCCACCCTCTCCCCACCCCTAACACATCTGTACAAAATTTTATATACAATCAGAACATTTATTAGAACCTCTGGGGCCTGTCTATGGACCCCAGGCTAAGCATCTCTGCTTCGCATGCCCCCTCGCCAGGGTAATCATATTCTCATCCCTCTAACTCTCATCCCTCTAATTTGAGTACTATGGAATCTCAATTCATCTCCAAGTTTCAGACTCAGATGCTGAGGTGGAGAGAAATATCTATTTCAATGTCTCACAGATACTTCGAACTCAATTGTCCAAACCAAGCTCACGGTCTTCCAAATCTACTTCTGGATTCCAATTCGGTTCCTACCACCCTATCTCCCAGTTTCCCAGGCAGAAAAAAAATTTGGATTAACTTTGATTCCTTTCTCCTCACTTCATGGCCCTCCCATCAACAAGACTTGCTCACTGTACTTCCTTAATGTTTCTTAAATGGGTCCTTCCCTTCTACTGCTCTGCTAGTTCTGGCCCTTATCTCCCACCCAGGACTCTATGATGTCTCTACCTCTACTCTTGCTCTTCTGGAGCCAATCTATTCTTCAAACTTCTGCCTAAGTAAGCTTCCGAGGATGCAAAATCTGTCAGTTTCTACTTAAAATCCTTCAGTGACCAACTCCCTGGGGGAAAAAGATACCCAGACAAACCAACAGACACATGGGCTTCCAGATGAAGTCCCAGATTCTTAGCAGAGCCTCCAAATCACTTGCTCCTGTCTCATTTTCATGCCATTCGCACTGCATACTTGGTGCTCAGTTGTTACCAACTGGGTACAAGTTCACTTGGCACATCGGGCCGCTTCACATTCCTGCCATTTCCTCTGCCTGAACCATCTTCAGTATCTTTTTTTCCTTCTGCACCTTGTGAAGTAATTGCTCTAAAAACGTCTGTAATGCTCACAGAAGAAAGACGGGTAGGTAAGGGAGGAGGAATGACCAAAGGCATCTTAGGCAAAACCAGACCTCTGGTCCTAGTGCCCTTCTGGTGCTGGACTACCCTGCCTCGGGGACATAGCTCTTTGGCTACCTGACCACAATGGGCCAATCAGTTTCTATCTCAGGCAACCATCGTTGGCCACATATTCACCCTGAAGAAGATGAAAGTCTGCCTGCACATAGAAGCAGTGGTGAGAGACTAGAGGGACAACAAAATAACCAGCTCACAACCACTTTCTAGTCCCTATTCTGGTCTCAAATGAGGCCTGGCCACATTTCCTTCCTGGTTCTACTGGCTACTAGTCTCCTGATTGTAAATTCCCAGTCTGTTTCAGCCAGTCTGAGTAGATATCTGTTCCTTGCAATATAAGGGACTTGATTATGTCAGTGTCAGTACAGAACTGACATCCAACATGGCATCCACATCACCTTCTTTTGTTTCAGAGCCAGTGCTACTCACTCGTCCTGCCTCTTTGAATATAATATATTACTTTCTGTGTAAATGGGAGGGCAATCAGAGTAAAAGTCATAAATGTACCTCATTTAAATAAACTATCCAAGCTTTGATGCTCCAAAAAACATAAAACAGAATTGAAAACAAATGAATCTTTGCTTTGGGCTTTAAGGCTTATGAATTAAATCAGCTATTAATCAGACTTGGAAAAACACTGGCTTCTTTCCCATAGTCGTTACTATAGAATTATTTTAAAGAATCAATAGAACTCACTAACCTACATGACTTTCTGATACTTTCACTCTCCAGTTTACTCCAGAACTTATTGCTAATTACTCTAGGTCTAAGAGAATACACACACAAGTGACAAAAGATATAAATTATTTACAGAGCTATTTATCTGCAATGGACATCCCATCAAATTCAACCTTGTAAGTGTCATAGGACCAGTTATTTTTAAATCAGATTGTATTTTATAGGAAATAATAAAGATGCTATAGCAGCACAATAAATTCACACTAACAGCAGATCTGCATTTCACTGCAACAAATGTCTCTACTCTATTAAGCAAGTACTGAAATTTGCCCTTAGCATGCCAGAGTCAAGGGTTCCCCTCGAGAGCTTCTGCAGACTTGCAGGTGACTGAGGCTAAGGGCCTGGTGTGGGACATTTTTTAAATGCCCCCCACCCCCAGTACTCCTGCCCAGTTTCTATAGAAATGAGACTCTCTTGGATCTGAAGGGACTTGCTCTAATCTAAAAGGACCTTGCTCCTGGCATTTATTTTTCTCATCTGAAACATTTTTTCTTCTCTGCCGTGATCCATTTTGTCTCTGCAGCAGAACCATGTTTATCATCCAGGACTTATCACATTGCTCTTGCTGACTGACTGAGTGGTCAGCAAAAAAACAAGTTGATGAGTCTAGGATGTGAGTACTTGGCAGCCCCCCACTGCTTTAATGGATCTCAGCAGTATTAGTTTACTGAAAGGCGATCCAGTCCGCCTGGGACAATTTACCATTCCGTGTATTGTGCACAGATGAAACCTTTTATTTTGCTAGCGTTTAACTTTGGCTTTCTCTCCCAAAGACTGAGAAATTCACACTCTGAAAGCATTCCAATAATCAAGCAGCAATGAATAAAATCGGCCCCACGTGATGGTGATGGATGTGAAGCCACTCAAGATTACCCGATCATCCCTGGCCAGGGGGACCGGGAGAGACTGTAAGCCCTCCTTCTCAGGATCTCATCCCGCACATGACAGGCAGGTCTGTTCTGCCCAGAGGTGTTTGTGAGACACAGACCTGTGTAGAAGCACGGGACGAATGAGATGGATGACTTCTCAAGGTCACTGCCATCGCCATGATTCATTAATGTCGGACAGGCCGCTGCTCTGAGCTGTGTTTTCCTAAAGCAATAGACTCTACTGTCCACCTTCTGTAAATAATAAATCTCTCAGCTTTCCAATCTTTCTGTAATCTGCACACCAGCACATTGAAAATATTGTAAACAAGGTTAGCTCACAGAATAAGGCATGTTCCCACAGCGAATCAGGTAAGCATGACGTGGTTGATGATCTTCTTTCATTTCTCTGAACTGTTATAGCATTATCTAACCTGTGCTTGCAACTGCGAAAATAAACAAAATTTTTAAGTTATGGTGCCTTTTGTGGCCGCACTGTCTGTACCTAATTTTTATAAAATCGAAGGAAAGATTAGTATACAGTATTGGACAATGCAAATAAGACAAAAGAAGACAATTTTATCCACAGGCTAACACCTCAATGTAACAACAAATCACAGCACCTCAATGTAAAACAAGTAGATTCAATCAGATGTCCTACCTCTGAGAATCCCATGGGAAAACGCAGTACACACATTTCGCCATCTCCTGGGCCAGTCACATGTGTCAATAAGGTGACAAGTGTCCCTGGGCCTTGAGCGACAGAATCTTAACCTTATCTTTGGCTCACTCATAACCCCAAATCTAAAGTGATTAAAATTTTAATATCACCAAAAATCCCTAGGAAATTATATCTTTGTAAAAACTGCCTGTTTATTCTCTTCTCACACAGAGTCACACTCATTATTAAAAGATGCTAAGCCTAATCATGGTATGATGAGGTACACTAACTTGTCACTTCCTCAGGCTATTTCTGCAGTGGTGAGCTAGGGCTTTAGTGGGTTGGTATGGACTGACATAACCCATTTTCTAAAAATCAAACATAGCACTACAGCAGCTCGAAGAAAATCCTGCTCCATCAATCTACAGATCTTCCAAGAAAAAAAAAAAAAGAACACTTTAAAGTATGAAGCAGAACAGGATAAAACCCCTTTCATCCATATTTTCAGGAAAAACAAATTTATCATTTTCTGTGTTATTTTCCCTGTTTAGGGAATACATTCTAGGCACTGTCAGCATTGAGACCATAGCTCACCCATCTGGTGCTAGAAAGTCCTAGAAGGGCTGTTTAGACTCTCTGACTTTTCCCTCTCTACCCTCCATTCAGACTACATGAGCCTCTTTTCAGTCTTCCTTCTGACAATTTCCCCAACCTGACAAGCTTTCTACCCTCTTCCACCTGTGATATATCCAAATGGCTTCCCTTCAAGCCCAAAGCATCTCACACTTGCCATAAAGCAAGTGCAGCAAAGGTCTATCATTCTGTGAAAACTCTGGACTTCTTTCTCCACCTGTTTCTTTTTCCATGCCTTTCTCTACCATCCCCTCTGGGGTTTTCTTTAAACAGTTTTTAAATGTTTATTTTATTTTTGAGAGAAAGAGAGAGTATGTGTGAGCAGAGGAGGGGGCGAGAGAGAGTGAGACCCAGAATCTGAAGCAGGCTCCAGATTCTGAGCTGTTAGCACAGGGTCTGACACAGGGCTTGAACTCACAGACCATGAAATCATGACCTGAGTTGAAGTCATTTGTTTAACTGACTGAACCACCCAAGAACCCCATACCCTCCAGGTTTTGTATGCCTTGCATGTGTATGTGAGCACCTTTCTCTATCTTTCAGGGAGGGGATAGAATTAAGTCCTTCTGTTAGCTTTGATTGCACCTTAAGGTCTGCTGGCTATCTGTGTGATGACCAGAACCAAAAACTTAGAAACCACGATTTGAAAAAAACCATGGTGTTGGTCATTCTGGGTCACCCTCCTCAGGAGGCTACACAGACAGCCTTAAAGGATCGAGAGTAAAATGTGTCATTTTGCTGCTTCCCAAGACTCCCTGGACAACAATGAAAATAACCTCGAATTCAGAAAAATTCCTGATTAAGATTGGGACCTTGTTTAGTAGGATTTAAGTTCACTGAATATAGGAATTGTGATTAAGTCATCTTTATATTTCCCACATTATTAGTACATTACTTAAATATCCAATTTGTGTTGAAGAAAACTTATTGTGATAGTTTCCTTTTTAATGAGACCATAAAATATGCACTTAAGAAAAGCATTCTGCTATATTTTGTATGGGAGGTACACACAAACTTGCTAATATTGGTTTAATACTCAGGTTTAAAAGATAATATCAAAACTATCAAGGTCAACATTTAACTGCTTCAATGCCTAGCATTTCTCTGAAATAGAAGCTTTTTACTCTATTTTTATTCATTTATTATTATTTTTTAATGCTTATTTACTTTTGAGAGAGAGGGAGAGACAGAGAGAGAGACAGAGAGAGAGAGAGACAGAGACACAGAATCCGAAGCAGGCTCCAGGCTCTGAGCTGTCAACACAGAGCCTGATATGGGGCTCGAACTCATGAGCCATGAGATCATGACCTGAGTTGAAGTCAGATGTTCAACCGACTGAGCCACCCAGGAGCCCCTATTTTTGTATTTTTATTCATAGACAGTGGGAGAGAGACCACAAGCAGGGGAGAGGGGCAAAGAGAGAGAAAGAATCTGAAGCAGGCTCCACATGGCATGGAGCCCAATGCAGGGCTCGATCCCATGACCCTGGGATTATGACTTGAGCTGAAATCAAGTGTCAGACGCTCAACCAACTGAGCCACCCAGGCACCCCAAACTTTTTGAATTTCAACACTCTAACTACATAATAGCAAGAAGAGATAGCATAGGGATTGTAGTCTGTAAACTTCAGAGCCAAATTTATTGAAATGCCTGTATTATTACAAATACCGTTATTTGAAAATCTTCTAAATTATTTCAACTTATTGTTTCCTAATAAAAGAACTAAGAACTGTCTCCCCAAGACTTCTCACTTTTAGCATAATCACCAGAATGAACCAACTAATGAAATGTTTCAATTTAAAACAAATTATTCAAAAAAATTTATGCATGCATGCAGACAGATACCACTCCCCAACACACACACATACATACACATAAACACACACACGACCTACAGAGAGAACTAACCCTGCATAGAAATCACCATGAAATCAATACCTTTTATGTGGCCTTGAAAACACTGATAGACCTATGGATACACTTACTATGTCTTAGAAAAGGTTCACTGGCTTTATTCCCTGACTATAGGAATAAGGAAAGTGATTCAGAGTCAGCAGCGACATTTTAGTGATCTTTGGAACACAATGTCCAAAAAACACAAGGCAGTGTCCAGCAGCAGCTGAGATGTGATAGTCATCACTCTGGAGATTTGAGGAGGGAAAAAGAGGCTTACAGTTGTCTTTCATATGTTCTTGTCTTTAAGGCAGGACTATAGAATCGCTTCTCAATATTCCTTCCATCTATGGAATTCTAAGTCCCCTGATAAAACCAGCATTGAAGAAGAAGTTAGGAGGCAAGATGTGCCAGGACTACATAAGTACAAAGAAAGTCAGTAGAAGAAATGCTGCTGAGTTGTCCCCATGAGCTCTTGCTCAGAATGCAAAGTGACTGACAGTCAGTATAATATGAAACCCAAATTTGGTTAAAATCATGTTCAACGGGAACTGAGGAAAGGTTTATCTAGACAACTGAATTGCTTGTATCCTGCTTTTCATTAGCGTCAAATATTTACTGAGCAATCATAAGATGCATACTACTGTGCTAGAAGTTGGCATTAAGAAGTTTTAGTGTAAGTTAGAAAGTCTGTGCTCTGAAAGTGCTTACAATCTTCAAGACGAGTTCAAGCAGTACCAGATGCTAATCACTGCATCCCCTAACTACTGAGGATGGGTAGTTGGCAAGCATCTTAAGTCAGAGAGCTGAGGCTGGGAACAACATCTTCCAGATAACAATCCAGCACTGGAACCACAGCATGAAGGGTTACCAGATATTTAAACTCTGGCAACAATATCAGACCTTTTCTTGCTCTGAGGAATTTAACCATTTGAATTATTGAACAGACTTCTTCAAGGAAGACAAGGTCTGTGGGAAAGGGCAAGCTGGAAGATTCAGCCATGCTTGAGCCACTAGGGGTGGACACGCACATACACAGACACTGCACACTGAACAATTCTACCAAAGATAGTAGTAGTATGTTTTGGACATCAGTTTATTACTAAACTAAAAATGTAAATTTGGACTTAGCAAAAACTTTTCTAAAGCAATTAACCTTGAGTCAACCAAAAAAACCATGTAGCGGTAACTATAATAGGAAAATAAAGCCATGTCTGAAATCTTACATATGTCTTATTCAATACAACCAGAAAGTACACCCAAATTTGGGGGCAAAAAGCTAATTTCAAATTATCCCTTGCTGCTTAATGAGCATGAAAAGTCACAAAGTTCCTTAAAAAAAAAAAAAAAGATGTTATACATAGTGAAGAAAATTTAGGGAAAGCAATGTATATGGAAAAAAGGGAACAATTCAAGCAGAAAGACTGTAAGAGTTAAGCACATACCATTTAGCTAAGGGCTGACTAAACAGGGGCATGCTCTCTACAAATAACATCTAACAGTATTCCAAGGATGAAGAATTTTTTGGGTAATATTTGTTAGTGTGCTATAGAAACAAGGAATTGAGGAGAAATAGGAATGAAATTAAGGGAAAGAAAATTCATCCTCAATGTCAGAACTTTTCCACATCTATAAAATGTAAATACCATGTATGGAGGTTAATATATAAAAAACACACATCTCAAATCATGCAGGTACGTGTGCAGACAGACATTTAAGTTAAACAGAATGAAGGCTGTAACAAAATTATTCTAAACCCAGAAACAAGAGCTGTGTTAACTCTCTGATAAAAGGGAAATCATTATGTAAATCATTAACCACTAAGAAGCCTCCTAACACTCTGCAATGTACATCAAATTTTATTGCAATTGTGTACAAAGAAAATTGGAGACAAGCTGATGTATTCTAATATCATTCATTTTACCTAGCCTACGCACTCTGGGTACTCAATAACTCTGCATGCTTATTACCTTATATTTGTCCTTCTTGGAGTGGTTATAATCATAAAAAGCTATCCAGTACCTTGAATGGACTGGATAATTAGAATTACAATGACTGCCATCGGAATATACTGTGTGTCATAATTTCCTTTAAGTGCATTATCCTACTGGTGACACCTACCCTCCCAGCCTGCCTTGTATAAAAGGTTGCTTTCCAAAGCACAGAGTTCAGTTTCCTGAGCAATGTTGGGCTTATCTCAACCAATTTCTTGAGTTGATGGATGAGGTCTCGAATATTTCATCAGGTTTACTTACTTGAACCTACTATATTTCTTTTATAACTGTCTTGTTTGGTTCGGAAAGTACATAAATTTTTGGTTGAACTTGTTATAAGTGTATTTTGATATGTAGATAAATAAAAAGTAAACACTTTACATAATGATTTCTTACTCCTTTGTAGAAGGTACATTTGAGTATGTAACTATATACTGCTACCTAATATATTTTTCTCAGGAGAAACCATGTCAGCCACAGCAAGGAAGCTACTCTAGGGCTAGGACTAGTATTTCCATTGGAAACAATTACTCACAGCAGAATGAAATCATCTTCTCTATTTAGGGATGAAAGGACAGACATTATTTATATGGCACCCTTTAATATCAGAAACCAATGAGGGTATACAACTGGTACAGCTGAGGCCAAAGCAATCCTACTGTCTAAAGATGAGGAATAAGATTTAAGTTCTACTTGGAGTTTCTGTTTCTCAATTTATTGTGTATTTCATTCCTGGATTCATAAAAATTAAAAACACACAACACAAACACACACAAATTTCTTTTAGATTTATCCAGAACTACTTCTCACTTTAATGATCTGGACTTTCTTGGGAATTTCCAGCTACAATATTTGAGAATGTGGATGTTCCTCTTTTTTTATAGTCATGTTTACCTAAAACGTTAATTTTCTACATAGTACTTTTTTCATTTTGGTAGAATTACTAATCTTTCTAATCTATGACATGTTGTATAATCAACAGAGAGGCATAAAGAAGAAACATAGTAAGTTCTTTTTTAAGAAAGAAATCTTTAGATTCCTTCTTGGAAAAATCTTTTAGGGGCACCTGAGTGGCTCAGTTGGTCAAGCATCTGACTCTTGATTTCAGCTTAGATCTCATGGTTCATGGGTATGAGCCCTGCGTTGGCCTCCGTGTTGACAGTGCAGAACCTGCTTAGGATTTGCTCCCCCTCTCTTTCTACCCCACCCTGACTCAGGTACCTCTTGCCACCCCCCCAATATATAAACATTTTTTTAAAAGATCTTGTAAAACATATAGGCAGGGCTTCCATTTCCAGCAACTAGCTGCTTATATATGCAAAGAAACCCCTCCCCAAAAAGAATTATCTAAAAATAATGGCTAAAACATATTTTTAAAATTCTTTTAAACATATGGTTAAGTTGGCAGTAAAGCAAAGGAAATAACTGGAGGCAAGAATCTTTGAAAAAGAACCTTTCACAGGAATGAGCAAGTCTTACAGCTGGTGTTTGCCCTGTGGTAGGGTGGTCATATAACTTATTGCCTAAACCAGAACATTTTTGAGTACGGGTAATTAAGCTGTAACAAACTCATACTTTTCCAGGCATACCAAGATACACGGTCACTATACTTTGAAGTCTTTTGCTGATCCTTGGTAGCAGTTTGGATTTTAATAGGCCACATGTGTACATGGGAGAAGGTGACAAAGTCTGGGGGCTGAAGACAGTGAGATGTTGAGCCAGAGGCACCCCCAAACAAAGCTCTGACTCACAAAGGGTGACACTAGAATAGAGGTTATCTTAAAAAAAAAAAAAGAAAAAAATGAAAGAAATTTGTCTTACAGAAGAAGATAGCCATGTTTAACCAGAACTTGACTCTCTCATATATGTGAAAAGAAAAAAAAAAAAAAAGCAAAAGAAAATTCCTTTAAAAATTCTGAAGCACAAATTCACTCTCAATCAGGTTTCAGGACAGAATTCATACTTAACAGGGTGGCATTAAGAAGAAAACCTGAAATTAAAACTTAAGTTTCAAATAATCCTTGTTGGTAGTCTGCCCTTAGGCACCAGAGAGAAGCTAACCAAGTCATCCATGGAGGAGCACACTTACAGGCAGGTCTCAAAAAATAATTCCCACAAAAATTCCGAAGAACATGAAAAAACAATAAAAACAATCACTAAAAACAAGTGGAAAGAAGCCTCATGAATGAGTCAACAGAAACAACAAACATCATAATCAGACTGGTATAAACTGTAGAGATGAGAATTATCAGATTTAAAACATAGAACTTGCTTAATATATTTAAAGAGGAGACAAAGTATAATAATGCAACATAAGACTATCAAAGTTGAAAAAGCATATTTAAAGAAAGCCACACAATACTTAGAGAGATTTTAAAAATATATAATTTAAATTGCTATCTAATGAATAAGTTAACCAGAAAAATCAAAGACAGTTGGAGAAAATAAAATATAAGACAGAGCTAAAGGAGTTACAAAGAATCTGTATAGAGACACAAAGAAATGGAAAATATTAAAAAAGCCTAAGAAATATGATGAACAGAGTGAGGAAGCCTAACATACATCCAGTCTAATCAAGATTCTAGGAAGAATATAAAGAATGAGAGCAAGACAATATTTAATGAGATATTAGAATAGCATTTTGTACTGAAAAATACTGATACTCAGATAAAGAAATCCCAAAGAACCCCAAGCTAGATTAAGAGAAATCCATACCTAAACACTAGAGAAACTGAAGAACATTGAAACCAAAATGTAGATCTGAAAAGCAGCCAGGAAAAGAAGAGAGATTATGTGCACAGACTGATTATACCATAAGACTGACATCTGACTTCTGAACAGCAACAATGGAAGACAGTGTAGTAATATCAAGGAGTTATGGAGAAAGCTAGCATTGACCAAAAGTTTAATCCTGAAATCCCTTAAAACTTCAATAAAAAGATTTTTTAAAAAGGCAAAGCCAAAGGATAGGAAGAAAAGGAGAAAAGATAATAAAATTTTGAAGGCTAGGAACTGGCTTAGCAGGCCAGTTCTCCATGGACTCCTAGTTAGTAGTGGGGGAAGATAACAATCAGTCTTTGTTATGCCCCAGCATCATGAAAAGTCTCAGAAACCAGCAGTCCTTGATACTTCTGGAACTAGGGATAAAGGAGAGGTGAGGATAGAGTGAAAGCTATTAACTATTAAGCAGTTAACTGTCTAGATCCCTCACTATGCCATGCCACTGGGTAATCCTTTCTCCCAGCAAAAAACTTGACCGCTTATCCTTCAGAGAGGATAACAGTCTTTGGACTAGAAGTTGGCCTAGGCAGTTGAAGATATGGGCATTTTACTGAAATCAAGTGATTAAGTGACCATACTCTTTCCCTCTTTCCCTACTCAGCAACTGGAGCAATGTCAGCTGGACCCTTCCTCTCTAGGCAGATGTTTCTTCTCTGAGGAATCTGACTAGCTTACGGGGGAAAATCCTAAAATAATTGCACGTGGGATTCCAAAACAAATGGATTACCAATGGCTCTCAATATTGGCTGCTTATTAGCATCGTTTTGGAAGCACTGGAAAAACAGTAGTGCCTGGGTTCCACTCCCAAGAATGTCTGACTTAACTAGTCTTGGGGGAAGGAAAGTGTGGGGAGATGGCTGAGAGCTGAGATTTTAAAAAAATCTCTCTAGGTGATTCTAAGGTTGAGCCATGGTTAAGAACCACTACCCTACAGTGAAACTCAAAACCATATTCAAAGCTTCTAATCAGTTTTTAGTCTTCTGTTAGTAATAAGAGGGAAAATCAAAGGTTACTTACAAGGACATATGAGAAAGCCCTCCAAAACAAAAGAGAGAGGAAAATAAAAACAGGGGAAATAAAAAACAACTTGGAAGAAACAGAAACTCTAAAAAAATAAACAAAAAACCTCTTAAGATAATTATTTAGGAGCAAAACTGAGCTCTTAAGAATTAAAAACAGGATAGCAGACATTTAAAAAATCAAAATAAAAGTCAGAAAATTAACATGTGTAAGTATCACAGAATATAGAGCTGAAAAACAAAAACAAAAACAAACTTAAAAAAAAAGGTAAAGAAGAGAGAAAAGGTAAGGAAATTGGAAGACCAATCCTGGAAGGCCAACATTCAAATAATGGAAATTTTGGAAAGAGACATCCAAAAAAGTGGATAGGAGAAAATTCAAGGATGTAGGCTGAGATGTATACTTAGAAGGCTAAGAACAGTGATCAAAATGAACTAGCCCAAGCACATCCCTGAAACTTTGTAACAATAGAGAAAGGCTTAGAAAATTCCAGAGAGAGAAAAAACAAAAAAACAGAAAGCCAGGTATCATGTTTCAGAACAGCTTCACATTTCTCAAGAACACTGAAGCTAGGAAGCAATAGGAAAATGCCTTTAAACTTCTAAAGGAAAACAATTTCCAACCAAGAATTCTGTATGTAGCCAAACTGTCAAGCAGGTATGAGGGCAGAATAGACAATTTTCAGACATGCAAAGTTTCAGACACTTTGCTTTCCATGAATCTTTTTCAGAAAACTACTGAAGGGTATCTCCTACCAAAATGAGTGTTTATCCCAAATCATCGATCTTCTGTTTGAAGATCTATCAAAGAAGAGAATCAAGGTGTATCTCCAGGATGATGGTGAAGGGAGATGACCACTATGCCCGTTGCAGAGGGTAAGTAATCTGAACAATGGGAGCAGTGTACCTCAAAAGGCAGGAATGCTGAAGGCTCTCATCACCACACCTGTGGCCACTGGACACTTTGCAGTCTGACGAAACTTCTAGAGTATGTGCTCTACTAAAGCTAGGGAGTAAAACAAGAAACAGAAGGTGGGAAATCAAGGAAACAGAGACTCCAACTCAGGAGAAAGGCAGAAAGAATGCCAAGAATGGCTGCACAGGAAGAGCCTGGGAATAAGAGGCGTGCATAAGGCTGAGAGAGCAACCAGAGAATAGAGGTCTCCTGGAAGGGAATCTATAAGGGACAAAACCAGAAGTGATAGAGTGCTCAAAGAAAATTTTATTGAGAAGCTATTAGAACATGTGAAAAAAAAGCATCAGTAGCTACTAAAATCCAACTTTAGGGGACACCTGGGTGGCTCAGTCTGTTAAACTTGTGACTCTTGATCTTGGCTCAGGTCATGATCTCACAGTTCATGAGTTCAAGCCCCGCACTGGGCTGTGCACTGACAGCACAGAGCCTGCTTGAGATTCTGTCTCTCATTCTCTCCTCCCCTCCTTGTGCTTTCTCTCTCCCTCCTTTCAAAATAAATTACATAAGCTTAAAAAAATTGTTCTAAACTAACTTTAGGGAAAAAAATCAGAAGGGAAGCAATCATAGTCTACATGCTCGGGTGTGAATAATATTTGCATGACAACAAAATGAAGTAAACAAAGTAAAAACTGCTTTAACTACAAACTGTAATACAGCTAGACTGGGAGGAGGGGGGCGAAAGCATAGGAAATAGCGGTGTAAGGGAGCCAAACCTTCATCAATAACCATAATGAGTTTATAGAAAAGGGCTACAATTGATTAATCAAAAAAATTAACGCACCACCCAGAAAATTATAGGCATGTGTAAACGCCTGAGGGAAAAGCTGAAGTCACCACCTTTAGAGATGGAGTCTGTACTGCTTAAGGATGCGTGAGTGTGGCAGCAGTTGTGTTTCTTATATGGGCTTTTTACTGCTATTCAACTTTTTAATCTATATGCATGTATTACTTTGATAAATATAAAAACAATCGCAAACATATACCAAAATTAAAATATTTTCAAGAATAGAGGTAAAATACAGGATTTTCAGAATTTCAAAATGAGGAATCTTCAGACAAAGGACATGAATTAATTACCAATAGGTTCTTACTTAAATTTTTAATGACTTATTTCAGAAAGAAGGAAAATGATCCTGCAGGGAAGATCTAAGATGCAAGAAAGAAGAGTGAGTTAAGAATATAAAATATTTGCGGATAATGCTAAATGCATATAGACCAGGTAAAACAAAAATAATATGCCACACTGGTGGGGTTAAAAAAAAATCAAGGTGGGGCGCCCGGGTGGCTCAGTCAGCTAAGCGTCCAACTTTGGCTCAGGTCATGATCTCATGGTTCGTGGGGTTCGAGCCCTGCGTCAGGCTCTGTGCTGACAGCTAGTTCAGAGCCTGGAGCTTGCTTTCAATTCTGTGTCTCCCTCTCTCTCTGACCCTCCCCTGCTCACGCTGCCTCTCTCTCTCTCTCTCAGATATAAATAAAACATTAAAAAAATTAAAGAATAAATCAAGGTATACACAAAATTCTGGGCAGGGGTTGGGGGAACAGCATATGATCAGATAAGGGATAATGGAAGGGATCATGGGAGATAAATGTCTTTGTTTTTTAAATTTTAAATGCTTTATTTTTGAGAGAGCATAAGCAGAGGAGGGGCAGACAGAGAGGGAGACAGAGGATTCAAAGCAGGCTCTGTGATGACAGCAGTGAGCCAGATGTAGGGCTTGAACTCACAAACTGAGATTATGACCTGAGCTAAAGTCGGATACTCAACCAACTGAGCTACCCAGATGCCCCAGAAGGTAAATGTCTTCTAAGGTCCTGATGGAATCTAAATAGAGGGTAAAAACATAGATTTACTTTCCAAAATCTAGTAGAGCCACTAAAATGGAAACAGAATATATAACTCCCAAACTAGTAGAAGGGGGAGAAAGCAGAATGAAGAAAAAACAAAAAAATCAACATAAAAGAATGCAAGAAAGGATAAAAGAAAAAATTTATTTTTTTTTGTAAAGTAAGAAATTTAAAGGAAAAAGTTGGACAAACAGAAAGTAAAAAATGATATCATAGAAACAGACTGAAAATACAGTTGACCCTTGAATAACATGGAGATTAGGGGCACAGACCCCCTTCCTCCCCTCCATACATCTGAAAATCCACATATAACTTTTGATTCCCTAAAAACTTAACTACTAAGAGCCTACTGTTTACCAGAAGCCTTACTAACAACATAGTCAGTTAACACAGATTTTGCATGTTTTATGTATTACTATATTCTTACAATAAATGTTATTAAGAAAATCATAAGGAAAAAAGAACACATTGAGCGAACCATACCGTGTGTGTGTGTGTGTGTGTGTGTTGTGTGTATGAAACAATCCATGTATAAATTCCAAAAAATTCACATGTACTTCAAATCCATGTTGTTCAAGGGCCGACTGTATGAGGAATCATAATCAGCATATGTAGACTAATTCTGTAGTTTGAAAGACAAAATAGCCAAACTCAAGAAAAAAATATCCAGTGATACACTGTTTATAAGAAACACAACATCAGGACAAAGGAAGCCGGAAATTAAAGATACAGAAAAACATCTATTGGGTATATATGCAAAAATTAAAATAACATCAGACAATGGAAACATTAGAGTGAAAAGCATTGCTAAAGAGAATAATTATACATTGATAAATCTTTCGTCTCACCAGAAATATTTAACAGTTCTAAATGTGTATGTATGTAGTGACACAGCTTTAAAACACATGAACCAGAAAGTGATAAACTTATAAGAAGCTGACAAATCTACTACCTTTGGAAGATTTTAACGTCTTTCTCTCAGCATTTGATAGATCAATGAGACAAAAACTCAGACAAGGTACAGAATATTTCGGCAATACAATTAACATAACATGCACACAGGGGCACCTGAGTGGCTCAGTTGGTTGAGTGGCAGACTCTTGATTTCAGCTCAGGTTTTGATTTTAAGGTTTCCTGGATTGAGCCCCATGCTGGGCTCTGCACTGACAGTATGAAGCCTGTTTGGAATTCTCTTTCTCTGCCCCTCCCCCCTGCCCCTGCACTTGTTCTCTCTCTCTCTCAAAATAAATAAATATTTTAAAAAAAGAAAAGAGCTGAACAGACCCATAACTAATGAAGAAACTGAATTAGTTATCAAAAATCTCCCAATACATAAGAGCCCTGGGCCAGATGGCTTCCCTGGGGAATTCTACCAGACATTTAAAGAAAAGAAAGAGAATATAGCGTTACCAATAACTGGAACATGCACATTCTTTTCAAGCACACAAGACATTTATTACCAAAGAAAGAAGACTACACTTGTCTATAAGTTTAAAAGGCTCATGATCACATAGATCACATTCTCTGGTCACAGTCTATTAACTGAAATATTAACATACAAACACACACACACACACACACACACACACCTCTTAAATGTAGCATTTAAAAACCCATATGTCTATAAGCTTAATATATATTTAAAAAATTTTTTTAAAGTTTATTTATTTTGAGAGAGAGAGTGAGAGAGAGAGCAGGGAAGGGACAGAGAGAGAGTGAGAGAAAATCCCAAGCAGGCTCTGCACTGCCAGCACAGAGCCTGATGTGGGCTTGGACCACAAACCAACCATGAGATCATGACTTGAGCTGCAATCGAGAGTTGGACAATTAACCGGCTGAACCACCCAGGCACCCCTCAATATATTTTTGAATAACCTAGGAGTCAGAGAAGAAACCAGTAATGGAAATGAGAAAATACTTAGATATGGATAATGATGAAAGTAACACTAAAACTCGTCGCTTACTGTCCCTCGCACCTCCCACCTCAGGGCAGTGGGTATGAGGAGAGCATCCCGCACTCCTGATCCAGGGCTCTGGCGCCAGAGGGAACAATATGGACCTTATTTCCAAAGAATTGTGGTTGTGGGTTTCAATCGATCTGGTGGTGACCTTAAGGACTGCTGTGAGGAGTTACCTTTCTTTTGCCCAACATGTAACATTCCCAGGGCTCAGCTGGCTTCCTAAGTGGCTATATACCAAAAGCACTTAAAGGTACAATTATTGGCTGAGCAGCCTGGGCAAGGGACAACAATGGGCACAAATGATAGACTGAGAATCCTGAGAAAGAAGAGGACAGAAAAGGAGACACATGGGGGATTGAAAAGCTCCAGCACAAGGGGAAACAGAGAAATCCACAGGCATTCCAAGGGTCGGGCACATGCTCAGGGAGGTCTGAGAAGCCCCTAAGCTTTCAACTCCTGGCTGGCCTGCAGGCTCTGTGCAAGCAGGAAGTAAAGGCTAAAGCAGAGTTATAAACAGGTTGGTTAAGTGCTACAGCCGTTCCTCAACACAGAGCCAATCTGAGAGAGGTTTTTCTTTTCTTTCCTTGGCTCTAAGTGTTTAAGGAAATTGTCAAAACACTAGGTGACCACTAAGCCAATAGAACACAGACTTCAAAAGACACACATACCAAAAAATACATTTTTTAAAACTAATTTTAAAAAATCATTAACTGGCATAGAATAGCAACCCATAACCAGCAGCAACAACAAACCCCGGGAAGGGGGAAGAATCTGATATTCAGATTGTCACATTATTATAATATTTCTACTGTTCAATTTTCAGGAAAAAATTACAAGACATGCCAAGAAAAAGGAAGGTACGCTCCATAAACAGGAGAGAAAAAAAAGAAATAGAAACTATCCAAGAGGAAGCCAAGAAGAAGATACTAGACTTACTAGCCAAAGACTTTAAAACTTGTAGGCCATAGATAATGTGGACCATGGTGGGAAATCTATAGTTTACAATGCTTACAGTAGAAAATAAGAGAGACTGAAAATTACTGAATTCGATATTGAATCAACTTGCTGTTATTAATTATTAAAGTTGTTAGGAAAACAACAGCAATAGCAAATGGAAGAGATAAGAAGGATAAGAATAGAAAATACTGAAACAGAAAACAATGATATAATATCCAGAATCAGAAAAACCAAAGTCTGTTCTTGGAAAAGGTTAACTATCAGAAGATGGATCAGGAATAACAGTAAAAAGGAATAAATAAACATTAGGCATAAGAAAGAGACCATAATTACAGATGCCACAGAGATTAAAAATTTAAGAAATTATGAATAACTTTAAGTCAATAAATTTGAAAACCTAATTGAAATGGACAAATTTCTAGAAAACTATGAATTACTAAAAGTGACTCAATAAAAAATAGAAGACTGGTTCCATAAATAATAAGATCCTTAGTTAATAGCTAATAATCTTCCCACAAGACCCTGAAGGTTTAACAGGTAAGTTCTGCTAGACAGTCAAGAAACAGACAAATTTAGGGGCGCCTGGGTGGCTTAGTCGGTTAAGCGTCCGACTTTCGCTTAGGTCATGATCTCGCGGTTCGTGGGTTCGAGCCCCGCGTCGGGCTCTGTGCTGACTGCCAGCTCAGAGCCTGGAGCCTGTTTCAGTCTGTGACTCCCTCTCTCTCTGACCCTCCCCTGCTCACGCTGTCTCTCTTTCTCTCCTAGAAATAAATAAAAAATATTAAAAAAAAAAAAAAAAGAAACAAATTTAGTATTTAAAAAAAAAATTCTTTGGGGGGTGGGGAGCAAAACCCTATAACACATTCTATGAGACTGATAAGACCTAAAAACAAAATCAGACAAGGGAGATACAAAAAAAATTCTAGTTGACCTGACTTATGAATGCAAATGCAAAACTATTTGGTAAAACGAATCCAACGATATACAAAAAGGTAATTCATCCTGACCAAATAAGGTTTATTCCAGGAGTAACAGGTATGTCTAACATTAGAAAATGTTAGCTTTAAACAAGAAAAGCTATATGATCATCTCAATACTTTCAGAAAAAGCATTTGATAAAATTCAACTGCTATTCGAAAAATTTAAAAACTCTTAGCAAACCAGAAATATAAGGTAATTTCTTTAACCTGTTAAAGGTTAGGTATCAAAATATTATCAAATGTGTTTTTTAATGGTAAAATACAAGCATTACTTTTAAAATTTAAAAACAAATATGAGAAACATGACCACCAGTGCTATTTTTAATATCCTTCAGATTCCCTACAATCAGAGTAAAAGAAAGGGAAAACAAAAACCAAATGAAGTTATTATCCATGTAAAGAACCACAAAGAAACTACAAATAATTATGATAAATAAGGGCTTAGCAAGGCTGCAAGGTGCAAGATCAAAATTCAAAAGTCAGTTGCTTGTCTATACATTTTATAATGTGATTATATTAAAGATATTATATTTATATGCAAAAAATAAACATATATTTTATGCACTATTTATAATATATACATATATGCATAATATATATATACATATATATATAACAAAAATATGTTACAACTAGGAATAACCTAACAAAAAGATTTGCAAGATGTAGAGAAAATTATAAAATTTTATTGAATGCCAGTAAGGAAGACCAAAATAAATGGAGACACACATCACATTTATGTATAGGAAGACCCAACATTGTAAAGATGCCAGAGGTACTGGTAATGTTTGATCTCTTAAACTTAGTGATGAGTAAGGGGACTTCATTTTATTAAAACTAAACTGTACCTAAACATTATATGCCTTCTTTTGTATGTATGGTCTATTTCACACAAAAATTTTTATCATCCAATTAATGTTTTAGGAAAATTTTAAAGGGAGAGTTGTAGTTTAAAGAAGTTTAAAAAATTCTTTGAAAAATCATTAAGTGTACCAAATTGTTCAGCCAAAAAATGAATAATAATTCAAGTACACATGCATATATATGCACACACAACACTCAATGATAGGAGGGCTGGAACAAAATCAGAAGGTGCTACAGAGACCATGACAAAGTTGGTATCTCCCTGGAAGCCTGGGCTGGTAACTGAGAAGACGGTGTGGGCCTTGGGTGGAATTCTGCCCTAACCCAGGATGACTGGGGGGCTGTAGCAGAGACAGGGCTTTTTGTATTAGACAACGGGTAAGGTGCATGGGAACAATGCCTGCCTCTGGCAGGCTGACATTATAGGGCTCAGTGGGAAAACCGTAAGCCTGGTTTCACAGGAACACGTAAGGAGCCAACTGACTCAGTTGTACCATGGGTACAAAATAAGAGTATTTTCTATCCTTAAATCTCACCTAAAAAGCTTCCTTTTTCTTTTAAGCTTGCAATTGATTATTTCTGTAAAGTGCTCGTGATAGTGTGAATTAAGCTATATAAAAATAAAGCACACTGCATTATATAAAGTTTTAGTGCCTCTCTGCTATAACATCAAATGTGCTTGATGCTCCAGGCCTAATTTGTGTATCTTTAGACTCACTGAGTAGTTTTCACCTTATGAAGAATTCAATAAAATCGTATTAAAATAGACAAAGACTGCTGTCAGATATAAACTCCTTTTTATCTTTCCCCTGAGCCTAGGCCTTTGGCAAATGGTTCTTTTGGATTTACAAAATGCATCCCATCAGCAAAGGTCTGCTTAGTTCATACAGAAGTTATATCAGTTAGCATTTACAAACTAGAATAACCCATTTCTAAAAGATACATATTAGGTAGTCTTTACAACTAGTGTTTCCTACTGGTTACCTAATTGATAAAGAAAATCACAGTGTTTTCAAGTCCCAGTAGACTGGAAAACAGTTTGGCTGGGGTATATTTGATAACCTGAATGACTTCAAATGTCACAAGAAGACAATGCTTGAGTATGGTAGCCAATTCAGTAGGGGGGAAAAAAGATAAAAGACATCCAGGCTTCATAGGGAATCTTCTCTTATCTTGCTTGGAATATACTGACAAAAATACAGTTCCTCCATATCAAACCTAAATGATCAGGATTCTCTTAGTTTTGACCTCAGTTACCTACTATTTGGCTTCGACCTTAGTCTTTGGAAGGGGGTTAAAAGCCTACAATCTACTTCACTGTCATTTTGGATGTCTGAATATATTCATGATCATGATCATGTGATATGTAGGTTCCTGTAAAACCTAATTAACATAGCAACCAAAGTAATATGAACAAGGTATGCCATTTGGATTTATCCTTAGTATCTACTTATTTACTTTCAAATACAATCAAGCATGCTAGATACAACTTGGTGTGAAAAGCTCTTTCTGTAGTTTGGATATTGAAATCTTAATCACCTGAAGTTTGAATCTGTGTTTCTTAATGTGAGACTAAAATACTATAATGATAAATCTTACTGTGTGAAAAATAACTACAAAAGTATTAATTTTATGTAAAAAATTAAAAATCAGAATGGTGATATAATAGGGACATAGACTAATATTGCAAATATTAAGAAATAGATTTGCTGGTTATCTTTAGGAAGAATATTATATGCTTTTTGAATCAAAATATCCCCACAAAATTTTTAAAAATACCAGGCCAACTATTAGAGATTAAATAATATCCTACTTCTAATCTTTGTAATATTATTTGGTGACCTGTTATTCATAACCGTAAGCAAAAAACCTCTAATTTAAATTTATTTTCTTTCTCATAGGATACAAGTTTCAAGAAAAAAAATTTTTTTAATTAAAAAAAATTATTAAGAGTGAGCGAGAGCATGCATGCAAACATGGGAGGGGCAGATGGAGAGAATCTTAAGCAGGCTCCACGCTCAGCGCAAAGCCCAACATGGGGCTCCCACGACCACGAAATCATGACCTGAGATGAAATCAAGAGTCGGATACTTAACTGGCTGACCCACACAGGCGCCTCTCAAGAAACAATTCTGAGAAATCTTCATGTCATGTAAGGATAAATTTAAAGACAGATGTCAATTTTGCTATCTCAAAATTTCATAGAAGACTCTAAACTAACATAATGAACATCCGTGATACGTTCTTCAATGTAAATAAAATATGAAAAGGAAAAATACAGAATTACAAAAAAAATGAGTTGCCTCTAAATATCTTTTTCTTCTGTAGATTTCAGTTCAAAGTGCTACTATCAGGCAATATAATATTCATAGGATCAACTTAACAGGTGGTAGTACTGAGGGTGCTGATTTCTATAATATCGTGCCAAATTTTAAAATTCCTATTACTAAAAATGTAGAAATTATAATGATATTCATACTTGGGACACACTTTCAGATGTATTCTTTGTCAAAAGTCCTCTCTCCATTTCTGGTCTCAATTTTCCATTTTGCCAAACTATGTATCCAGTGTACCTCTAAAGTGACATTCTATATTGTGTTCCAAGAAGAGATAATGTATGGTAGAATGAACAGTGAAACATCTATGAACTTCCTTGTGGACATTCACCTCATTAGGAACTTCAAGGTAAATAATCAAATTACATTTCTTTTTCAACTACTTCTATTCTCTGAATGAAGATCTGCACATATTTGTTTGCTTTGGGGAGACATCACATTAAATCTAGATTGTAACATAAAAACTGTAGGAAGGGATCCTGTGTCTAACGTGCATCATTCAGCAGTTGCTATCTGGTCAGTGTGGCAGGGATTATGGGTGATGGCCACAGGACTGGCTGTATGGATTTGGGACAGACCTAAATGAGTAACATTCACCTTATTCCATCTGTGCCCAAGGGAGAAATCAACCAAATAGAAAAGCTATTCTACTAAATTCTTGGGGAAAGAACTTGCCCAGATGCCAAACACATTTATGCAGAATCATAAAGGAGAAAAGCAGATTCACAGGGTGTCAGACATTTGTGGGTCGAAGAGGCCTGAAAACCAAGAGAGGAAAATAATGGTCTGTTTCATTAGCATTCTCTGTTCTCAGAACTAGGTAACATCACTTTGATTTAAAATGCATGTGCTCATCTCACTCTGATAGGATGTACCGATGCTACTCACAGTCCATAGGGCTATCGTCTAAAGTGAAATGTAATCTCCAAGTAGAAAATATAAAATGATGCAAAAAGTATTTTCCTCACTCAAGTGAAATCTGGTTTTATGATGCTCTTGCTCAAGAGACATCTGTTAGCATATTTGGATTTAAATGTTCAGATGTGTACTTTGTGCCAAGAAAATGCTTCTAGTATGACTGCCTGACAAAAAGTCTGCTTTAGTAAAACAGCTTTGAGGTTCACAGTTTAATTGGCTAGAGCAGATCGAGTTGCTGTAATCAGGGCCCCTCTCCTACTTGGCTTGTACAATGACAGCAGCTTTAGCTCTCCCATATTAGGGGCTGTTTTGTTTTGTTTTTTAAGAAATAAAGAAAAGGAAGATGGTAAAACTTAGCACCTACATTAGCTGTTAGGAGTACAGTCTACTTAGAATTTTATAATGATTTGTTTTATAGCTTTCTGTTTTTCACCAAGGAAAAGGGAACAAAGCTTTGGAACAGGAAGCTATTTGTGTATTTTCTGCACATGGTGTATTAGCTTTTTCCTATCTCCTCACCGTATTACTAAAGTTCTTATTGACTGAAAGTGAATATACCAGCTGAATTTAGTGTGTTTAAAGATTTGATATGGTCCTTTTCAAATGAAGTGTGTTGAAAACAGCAGTCCCCATCAATCCTTTGGCCAGTACCTTCTTTCTGATAGTACATATTTTGTATATGTATAAAAACACCTATGCTGTTTCTAAACTTTAACCTTGAAATGACTTTGTTTCTAATAAATACTAATATACAAAACCCGACAATCATATAAACTGGAACTTAAACCTTCATGACTTCTGAAATATTAAAATGTCATCATAAAAAGTACATTTAAAGGGGTTACATAAATTGTGTTTTATGATGCATTGTCTTATCCTTTCTCAAGAATGAAATCTGAGTTCTGTTAGACTACAGGTGCTAGCAAAAACGATTTTTAAACAAAAGGGGAAAAATGACAATAGTGCAATAATAATTTATTTTTAGGACTAAACTCTCCACTTGATCTTTTAACTGTCTTTACCTGGAAGGAAATCTGTGATAATTTATAGTATAGAGATTAATTGATAGAGGTGAGGATTTAATAAAGAATCTTTTAAACTTATTTTTACCACATTTTAAAGACATATATTATATCTAGAGCCAAATTTCTTTCTGCTTAATCTTGCTGGGAAAGTTTCATTTCCTTTAACTCAATACATAAAATCTGCACCTTTGTCTACCAGAGAAATATGCTCAAGACGTGGTCTGTTTCATGGCTTGATACACCATAATAAATTGTTAATGATACATTACTGCAGCAAAAAACAAGCAAATGCAATACCATGTTCTTTGTACATTTCAAACAGAGCCAGGCAATTTGAAAATATTCCCCTTTTAACCCTTCAACATCAATATCACTGCCAATAAATATGTATTAAACACTTGTACACTATACTTATAAACCGACACTAAATACTGCTGGGTATTCATATTTATTCACTACTGAGTGTGCTTTAGTGACTACAGTATACACCAATCTAATGAAAAATACGTAATTATTCACCATTTTTTTCATGAACCGCTCAAACAGAGAAATATCCAAACTAATTACTGCCAGCTGATATGATAAAGAAATTACACAAAGGATCAAGGAGACTAACTTACCTGAAAAAAAGAAAATGTTGAATAAAAAAATTGGATGCCTTAACTTAGTATACGATAGCCCTAAAATCCCAGGTGCTATGAATATTAAAATATATAAGAATGGTACATTTTATAGGTTATATTTTCTCTCTGGCTTCTGGTGCCTCAAGCTTCATGTTGGTGATTCATGATTTATATTGTCAGTCAAAGCTCTTAATAAAAATACAGCTTTATGTCATTCAGTTGGGAATAGGATTTCTTCCTCCTCTCTCTGTAGAGTTCCACATACATATTGAATATATTCTAGTAGTAATTATAAAATATAAGGTTATAAGGGCCATCAATGATTGTTATCATATGCCACTCAAACTTCTCTCTGACAGTGCAATGAAATGATTAGAAATGCTGGTGCCATCACATATCTGAGTATGTTGAGCCATAAGAATATACAGAGCTCCTTGGACTTGCAAGACCTAGCCTTCCTATGAAGGCTTGTTATCACATACATCAATCTCTATCATGTGGTCACAAAGAGTGCTTTCCAAAGTGGGGTGCATGCACTCCAGGGGCTTGTAAAATTGTGAATCATTAATCCAGAAGAAAATGCTAGATTTTATATTGCCATTACCTTTATTGTATGCTTTTAAAATGTCTATGTTGTTGTGTTTTATAATATACATACTGATGAGGGAATACATGCATATAATTTAAAAGTGAATAAATATACTTACATTGGGGTGCCCACTTGAAAATGTTTTTTGTAAAAGCTTCAGTAAGATAAAATTCACATACTTTATAATTCACCTATTTAAAGTGCACAGTTCAGTGGTTTAATAGTATATCCACAGAGGCGGGTCACCACAATTTTCAGCACATTTCATCATCTCCGAAAACAATCCTATATCTTTTTAGTTATCAATCGCCCTACTTCCCCATTCTTCCAGCCCCAAGCAACCACTAATCTACTTTCCGACTTTATAGATTGGCCTATTCTGGACATTTCATATAGAAGGAGTCACAAAATGTGTGATCTTTTATGATGGGTTTATTTTATTTAGCATAGTATTTTCAAGGTTCCTCTGTGTTGTAGCATGTATTGTTATCTCATTACTTTTAATGGCCAAATAATAATCCACTGCACAGCTGTAACACATTTTCTGTATCCATTCATCAGCTAAGGATTTGTGGGTTTTTTCCCATGGTGTGGCTATTATGACTAAGGCTGCTATACAGATTCATGTTCAAGTTTTCATATGGATATGTAGTTTCATTTCTCTTGGGTATATAACTAGAAGTGGAATTGCTAGGTTAAACAGTAACTCTATATTTAAATTTGGGGGGAGCTGTCAGACTGTTTTCCAAAGTGACTGAACCATTTTTACATTGCCACCAGCAGTTATGAGGGTTCTGTGTTTCTGCATCCTTGCCAACACTTGTTGTTATCAGGGATTTTTTTAAAATACCACTTTTTTTCCTTTTATGTGACTACAATTGACTCACAATGTTATGTTAGTCTCAGGTGTGTGACTTAGTGACTTGACAAGTTAGTCCATTATGCTGTGTTCAACAAAGTGTAGCTACCATCTGTCCCATTACACTGTCATTATAGTATTATTGACTATATTCCTTATGCTATGCCTTTTATTCTGGTGACTTATTCGTTCCATAACTGGAAGCCTGTATCTCTCACTCCCCTTTGCCCATTTTGCCTAACTCTTCAACCCTCTCCCCTCTGGCAACCATCAGTTTGATTCAGGCTATCCCACTGGGCATGAAGTAGTGTTTCACTGTAGTTCTGGTTTGCATTTCCTTGATGACTAATAATATTGATTATCTTTTTCACATGCACATTTTTAAACTAATGGTGTGCATGATCAAAAACATTATGAGACCACGGGTATAAAGTTCTCTGGCAATTTCATGGCAGTTATCCAATGAAAACTCCAGGGAGCATTCTGCAGCAAGCAGAGCAAGACATTTAACTCTTCTTACATAAGAAAAAAAGACACTTTCATAGATGACATATAAATTAAACCAAAAAGTATGGGAAACTAGTGGGAGAATCAAAGATCTACCAGATGGAGACATCTAGATACTGCCTCCAAATCAGGGATATTATACCACTCTGAGGGACTTGTAGGGAATCACCTTCACTGTCACCACCACTTAAGCTGATGCCTTGCTCTACCCTCAATGCAAAGAGGTGGTGGCAGCAACCTTTAGTTACTTCCTGGGCACAACATCAGCAGTCCATGAAAGGCAATATGGTGACAACTCTGAGGAGGCACTCCGCTAGGACCAAGACATTAGAGGCCGTTGCCTGTATCTGTGCAAATAGCTCTCCTTAGTACAGAACAGAAAGAACTAGAGAGAATTTTAAAAAATAGCAAAATATAAGCAATTTAAACAACTGCCCTTTTGGGGCCAAAATTATATACATTCTATATTTTCGTATTATGGGACAACAGTCAACATTTCTACTTAGTAAAATACTTTTGGAAACTACACAGGCTGGTGAAATCCCAATCTGGGAACTCCTGCTTTAGTAGAAAGGACCCATGGTTCTCTAACTTACTCAACTCATTCCTGCCCTCCCCCCCCTTTTTTTTTTTTTGAAGGAGAGAGCGAGAGAGAGCACATATGGTCTTCAGTAGGCTCCATACCCAGTGCAGAGCCTGATACGGGACTCTGTCTCATGACCCTGAGATCAGGACCTGAGCCGAAATCAGTAGTCGAATGCTCAGTTGACTGAGCCACCAGGCATCCCTCATTCCTGCTTTTATATGCTTGTTTCTGCTCTTTCCCTCACCCTAGTACACCGAGTTTTCAAATTCTACCCAGTAAACTTGTCAGTTTACCCAAATATTTACTGAGCCTCTAAATGGAAGGTACCATGCTTGGTTGATAGAATTAGGAAGAGGACTGTGTGTGCCAAGATGATTAGCTCATGACTCTACTCTCAAGGGTTTTATGTACTATGCTCTCCATCAAGTCTTCCGTGATAGACTGATTAACAATTTCTGAATCACATCAACGTTAGTAGAATGATGAAGGGCAAGACTATTTAAAGTTGGAGCTGCTATGGAAAATCTAGCTCATATAGGTCATGGTACCTACCACCTGATGCCGTCTTTTAGAGAAGGCTTTTTGGATGAGTCACAGCTCTAAATAGGAAATGATAAAGGCTTGTACCTTAAGTCAGATCAGCGAAGCAGTGCTGCCTATCTCCCTAAATCTAAGAACTAATGTCAACAAATCTTCTGATTATTTTACCAAGAAAGAAAATGCTCTAATGATTAATTCTTTTTTAACTAATCCTTTTTATGCCTCTAACACCAGAGTGGCTGTTTCTGAATAAAAAGTCTCTTGTTTCTCTTTTTTCACTGCCTTTCTCTCTCTAATCCTCACCCTGCTGAATTTAATTGCCTTGGCAATGCCAAAACAATGTCTGATCCTAATAGGTCAGCATTGATCGCTCTAAACCAATTGGTTCCTTCATTAGCAAGAAAATGAAGTAAAGAAAAAAGGCAGGTGGTTCTCTGAATAGGCAGCTGGGCTTTTGCTCCTCTTACAGTGCCTCTCTCTCATTAAACAGTAGCTGATCGATTGGCAACTTGCTCAAAATCCACAAAAACTATTCATCACTTTTGACACAGACCTGTTTTAACAGGCCACTCAACTCAAGATCTGGATACCCACACGGTTTATTTGTGGGGCCCATCACAGTCTTCCCAGACAGATCTCTCTGAAGATCATACAGAGAAAAAGGAGGACACATCACCCAAACCACCACTCCCTGGCAGGGCGCCAAGTAAAGCCCAGCTACAAGTGTTGGGAGCAGAGGCTTCCCAGGAAGAGAGTCTGGAGTCTGAGCCTGGCAAAGGTAGGTGGGGTGAAGAATGAGTCTTGGTGATATCAGGAAATGGAAGTAAGCAGGGATCTAAAAATATTAGTCATCATCAAAGGGAAGGAGAAGAAAACAAGGTCAAAAAGGGAAAGGGAATGCAAAAAAGGAACAAGAAAACACATACAGAGAAAGCACAATACTCTACACTACTTTGGCTGGTTGAGAAATAAACTAAGTTACAGAGCAGAGTAAGAGTTTCATCAGATGGCCTAGAGAACTACCTCTCTCTATCAAAACAGATGTGTCTCTGATTGCTGGGGCAACACTGATGAGGGAGCATGAGGCAAGCTGGGGGCAATGTACAGGCTAAGAACACCCTCTTCCTGCTTCCAGGTGGGGTATGTTTGATATTCCTCAGACACTCCTGGCTGCCCAAGAACAAGGGAAAGGACAGAACACAAATGGCTAACTAGTAGAGATCATACTCATCCAGGACAGGAGACTCTGTCAGTTTACATATAACTTAGTAAACTGCAAGAAAAAAGGCAATCTTATCCATAGCCTAATCTCCAGAAACCTATAGACTCCATTTCTACTAGGGTGAAGTCCTAGTATCACCCTCATCAAGATGTAAGGGAGATCTGGGGCACCTGGGTGGCTCAGGTCATGACCTCGTGTTCGTGAGTTCGAGCCCCACGTCGGGCTCTGTGCTGACAGCTCAGAGCCTGGAGCCTGTTTCAGATTCTGTGTCTCCCTCTCTCTCTGGCCCTCCTCTGCTCGATCTCTGTCTCGGCCTTTCAAAATAAAATAAAGACCAAAAAATTAAAAAAATAAAAGATGTAAGGGAGATTAAGTGCTTGCCATGGTGATGTGGGAAACAAAGGCAAATGAAAAGTTAAACTCCTCACTGCCTATAGCCCACTGGCGAGTCCTTGACACTGGCAGAGGGACCTTCCTCTAGCTCAGCTGCCTTGGTGAGGACACTTGCTAGGGGCAAAAGGGAATCTTGGCTTATTATTATCCTGAACCCCGCCCCCGCCCTCAGGATCCTGTGAGTTTCCTTAAACATCAAAATTCCTCTGCAAATCTCTTTTAACTTTAACCCCCCAGTCTATGTTGACAATCATCCTCCAAGCATATGGCTCCAGATATACATTTGGAGAGTCTCTTGACTAAGGTTTTACTAAACAGTAATAAACAACATTTTCCTAACAACAGCTAGGACCTCGAGGTCCTGGAAACTCTGCTTCCCAAATTCCTCAGAGACTTAGGCTGTCCCTAACCCCCTCCCAACCTGAGGGTTTATAATCAGTCACTCGTCACAACCCGAGTGCAGCTCCTTCTGCCCACGGGTCCTGTCCCCGTGCTTTAATAAAGTCACTTTTTTGGCACCAGAGACATTTCAGGAATTCTTTCTTGCCGTTGGCTCCAAACCAACCATCACCCCGAAACCTCATCAACGTGACTCAGATTGCCATGAAAGACTGCTAAGCACTGCTTCAAGCTAGGCAAAACAGCGTAAGGAAGGGGTGTTACTCAGTCTTGACGGAACATCTACTATACACCAAACACCACACTAGATTCTTTATGAAAGGTACCTTATTGAGCCTGATGACAATCATATGGAGGGGTCATTTCTAGCTTCATCTTTCACATTAAAAAAATAAGATTCAAAGATATAAAGTAACCTGTCCAATGACTCAAAGCCAGTAAGTAGCAGCAGTCAGAATTTGAATGTAGTTATGTTCAATTCCAAAGCCCACCATCTTTTAATGTACCACTAGTAGNTGTTGAGAATTTTTGCATCCGTATTCATCAAGGATATTGGCCTGTAGTTCTCTTTTTTTGCTGGATCTCTGTCTGGCTTGGGAATCAGAGTGATGCTGGCTTCATAAAATGAGTCCGGGAGTTTTCCTTCGATTTCTATTTTTTGGAATAGCTAAGACAGACAATAATTTTTAAAGGAAATGAAAAGAGTAAAAGGAACACATGGCCACATTTTATTTACCAGGTTACTGCTCTCATCCTACTGGGTTCTTCGTAACTGACCCCCAGTTCTGTACCCTTTGAGCAGGCAGGCAGGGCCAACATCGCTGATAATTAGCCTCCCTTTTATTTGCTGCCTTTATGTTGCTAGTAGGGTAGCTGAAGAGGACTGGCCTTAAAAATAGTCAAATGTCACAGTAGTAGGTCAATTTTCTCCTAAATGTCTCCTAAATCCAGAAAAAGAAACAATTTACTTCAACTTACATGTCAGTAAGTAATTCCTTGTGTTAACTGAATCAAGATCTAAGAAAAACTATGCACTTCTCATACAACTTGAAACTTCATCATACTTACTCATTAAAAAGCCCTTATCGATATGTTGAATTTATTTGCCATTCACAAAACACCTTTCATATTCAAGGCATCCACTTAAGCTTCAATAAACACTGCTCCAGTTATTAAACACAAGTATAAATTGTCTGAAATCTCATTACAATGTTTACTTGCAGGGGAAAATCAGCAATAATTGAAATTAGAAATAACCAAAGGTGAATTTTTGTAAATAATCAGATTTACCACTAATGACAGACCCATAGAGATGTTTAGTCTCTTGAAATCTTTATTCCATTAAGAAGAATAGGGGGAAAGAGAAGAAAAGAGAAAGGGTTATTTATTAGGGGTCTGTTATCTGCTGGGCTCTAGGTCATACTCTGGCATAAAGAAATGAAAAGACCATGGCACTGTTCTCTAGGACTTCAGACTCTAGTAGAAAAGATAAGATGTCTGGTAAATCATTTATCCATATATTCACACATCCTTTCCTTCATCTTTCCAACCAACCTCCAATGTTTGCCAAGTGTTGTGCTGGGCACTGGGGATACAACAATGAACCAGAAAGACCTGGTCTCTGTGAACTCAGAGCCTAAATGGGGAAAACAGGCCAGGAAACAGGCAAACGTTACAAAATGTGATAAGTGCTACGACAGGAGAAAGACAGGGTATAAAGACACCATCGGTAAGGATAAATAGGAGTTAGAAAGGCAAACAAGAAGAGAAATAAGAATTCTTCTGTGGTAAGCACAAATAATATGTTAGAATGCTCAGAGATAAAATCAGATCATGTTAGAAGGACTTAAAGAAATTCTATAGATGTACCATTCAGTAGTAACCAGTCTTCCATATGGTTCTTGGTGCTTGTCTTCTGTTATTAATACCCCTACAAAGAGCTGACCTTTGTAAGCAATGATATTATGGAAATGATGATGTGTAACTTCCAAGGCCAGGTAAAACAAAATACAACAAAGCATTGTGGTGTCTGCTTTACTCTCTTAGATCCTTCTCTGGGGGAAAGCAGCTACCACGCTGTGAGGACTGTCCAGCAGCCCTCTAGAGGACAGGAACTAAGGCTACTTTTAAAAGTGAGTTGCTCAAGCCTAAGTCAACCTTTAGATGACCACAGCCCTGGCTGACATCTTGGCCACAATCCCATATGAGACCTTGAGCCAGAACTGCCCAGCTAATCTAGTCTCAAAATCTGAACCCACAGAAATCATAAGATAATACATGGTTATTACTGTTTAAAATCATTATGCTTGGGATAATTTGTTACCCAGAAATAGGTAACTAATACACAAAGCAATCAAGATGGGGATGGAGGTGGTTGAGACCAGAAGCTAGAAAGGTAGGCAAGGCCAGATCAAGTAAAACTCTGAATAAAACATGTGTTGGACCTTATCCTGAAAGCAATGAGTCAGGGAAGGTTTGAAGTAGGGAAATGATGGAGTCAGGTTTGCATTTAGCAAGAACACTTGCTTACAGTGTAGAAAATGTACTGGAGAGAGACAAACCAGAGTCACAAAGCTCATTCACTGTACTTGATGCAAACATGATGTGGACGCTGTGACTCTCTCAACCTCCTCCAACATTCTCTTTAAGCCATGCTGAGGCACCCTTCCACATGTGTAGTCGGATAAATTGTCATATTGCTTTCTAAACAGTTGTCAAGGGTGCCTGGGTGGCTCAGTTGGTTAAGCATCCAACGTAGGCTCAGGTCATGATCTCACAGTTCCTGAGTTCAAGCCCCGCATCGGGCTCTGTGCTGACAGCTTGGAGCCAGGAGCCAGCTTCGGATTCTGTGTCTCCCTCTCTCTCTATTCTTCCCCTGCTTGCTCGCTCTCGCTCTCTCTCTCTCTCTCTCAAAAATAAACATTAAAAAAATTTTAATGGTTGTCAAGGGGTGGAGGAAATACAGAGAAATTAGCTTTCTAAGAGGTGAGCCCTGACTGATGGTAACAGAAGATGGGAGAGAAATATGTCCATTGAACAACGTGCTATGTGTCTTGCAGTGGTTGTGAGGTGGTGACCAGTGTGGTAATTCACTGCCTCACCTTTTTCCTTACCTGACCTTTACCCTCACCACTCTGGGATGGAACGTAACAGAGGCAATGTCAGCACTTTAATATTTGCTTCAGGCTCTGTATTTTATAGCTATGATGTGTATTCAGTAGCCACTAACTATAGTTGCCTATTTAGAGGTAGAAATGTGGCTAATCCAAATTGAGATGTGCTGGAAGCGTAAATTACACACTAATTTTTGAAGACTTAGTATTAAAAGAGAATTTAAATTACCTCATTAATAATTTTTTTGTATTGGAAAATGTGGCATATATAAACAACGGAGTATTATTCAGCCTTTAAAAAGGAGGAAAACCTGTCCCATGTGGCAACATGGATGAACTTTGGGACATAAGAATGTTATGAAATAAGCCAGACTCAGAAGGACAAATACTATATAATATCACTCATATGAGGAATCTAAAATAAACAAATTCATATAAGCAGAGAGTAGAATGGTAGTTGCAGGGGCTGGGGGTAGGGCAGGCATCAAAGTCAAAGTTTCAATTATGCAAGATGAATAAGATCTAGGGCTACTGCACAGCATATGCCTATAGTTAACAATAATATAATGTATTGCTATACTTAAATATTGGCTAAGGGGGTAGGATATATGTTAAGTCGTTGTCATCTTCTTCTTGATGATGATGATGATGATAAAGAGGGCAGTAGGAAATTTTAGGAGGTGATGGTTATGTTGTTAATGGCCTAGAGAGTGGTTTAACAGGTATATGCTTACTTCCAAACTCATCAATTTGTATATACTGAATGGGTTAGCTTTTTGTTATATCATACCTAAAAGTGGTTTAAAATGTATAATAATGGGTGCCTGGGTAGCTCCGTCAGTTAAGCCTCTGACTTCGGCTCAGGTCATGATCTCACGGTTCGCGGGTTCGAGCCCGATGTCGGGCTCTGTGCTGACAGCTAACTCAGAGCCTGGAGGCTGCTTCAGATTCTGTTATCTCCTTCTCTCTCTGACCCTCCCCTGCTCATGCTCTCTCTCTCTCTCAGAAATAAATAAAACACTTAAAAATGCATAATAAATAATTTTAAATACTGAGATCATGCCAAACTGATTATATTTTGCATATATTGATTTAAATAAAGTAATTCTGGAAGTTAATTTCACTTATTTCTTTTTACCTTTTTTAATGTAAAAGTTTAAAATAACACATATTTCTGTTGGGCAGCAACGTTCTGGAGGGCCTGGGATGGTACAGTAACTAATTTAGACAAGACAGGGGCAGCTGGTTGTCACAGTGGAGATGAAGAAAAGAGGACGGATGGGAAAGAATGTGAAGAGAAAAGACCTGCCAAGGGTGACAGAATGGGCTGCAGAAGGAGGAAGAAGGGAGACACGAAGGACGATGCCCAGCTTTCTAGCTGGCGCAAGTGGGTATCTTCCACTGAGATGAGAAAACAGGAAGAGGAACGTGCTGGAGTGCAGGATTAGTTGGCTTGGGCATTCTGTTCTTCCCTCTAAGGAAACTACACAGTGGCCATTTCAGTGTGTTGGCTGTAAGCACAGGGAGAGATCTAGGCAGGAGATGAAGGTCTTCCTGGACTGGTGTCATATGAGCCCACGAGATTACCTGGGGAGAGAATGCAAAGAGAGAAGAGCAGAGAACACAAATAACCAAATACAATAAGGATACTCTGGATTGTGGTGGGTGTTACCCCAGGAATAGAGCAGGACCAAAGGGCAGTGAGAAATGGGGTAGGGCTGGGTGGCTACTTAAGTCTGGGAATAACCAAGATGGGAGCAAGGAATAATGCTGCATGGAGAGAGAAGGAGCCTTCTACATAGCAGAAACACCAAGAGCAAACGCAGGCAGTTGTGAAAGAGCCTTGCAAGTTCAGGAAACAGGAGGAGTCTGGTTTGAACACATGAGGATGTGTTAGGTCTAACACATGAGAATGGGATGGGAGAAACCACAAGAGCACAAAGCGAGCACATGATGGAGGGCTTTGTATTTCAAGCTAAGGACCTTGCATCTCGTTCTGTAGGCAAAGGGGGTTCCCGGGAGTTTTAAGTAGAGGAGTGACATGACCTCATTTTACCTTCACAACATTCTTTAAGGTACATGTTCCTAACAGAAAGAAGTCCCCATCCACTTGGCCCTGACATACCACTGGGCTCCATGATGCACAATGTGAAAACCACTGGGCTAGATGGCTTCTCCATGCCTTAAAATCTAAATAGCCTATGGTTCAAGGTTTGGTGAGGAAAGTATCAAATGAAACTTGTGCCAGTTTCACAAGTCTCTCCCTCACCCCTTCTCCATCCTCCCTCCTTCACTCACTCTCAGGTGATAATATGCAGTGGAAGCCTGAACGTTAGGAGTACATGAGCATGCCAAGGAACCAATGTTCACTATGAAGTAGCATAGCACATATTTAGGCAAAATACCCAGGAAGAAGCAAGTCAATACCTTCTTGAGGGTTGTCACTGAACAGCTCAAACTAAAAAGAGACAATCAAAGTCACAGGCTGATTATCCAGCAGAGACCCCTTCCAGGCCCACTCATCATCCCCCATCCACGTGCTCTTCATTGCACACTTACCCTCCCCTCATAGGCAAACAGGTCAGGAAAAGAAGAAAACCCCCAAACAAATTAATTATGACAATGCAGGGGAAGTAAGCTAGTGGCTGACAGTTTAACATTATCTGTTTATTGCAAATGTGTAAGTCTAAGCACTTCATTTTTTCCCCTTCTAATTTCTCATACCCATTTTTAAAAAGTAATTACTTTACTTTATGGCTAGGACAAGTAACTTGCCCAGAATCACATACTCCCTGATCCTCAGTTCAGAGCCTTTGTAATCAATGCGGCTTTTCATTCCATTATGGGTTTTCTAAGATGAAATGCATTTCACAGCACTAAGATGGGGAAACATTCATTTTCACCAAGAAAAGGTTTGTTTTTAAAATAAATGGTATTCAGGAATAGCCGTCACCAATGTTCCTTATGATATAATAGTAAGTCCTATGGTGGGAAGAATTTGCAAACATTTTGCAAAACACTGAGAAATGACTGTGTCTCAAAAGCCAAATGAGTTTCTGAACAAAACCTAAATTAAATCCATTATAAAAAGCTTTTCAATGGACCACATCTAAATCCCACTGACTTCTTAATCTCTCTTGACTTTAATATAATGCATATAATACTACCTATATTCAAAATATTTAGATATCTGGAAGTAAAGCTCTAAATCATAAAATTGTCAATTAATTGAACTACAAATACTATATGCATATAATCACATGAAAAGCAATGGTGCAAGAGAAAGAATGTCAGATTTGGGAGTATGAAGACTTTAGTTTCTGCTATGCTATCTTACTCATCATGTGAACTGTGGCCACTTAACCTTCCTTACCATCAGTAAAATGAGGTAATTGATGAGCTAGTAAATAATTTTAACTCTCTACACATGCTTACCAACTAGCCTGGATGGGTCTGGTTATCTATGGCAGAGACTGTGAATTACCTACCCCCAAATCTATTCTCCTTTTCTTTAAACAACCTTTTTTTTTTTTTTTTTTTGAAACCTCAGCACGTAGTTGCCTGAAATAAAATCTACATTTCCCAAATTTCCTTTTAGCTAGCTAGGAATAGCCATTAGACTATGTTCTGACCAAGGAGATGTAAGAGGAAAGTTGTGCAAAACAATCCGGAATGCTCCTCAAAAGCTGCTAATTCAACTGGGATATGCATTCTTCTACACTTCACACTGTCTGGAATTTTGTCAGACACCGGGAGTTCCAGCAGCCATTTTGGACAAGGAGGCAATACTGAGAAAAGAAGCTAGTACTCATGATGGCAGAACAGGAAGATAAAAGCAATCTGGTTCTTTGGGTTTTCATGTCAGTCCTAGAATGCCTACATTCAACTTTCTTTTACATGAAGGCATATTCTTGTGTGCTTGAGCCATTGTTATCTTGGGTTTTCTGTTACATGCAACTGAACCTAATACTAGTTGATACAGTACTCTTCCTATGTGGTCTCATACATTTCCCTAATTTGAATACTTAACACACTTGCACTGTAATTGCCTGTTTACCTGCCTGCTTCCCCAACTAGGGCTTTGATTTCAGTGAGGGCAGCACTGTGTCTATTTCATCTGCTTTTGAATCCACAGTGCCTTGCACATAGTAGATAATAAATACCTGTACAACGACTGACAACTTTCTCTGTAAGAAAAAGGAGAAAGAAGGAAAGACATATGAAGGTGTGACATTCAATGCATCTAGGCATCTGCTTCACAGGGGTATGGAAGATCAGAAAAAGACAGTATTTGTAAAGGCACTGTGTAAATTATAAAGTATATTATACAAATTAATTAATACCATGTAAATGAGAAAAAACACATTATCCTACCTCCTAGCTATACCACATTTTACAAGGCCACTAGAAATCAGCAATTACTTTTTTCTGTAGACCTCTCTTCCTTACGGAGACTAAACCTTCACCTCTCTCCTGGAGCACTCTATCCAATCCCTGCTCCCTACTTCATGGAGGAAATGGAGGCCACTGACACGGTGTCTTCCAACTCTCCTTCTTTTCACTATTTTCCTCCTTCCCTGTCGATCTTCCTTTCTAACACACACCTCTCTACTGTGTTCTGGCCCCACTCTATCCTGCCTCCTTCACCAATTCCTTCCTCCCTAGTATCTTTAACTGCTCTCTCTCCACCAGCCACTTCCTCTCAGATCAGATCCTTAAACAACACACCTGTTATCACCCCACTTGCTCTGTATGAAATCACCCCCTTTCTTATCACACTTCTTGAACTCATAGTTCATACATGCTCCTTTCATTCCTGCATCTCCAGCTTAGCTTCTCAGTCTACCTTCTTTATTCCTTGCTCTACTGAAAGTGATCTTAAAACTGACCAGTGTCCATGTAAAGGCCATGACTTCCTCATAGTCTTCGTCCCACTTGACAGCCTTAAGAGCATCTGGCATAATTACTCCCCCTCTCTTCTCAAAAGTCTTCCTTCCCTCCACCTTCTGCAACACTCTCCCGGTCTCTTCCTGCCTGTCTCCTCTTTCCTTCTCAGGCTCTTGCACCTGCATCCTCTTGGATTTACCCCAATGGTCATTCCCTAGGAATCCCAGATCTTCTCTTGTTTCAGCAAATTCACTCTCCAAGGCTAATTCAGTCTCTTCCAGAGCTTCAACGACTTTTAAACAATAAAGTTTACCTGGCTTTCTGATTATAAAAGTATTTGTGCTAATTGTAAGCACCTTAAAAAGAGGTGGTTTGTTTTTGTTTTCTGTTTTTTAAAGCATATACTTTGTGACAGGCCTAGGTTAGGAATTCTTTTTCACTCCCATATGTCATTGGCTTCTTGATTCTACTTTCAAAATGGCTCTCAAAGCCATAACCTTATCTCATGTTCCCTACTGCTCCCTAATCACTCCTCCCTATTGAGAGAACCTCTTAACTTCCAGGCTCTATAATGGCTCACCTGTTCTTGCTATAGTATCTGTCTGAAATTAAAATTTCCCCAAAGAGGAAGTGAATCACCACTGTACAAAAGGAAAATGATCAATTCTGATAAGAAACAAAAAGTAGAGACCAGAAAAATATTTCCATGTTATTTAATCTATTGTCTGGCTTCCAGGGTAGAACTACCATGCATTTTCCCAATAAGATAGTATAGTTGAGTGGTTAAGAAGCTAGGTTTTAGGATAAGAGCTCTGGGTTCAAGTCTCAGCTCTGCCACTTATGTTTATTAACAGCAGGGCTATGGGCAAGGGTTTCTCGCTGTAAAACGGAGATAAAGGTAAACATTAAATGAAAATAATTCAATGTAACATACTAACTTAGTGCATGACACATCAGTGCTCAATAAATGTTATCTACACGTATCCTCATCTTGAAAGAATTGCTAATAAGATAAAACTGGCTTTATCAACTGGTTCCAATATATCTGAAATTATAACAATCATATATTGTTAAAAGTACTGAATATAATTAGTATACAAACATTTGTTGCATTTCTGTACACGAGCAATGAAAAATACAAAAGTGAAATTAAAAACACAATTCAATTTATAATAGCATCAAAAGAATAAAATGGGTAGGTATAAATTTAATAAAGTGAAAGATGTATATACTGAAAACTACAAAATATTGTTTAAAGAAATTAAAGAAGCCCTAAATAAATGGAATGACATTTTGTGTTCATGGATTGAAAGATTTAATATTGTTAAGATGGCAATTCCCGTCCCCCCACCCCAAAGCAATCTACAGATTACATGTCATCCTTTTCAAAATCCCAGCTGGCTTTTTTGTAGAAATTGACAACCCAAGCCTACAATTCTTATGGAAAGAACCCAAAATAGCCAAAACAATCTTGGAGGAAAAAAAAGTTGGAAGACTCATACTTCCTGTTTTTAAAACTTACTACAAAACCATAGCAATCAAGATAGCACAGTACTGGCATCAGGACAGACATATATAATAAAGGAATAGAACTGAGAGTCCAGAAATAAGCCCATTCATCTAGATGGTCAATCAATTTTTGACAAGGGTGCCAAGACAATTCAATAGGGAAAGAAGATTCTTTCAGTAAATGGTGCCGAGACAACTGGATAGCCACATGCAAAAGAATGAATTTATACTCTTGCCATATACCATACGTAAAAGTTAACTCAAAATGCATCCGAGACCTGGGGCACCTGCGTGGTTAAGCCTCCGACTTCAGCTCCGGTCATGATCTTGTGGCTCGTGAGTTTGAGCCCCACATCAGGCTCTCTGCTGCCAGCAGGGAACCTGCTTCTGTTCTGTTCCCCTCTCTCTCTCTGCACTTCCCCCACTTGTGCTCTCTCTCTCTCTCAAAAATTAAAAAAAAAAAAACCTTTAAAAAAAGCATCCAAGACCTAAATGTAGGAGCTATGACTATCAAATGCTTAGAAGAAAACACAGGTTTATATTTTCATGGCCTTGGATTAGGCAACAAAGTTTCTTGGATATAAACCTAAAGCACAAGTCCAAGAAAAAATAAATTGACTTCATCAAAATTAAAATTTTTGTGCTTCAAAGGACACTATCAAGAAAGTAAAAAGGCAACCTGTAGGAGAAAAATATTCCTAAAACATTTATTTGATAAAGGTCTATAATACAGTATATATAAAGAACTCTTAAAACTCAGTAATAAAAAGACAACCTGATTAAATAATGGACAAAAAAAGAGTAAATTAAAACGTGGGCAAAGGATCCAAATAAGGTATTTCTCCAAAGAAGATATACAAACACCCAATAAGCACATGAAAAAGATGCTCAATATCATTACTGATCAGGTAAATTCAAACCAAACCACGATACACTATTATTTTATACCCACTAGGATGTCTATAAACAAAAATTCTGATAATACAAGCGTTGGTCAGGTTGTTGAAAATAAGAACCATCACACACTAATGGTGGGAATATATAATGGTACAGCTGTCAAAAACAGTGTGGGGTACCTGGGGGCCTCAGTCGGTTAAGTATCAACTCTTGATTTCGGCTCAGGTCATGATCTCAAGGTCCTGAGATCGAGCCTACTCTCTCTCCCTCTCCCTCTGCTCCTTCTCTGCTATCTCTCTTTCTCAAAACAAACAAACAAACAAATTCCTTAAAAAGTTAAACACAGAGTTGGCATATGACCTAGTATTTCATACTAGTATAAGAATCATATTCATACTAGTATATCTGCTAGGTATATGCACAAGAGAATTGAAAACATACGTCCACACAAAAAGTTGTACACAAGTGTTTATAGCAGCATTGTGTGTAACAGGTGAAAGGTGAAAACAACCCAAATATCCAAAAACTGATGAGTGGGTAAATAATACATATCCATACAATGGAGCACTATTCTGCCATAAAGAAGAATGAGGTACTGAACCATGCAGATGAACCTGGTAAACACTATGGCAGGTGGTAGGTAAAAGGAGGCAGACACAAAAGGCCACATATTGGATGAAATACGTGAAATATCCAGACTAGACAAATTCGTAGAGACAGAAAGTAGATCCGTGGCTGCCAGGAGCTGGGGGGAAAGGCTAATAGGGAGCGACAGCTTACGGGTGTGGGGTTTATTCTGGGGGTGAGGAAGGTGTTAAGTTAGAGCCTGGGTGACGGTTGCACAACCTTCTGAATGTTGTTGTGTGACTAAAACCCACTTAATTGTACAGTGTAAATGGTGACTATTAGGATATGTGAATTATATCTCAATAAAAAATAAATTACAAAAAAGGTAAGCTAATCTAGATCTATTCCTTTAGAGCACTAGACTGCTGGGCAGACTTAGAGAATAAGCCTCTTCTTTTACCACAGAATAGGTTTTGTGAGTCTTGAATATTTTAAATTTTTTTCTAAGTTTTTAACTTTTTTTTTAATGTTTATTTTTAAGAGAGAGAGAGACAGGCAGACAGCCAGACAGAGTGCAAGCTTAGGAGGGGCAGAGAGAGAGGGAGACACAGAATCTGAAGTAAGCTCCAGGCTCTGAGCTGTCAGCACAGAGCCTGATGTGGAGCACAAACTCGTGAACTGCAAGATCATGACCTTAGCCAAAGTCAGATGCTTAGCCGACTGAGCCACCCACGCACCCCCAAATTTTTTTTAAGTATTAAACTCTATCCCCAATGTGGGACTCAAACTCACTACCTTAAGATCAAGAGCCACATACTCTACTGACTGAGCCAGCCAGGTGCCCCAAGTCTTGAGTATTTTAAACCCACTCAGCTAAAGGTACCAAGAGATACAAAATTGCATCTCATCCAGCACAACTCCAAAATAGAGGATGCATTTATTACTGACAGCATAGCCAGGACAACGAGAAGAGGCAGACATTTAAAAACTGAAAGCTTCAGCCCAAAACAAGTCAATAAAAAAAGAAAGCAAAACCCTACACTACTAAAGACACATGCCTGGGTCTGCCTGGCGTGCAAGGGATATCATCCTGCCAAAAACCAAATTCAAAACAAATACCAAGATTCTGGGGAGGGCAAAGCTCAAACAAGCAAAAAGCATTTCTAGTTGTTACCAGCAGATAAGGGAAAATAAACAGATGTGTTCATTCTGGGCTTGTTATTATTAAATTGGCCCTGGCCAGCAAAGCAGGGGATAAAAGTGGGGCTGTTTTAAGTGCAAGTGAAAAGGTAAGGCTCAGCTCCAGGTGGCCCTCATCTGATGCACTTTGTACGTCAATTAATTCTCTCAGAAAAGAGGCAAATTCAGAATTCTCTTCAGATTAGAGCCCTGGCCCTTTTTTTCCCCCCAATGTTTTAAAATTCATACTGGGAAGCAGCTGAGGCAGGAAATATTAGTATAATCACTGAGGCTTTTAGTGCTTATTGTCAATCGTTTCAAAGCGGTCCTTGTCAGATTCATACCTCTAAACAACCAGAAGGAATCAAAGTCACAATGTGAGAGTTTCAGGAACAAATACAGAATTGCCTGATGATTGTGGCTTTGGCTTGGCACAATTCTAGGAATGTACGGTGATCTCTGGCTTCTGTCCAGAGCACTAAATAGAAAGTCTTTGTCTGAGGAAGGGCCTGTCCCCTCACAACTGACCTGGGCAGAGCTGTCACTACAAGTATATCACTCGCTTTGAACCTTTTTAAGAAAACAGATGCCCTATAACTGAAGATAATTTGGAAATTGGCACAACACTTAAAAAAAATAAATCCAATTGGACAGTTGTTGTAGGGCTCCTGCCAACTTCTGGTTTCTTGCCACGAAGAGTAATGATTCCTGTCAGTCACTTAGAAAAAGAATAGCTTCTAGAAAAGCCAAATCGCTATGGCCTAAAAACGGCAACCCTGCATCAGCACATAAAACTTACAGGAAGTTGGAAGTCTGAAAAATCGGATTCAAATTCAGAAACTTAATCTCTGTTCCAGTACTGAAGCTATAATGAGAAATAAGCTCTGGCAAAAAACACATATTAACCATTTTATTGGCTTTGTTGTTAAAAAAAAAAAAACTGGGAAGGAAGGAGGGAAAGAGGGAAGGAAGGAAGGGAACAGCTACTGTAGCATTCCCAGTGCAAATGATATATTGTTCTGTGACTGCACCTTCAAATTATTTTAACCCAATTTGTTCTATGATTTCTAAAACCCAAATGTCCTCAAATAAGTAGGAAGCAGTACAATCAGGAAAAGTAACCATAAAGCCTACTTGCATTTTTTTGTTAATCATAAATATTCTAATATTAAGAAAATAAACAATTCAGCACTTAGACTAAATCTACAAGTCATATGTGTGCAACAGTTCCAAACTGAATTGTTAAAAAGCCTCTGGAGAATTAGTTGGTGAAGCCTGGAGAAGATGCTGGGGGTGGTGGTGAAATATGGGAGCTTCAGAGCTCAGTAATAGTGTTAAGAATGTCAAAGGGCAATGGGACCAGTGGAGGGACCAGTGGAGAGATGTATTACAAGTAAGCTTCCCTTCAAATGGGCTACATTTTAGGCCTCTCAACCCAGAATCTGAGCTTCTATCCAACAGGCTCATAGGTCCTTAGGTAAAGGACAGGGGAAGATAAGGAAACAAATTCTTTGCAATTCTGAAGGAGGGAGACCTAGCACCTTTTTACAAATCTTTGGCTCCGACAGAGCTTTAACATTTTAGAGTCCCCAAAAGAGAAACTATATGGAGTATCAGCACAGGCCAAAGGCGAAATTCTTTGCCAAGTTGTAAGTACTGTTGACATTTTGATCTACAGTCTGAGAATTGATAAAAAAAAAAAAAAATCTCCAAATTCTACTATCAGCAAGTTTAAGCAAGTCCTACATCACACTGTATACGAATATACATATATTACCATTCCATTAAATTTCTCGTCAGAATTGGCACTCGGAAAGGAATCTTAGATTAGGGAATTAAATTTTCTTACAGTAAGGACTTGGCATTCCCAATTCCACAGTTTGGTGGTAGTACAAAAGACTGGGAAAGTAGTTTCTGATACCCTTACCCTCAAAAACAGTGTCAGAAGAATAAAGGACTGATCCTGGGTATGTGATCTCATTAAGAAGGAGGACAGTGGGATAAATTAAGGTTTCTAAATGCATCATATCATCTGAAATCAATAATCGCCCTTGTGAAAGAGCTTAGTAAGGCAGGTCCTTTTATCACCTTACTCAAGGAAACTCAGTGACCAGTCTGAGAAGGATTCACACAGCTAATAAAGGACAGAACCAGGTCCAGAAATGAAGTCTTCAGAGTCCAAATTCCTTGTTCTGTTCCTGCTACCTGACTGACTTTGTAAACAAACACACAACATAACCAAGGGTGCAGAAATGTGAATGAACAAGAAAAGAACAGAATAAAAATCTGTGTTGCATCTGAAAGTATTTCTCAAACAGATTTTAATTTTATTTTCCTACAAGTCTGGAAAATTATTTGATGACCACACAGTTTAAACTTTTATTTTCATTTTGAATCCGACTTGCAACACATCTGTTGATCACATAATGAAACAAAATTGCCAGAGATTAAGCAATGAGTTGTTTTCAGTAAATTTCAACATTTGTTCACAGTCCAATTCAAATGGTAGCTTTCAGAATGAGTCCAAATTGAAAGATCACTTCTGAGCAATAAAAGAGGAAGCTCTTTTGGTGTGGGATCAGTTTTGAATTCCAGTTCTTTGAAATTTTATGTTCAAGACCAATTCTCTATCAGGTATGTTTACCCTTTCTAATGTCTGTACACAAGCCTGTCTGTGTGTGAATATGACTAAGGAGTGGACAGGCCAACGCCGTTCCTATGTGCATTTAGTATCCCTTTGAATAGTCTGGTGGGGTTTTGAAGAATTCTGGTTATGCATTTAAAGTCACTCTGTCAGTGTGCTAGACTTCAGTTCTAATTTAGAAAAGGGAGGTAGCCTGGGTGGTAAATGTAGGGAAGTATGCAGGATAAAATCTGTTTCGGGATTGTTTTCAACAAAAAGCAACAAAATATTTCAACAAAATAATACCTCATTTTGCCAAGGTGTTTTTACAATGTTTTTCCTATGTTCATGGCTACAAGAATAATCAATAGGAAACCTTGAAAAAACTATGCAAATGATGATCAAAACTGGATTCAATTAGAAAACGAACAAAATCCATGATGCCTGCCTACCCATTCAGATCGATTCATGTATCCGTGCATTCACAAACCTGAATGCAGGTCTCTGATGGATAAGCATCAGATGTACGATCAAGGAAAGCTGCTTTACTGCTTTACGTTCTCTTTTTGGAGATAAGAGATTTTTTTTCTCCAGAAAAGGAATACCGATGACACAGTGAATATATAAAAGTAAGCTTTTTTTTTTCAATTCACACTTGAAGGTCATGATTTCAAATCATAGCATCTAAGTAGTGAGTGAACATGATTCCCTGCAGTGGCCCTACAGACAATGGTAGCCAACTTATGTCACTGCCACTTGTGACTCACTCTCTCTCCAAAGGCTGTCCCTGCATGCACTTTCCGTTGTCATAATGTAGTATGAGCAACAATGCAACATCTTATCCATTTTCCAACTTAAAAAAAAATGTTCTTACATCTCTTATTCCTTCTGCCCACTTATTCTAATGCCCAAAGGTTAAATGCATTGAAAACCAAAGAATCCAAAGCTTTGTAATGCAGAAAGGGAGACTGGCCCACCAAGGTTTGTTTTTCTTCTGCCTGAGTTGAAACAATTCTAAAGCATTCACACCTTAGCTCCCTGTCAAGAGACACAGTCTGAGGGTCATTTTATCTGCAGATTGGCCTAATAAGAAAAATTCCTGAAAAACCATTTAACATACAAGCTAGGATTACTCCAAAGAAAATAGCTATTGAGTAGAATCCACAAAGAAAAAAGAGCGCTATACAAAAAAGAGGCAACAGTTTTTATTATTTCCTAAGTCTTACTGCCAACAGGACTTCCAAATTACTTTGTCTATACCCCCCCTTTCTCTGCCAATAAGGCTAAAGGTAGGCATTTCTTCCATTTTGCCCTCAGTCTATTCTCCACACACAGAGCCCAAAGCAAGTACCAAGAGAGAAAGTGATATGAAATTCAACTGCTTTAGGTACTCCTGCAGCTAGTGCTAGAGAAAAATAGATACCTAGACAACTATCCAAAAGAGAAACACAGATAGTGGCCTATAATGTAAAGTTAATTACCTTAATTCCTTAAGCAAGTTTAATTTGAAACACAATGGTATTACTTTCAGAAGATGGTCTATACAGGTCTGAGAGGTATTAATTAGTTTTGAAATGAAGGATAATGCAAAAGATAGAGAGTAGCCAGCAGCTGTCTTATTTTTAATCTATAAAAAGTTTTAAAATACAGAAAAACAGGTGCTCATGACTCTGGCTTACTTTTCTGCTTACGAATTTCTTTCAAAGGCTATCTCGTGTGTGTGTGTGTGTGTGTGTGTGTGTGTGTGTAATATTTCCTGAGTATAAAACCAAAAGTAAGGCATAACTCAAACTGATTCACCTAGTCATCTCCTTATTGTGAACCCAACTCCATAATTACTAAGTTCTGAGGCTAAACTATTACATTTTCTGGGCTATAATGCATCACTGAGTTTTTATTTTAAAACACTGCCATTTTCTTGCATTTTCTAAGAAACTGATGACTTAAAAAATACTGATGGTTTTTATTTGAATATTTCTGCATACCTGATAAAGTCTAAAACATCTATCTTTCTATCGTAGAATTAGAAAGAAATGTAGTCAATGAAACAGTCTCAAAAACTTAACTTTTTTTAGTTCCACAAAACTGAAAAATTATGCTACACAGGATTTAAAAACAGTTCTAAAATATTTCTATCACTGATAAAGACGATATAAAAGTGTTACCTGGTCCTGTATCTACTGTGAATTAAATGTCTGCAATGAGGTAGTTCTTTAGAAAATGTTATTAAATAACTAACTCAAAGATGCAACAGTGAAAACATCATTTTATGAAATCATATACAATGAATGAAAGTGATTCCCAGCATCTATTTCTTGCCCAACCTCTTTCTCTTGAGACTTCCTGCCTGCACTGAACTCTTCAAAACTCTTCAAATTCAGCCTGGCCCAAACTAACAGGCAACATGTATAAAAAAGAACATGGCATCAAAGTAGACTTGAACAAACGGTAAGACATTCTATGTTCCTGGAGAGAAAGACTCAAAATCATAGGATATCCCTGTTCCCTAATTCTTAACTTGTAACATCCCAACAAAAATACCATTGGTCCCCTCCCCCCTGAAATTTGACAAGTTAATTAAAAGGCTAATTTGGAAGGGCAATCAAGCAAGAACGGCCAGGAAAAACCTTGAAAAAGAAGAGCAGATATTACAACATATTATAAAGCCTCTATAAATAAAGTAATGTAGTATTGGCACGTGAATAAATAGCTCAGTTGGAATGGAGTACAAATCCAAGATACAGGACCAAATTGTACATGAAAATATATACATACTTTACAAAGGAGTTAACATCTCAGATCAGGGTTTGGAAAAGACTGACGTTTTTAGTAAGTAGTTTTGGGTTAGCCTTCTTCACTTTATGCCTGAGGATAAGTTCCTAATAAATCAGAGATTTCAGTATAAAAATGAAAAAATATGAAGTATTAAAGAAAATGGGTGAATCACTCCACATTCTTGGAGTGAAGAAATGTTTCCTTAGGGAGTCAAAATTCAGAAGTAGAAAGAAAGAAGGCTAGTAAATTTGACTACATAAAAACAAACAAAATTTTACACAGTGAAAAGACAAAAAATGTCCAAAAAGCCTCCATAAACCAAACAAAAAGTACAAATAACAAATTGAGAAAAAAATATCTGTGTAACTCCAAATATTAACCTCCTAATATTTCTAATATATTCCTAATATATATGTTAATATTCCTAGTATATAAAGAACTCCTAAAATTAAAGAACTAAAACTTGTGCAGAAAACTGGGAGAGAGAACTGAGCAGAGTTCACAGAAGGAATTGTCAAGCATCCCCAAAACCTGAAACTATGCTCAACTTCCCTCCTGGTAACAGAAATAAAGATCTCTCATCAAATAGATTTCCAAAAGTTTGAAAAACATACTCTGCTGGCAATGTTGTGGGGAGGCTGGCCTCTCATACATTGTAGGTGGAATCTGCATTGGCGGGGACATTTGAGGGAAGGGATAAGGCCCTACCACCGTGTGATAGGGTACTATGGAACCAGCATGCCATTTGGGCTCTGTGAAAAAGTCCACAGTTGGAAATTTTGTACACTGCCTTTGAAATTCTCAATCCAGCCTGCTGCATAGAGCTGCACATGATGGGTGTGTACACCACCAAACGGGGACTTCCACACGGCACATACAAAGTGGTGCCTGTTGTTCAATACACGGCCCTGCTACCAAGTACCTAACCCTTAAGAAACCATTTCTTCCTACCAAACTCTTATTTTGATTCAAATTAAGTTTCTTCTTTTCTTCCTAAACCTCCCCTCCCTCTCCTTCCTTCTTTCTTTTCATTTTCTTAACCATTCCCTCAAAGAGGACAAGAAATGTTCTTGTCCTCTTTTCAAAAGCATTCTGTCTCAAAGTTAGACTACTCTCAAATCATATGGTTTAAACTAGGAATGGCAACCTGTAATGTCTATGTGGGTGTCACGTGTGGAGGGCAAGGGCTTACTGGAGAACATATACTTATCTTCGGTGTAACCAAGGGAAGACTGACAAAGCTTCCTATTTTTCAAGACCAGCTAGCGATTTGGATTCTTATGGGAAATTCCCCAATTTTTAAGTTAATATCCAATTCGGACTTCTTTACATTGCACAGGTCAAGCAAAAATTCCATTGTTTAGACCTCCAGGTTTGTAAGCTCTATTTTAAATCTTTTTTTAAAAGGGCTTATTTTTTAACTGATTCATCATCTGGTTGCTCTTCTCTAGAGCAGCTGCTTAGTCATCATTTGTCCAAATAGATCAGAAAGAGACGTAGTTCTCTATGAATGTGATAGGACTGGTGCATTAGTTTTACATGTCATTTTCCTACAGAAGCATTCTAGAATCTCAGTCTTTAAAGAAAGAAAAGAAGTGGTGCACCATCCTATGTTAGGACTTGCCCACAGTCACAAAACTGATTTTTTTCTATAAGAGTTCAGATTAGAAGCCAGGTCCTTCGATGCCTGATTCAGGCCCTCTGTCTCACAGACTTACTGTGTGTGATTTTTGAGAAGTTCCCCATGTATAAAATGGGAATAATAATATAGTACTACTTGATGGGGCTGTTGTGAAAACTGAATGATTTGATACATACAAAGTGTTCCACACAACGTCTGGCACATAAATTTATCAAAGCGACTAATACCGTCACTGTACCTACTATGTCAACTTTATGCACATTTAATAATTATACAGTACAGAATATCCCCAAAACGTTCACCAAAGTTCAGGTGTTACATTTATTTTTTTTTTTTCAGGTGTTACATTTATTATCTCTTTTAGTTTGTGGCCTATCACTGAAGGAGACTTAGCAACCGACAAAATTTGCTATTTGCAAAAACAGTCATTGCTATTCAGTGCCTGGTGTTTGTCAAGGTGCTTATTTTAAGTGGATTGTTTGATGATATGTTGTAGTATCTTCCTTGCTATCTGGAATAGGAAGACATCTGTAATTACCAGGGTCACCCAGAAGCTATTCTCCAGTTTCTTACAGCTGTCTTTTGTGCTCCATGGCATCTCATAAATAATAGCTAATAGTGGCTCTACCAATACATTTCACTAATTCTTTGAATGATATAGGATGCAAGGCACAGGGCCCTGCTATTATGAATTCATCATTTCTTCCCAATGATTTATTATTTAAGAAAAAACAAACTTTTCTCAGACCTATATCCTCTCTCTAGCTATTGCCCTTTCTCTTTTCCTTCCTTCCTATCAATCTGTACTTTCTTCTCCCCATTTATTCCTCAGTGTGCCGCCATTGCTTTCTGCCCCCACCACTCCACAGGACCTGTCATTTTTCAGTCTGCTTACTGCTGGGCATTCTTCTGTGACACCATTCTTTCCTTTTATTCTTCCTGCTTCTTTCTATGTTCTTCTTCAGTACCTTCCTCTTTTATGCATGTTTCTTTTCCTCTGGTTTGTCTGTTAAACACAGGTGCTGTCAAAAAGTCTCACCTGGCCTTCTCTTGTTTTTACTCTGTAGACCCATCCTAGGCAATCTCACCCATAATAATGACTTCAGCTACTATTCTTAAACTAAGAACACCCAAATTAATAATTTCTAAACTCCAGACGCACACTTCCATCTACCTACTGGACATTTCCCCTGGAAGGTTTCATGGGAGACTTTAACCCCCAAATATCTAAGATAGAAATCATCAACTCAATGCTCCCACCACACAAACTTTTGCCTTTTCCAACACAGCAATGATACCACTATCTACATAGGCATTTATGGTAGGCAGAATAGGTAGGTAGCCCTGTTCTCAAAGACGTCCATGTCCTAAGCCCCAAAACCTGTGAACAGACCAGGTTACTGGCAAAGGAGAATTAATGACGCAAGATAGGGAAATTACACTGCATCATCTGGGTGGCACAAATATAATCTCAAAGGCCTTTAAAGAAGGTAGAGACCTAAGGTCAGAGGGATATGATAGAAGAAAGAATCAACCAGCCATTTCTGGCTTTGAAGACAGAAGAAGACCATGAGTCAAGGAGTCAAGGAATGTGGGCAGCCTTAAGAATCTGCAAAAAGACTAAAATAACAACAACAAGTAAGTAAGTAAGTAAGTAAATAGGCTTCTCCCATAGAGGCTCCAGAAGGAAACACAGCACTGGTGACACCATGATTTTAGCCTGGTGAGACCCATTTCAGACTTCTGACTTCCAGAACTGCAGGGCAATAAATTTGTGCTGTTTTTGAGCCATTAAGTTTGTAATAGTTTGTTACAGCAGCAACAGGAAACTAATCCAGCACCCAAGGCAGAAGCTGTAAGTATTATTGATGTATCATCTAAATAGCTTTCAAATCCAATTCCCCATTATCACAATCTCATCTTATTTTGTCGGATTATGATCATAGCTTCCTACTGTTTTTTTCTGTTTTTAGTTTGGTAGCCTCATCCAACTTCATTCCTATCCATTGATAATTGTTGCCTGCTAGAGGAGGTCTCAAAAAAACAAACAAACAAACAAAACAAAAAACCATTCCTTCCTTAATCATAGTTCTTCAAATAGTTCTTCAATGACTTCAGGACCAAGTTCAAATATCCTAGCAGAGCCTATGAATCCCTATCACAACAGAGACTGGCTATAAGAACATTAAAATACCGCTGGGGGCTAAACATTTGCTAGAAACATAAAGAGATGGAGGAAAACTATACAAGAGAATTCCAAAGTACCAAGCACTGTATGAGGTTAGAAGGAAACACTGGGATATAGGAAGGGTGGGAGGGGTGTAAGTCCCTAGGGGTATTCCTGAGTAGCACAAATAGATGTGGAACTGCCCTCTAAGAAAGGCCTATCTCTTTAACTTCAGAACATGACCAGAAAGGCTCTGCAATTTGGGACCCAGTCACCAGAGGGCTCACTCGGCCCTTTTCTTCTATAGCTCTCAGTATCTCTAAAGTATATTAAACAATACTTCTAGAAAGGGAACCAAGAAACTCATCTGCTCAAGACTTAGAAGCTCTGTTCTCTCTCATCCCCTATAGCTCTGTCTGCAACACCCAGGTTCTGCTCAAGCACCTCAAGTTATCTGTAAGGGCAGCTCCTACGAGGCAGAGCTTGAGTTAGCCCCACCTGCCTGAGTTAGGTGCCCCGTCAACTCTTACCCTGCCCGGGACACTCCACTGTTGCATGTGTCTCACTGAGATTTACAGGTTAACTGCCTTTTCATCCATTTCCTCCTCCCAGAATGTAACCTCTCTGAGGGTGAGACTTTGTTGTATTTACCCCTGTGCCCCCATAGCTAATACAGTATTGACAAATAACTGGTACTCAAACATTTGTTGAATAAACAATCAGTATATGAGTATCAGTTTTAGTTGACTTTTTCATTTTCCCACAGTATGAGTAACATTTGTTTTCAGTAACTGATCATCACAGCTTACTTTATTCCCAAAGGGGAAGATGGGGGAAAAAAAAAAAAAGAAGAAGAAAAACCTTTTCAAAGTCATTTATCAGCTTTCTACCATGGGGAAAGAAAGCAGCTGAACAATGTCCCCTCGAACTCTTGCCTGCTATAACCGAAGAATGTTTTTTTCTATTATCATTTATGTCTTTGCTTATGGCCCATAAAGAGTCAGATTTAACTGCGTTGAAATTTTAAGGGAAAAATATAAAGGATCTTGATGAAACAAAAGTGTTGGTATGAGATGAGCCTTCCAAGGGAAATAAATCACACAAAATCACTCTTTCTGACTCTAAGTATAGGGAGAAATATGTTTAGGGTTGCACAACTATCATGTAAATATGTTATGGTCCAGATGCAGAAATTGGCCTAATTGTATATAACACTGTTCATTTACAGCTTGGTCTGGACTTCTCTACCCAACTGAATTCTGGTCCTTTTTCCCTCTCCAGCTCTACCACTCCCAACACCTCCTATCACCCCTAAAAAGAGGAGAGAAAAAGGAGGGAAGAGGAGAAGAAAGTGAACGTGTGTATGAGTGCAGTGGGTGAACCAGTTTCCTGGCTGCTATACGAAACCCTCAGGAAAATCCCCAAATGAAGCCTGAAATGTTCCAGGTTCCTCCAGAATAATGATTTTCCTCATTATGGCAGTATTTCTCATCATGTTTTTCATTAACATCCCTCCTAAGGAGCTATTGTAGACTTTTTTCCCTAGTTATCCTCACCTCCAGTGAAATTTTGGTGGCACAATGATTTATTTACGTACTGCCTATATATGCATTTTATTATACATAAAAGAGTAAGATCTTTTTGACCCTGAGAGCCAGTCTTCACCCCTGTGTATAACATCCTCCCTTGATGAGAACGCATGAGGGTGGGAACACGGTAACCCCTGTTCTCAAGCAAGGTGGGCCAAGATCACTAACCATTCTTATAAAACAGCTATGTGTTTGCATTTGAGGAAAATGAGTGTGATGAATTTCAAGTATGGAACGTGCCTTTATTTAGGAATACTGCTAGTATGCATTTCATAATTTTCCCTGGTGGCAATCTTATCTCTTTACTTAATACCTGGCTGAGTTCCCCATGTTCTCTGCTCTCCCTCCCACCATCCTGTTGACGCAAGGGGGATTCTGTTTATGAAACGTTAGGAGTAGATTTAATTTTGCGTGCAATTTCTGTTCCCAAGAAGGTCTACAGAAAGTGATCAAGATGTCCCTTCCTTGCTGATTATTCTTTTTGGAGGTTGGTTATGGATAAAACTTCCCCTATCCATTCCTATTATTCAGAAAACCCTATTAATTCTAGGGTCTGGGAATTCAAGTTCTTGAAGAATCCTACTTTTCCATCATGAATGTATAAGCAAAACGTGGCATATCCATACAATGGAATATTATTTGGCCATTAAAAGGAATGAAGTACTTATAGTACATGTATCATGCTACATCATGGATGAACCTTGAAAAGATTATGCTAAGTCAAAGATGTCACTCACAAAACACCACATATTTTATGATTCCATTTACATGACATATTCAGAGCAGGCAAATCTAGAGACCGAAAGATTAGGGATTGCCTGAGGCTGGGGGTTGGGGGTGGGGATGGGGAAATGGGAAGGGTGATAGCTAAAGGGCATGGAATTCCGTCTGAGGGAATGAAAATGTTATAAAAATAACTGTGGTGATAGTTGCACAACTCTGAATATACTTAAAACACTGAATTGTACACTTGAGGTGGTGAATTGAATGGTATGTGAACTGGATCTCAATAACAACAACAACAACAAAGAGGTAGTGTTTATAATTTAGAAATGTTTGGAGGGGCACCTGGGTGGCTCAGTTGGTTAAGTGTCTGACCAGCTCAGGTCATTATCAAACAGTTCATGAGTTTGAGCCCCACATCGGGCTCTGTGCTGTCAGCTCAGAGCCTGGATCTTGCTTCAGATTCTGTATGTGTGTGTGTATTGTGTGTGTCTCGCTCTCTGCCCCTCCCCTGCTTGGGCTCTCTCTCTCACTCTTTCTCTCTAATAAACATTGGGGGAAAAAATTTTTTTTAATGGAATGTATGGAAATCACATTTATGAGACCCTCTGATCAGTCCCTTTCTTCTTTGTCTGAAATTTGAAATTCATAGTAATTAAAAGAATCAGAGTATGATGTAGTCCATAAAAAAGAGAAAATGTTCATTTTGGAAGACTCTAAAATAATGGCTCCGAAGAATTTAGAGGGATGCCTGGGTGGCTCAGTCAGTAAGGTATGCGATTCTTGATTCCAGCTCAGGTCATGATTTCTCAGTCATGAGATTGAGCTTCATGTCAGACTCCACACTGGGCTCTGGGCCTGGAGTCTGCTTAAGATGCTCTCTCTCCTTCTCCCTCTGCCCCTCCCCCACTTATTCTCTCTCTCTTAAAAATTATTTAAAAAAAAAAATAAGTATTAAGACAAAACATCTTAACACTTTTTATGGTGTTCAAAATAATCTTCCTTCTCTACCAACTACATGTCCAACAATGGAATATAAATTGCACTAGACCTGAAATAGTCAAAACTGATGTATCCCAAGGTACTCATAAATCTGCAAATTTTGCAGAACTACTGACAACATCTCACTTCCCTGACAATGAAGTAAAACAAAAAATAAATAAATAAAATAACCTCTTCAAGCTTTTAATTATTCTATAAATAGATCACTAGAATTTTTTATAAGACTAATAGATTCTGTCATTAAATAAACACTATCCTGCATCATTACTATGGTGACAATATCTAAGAACTTATATGAGTCTGTGAGGGTATTTTCTTTAATCATTTTATAAGAGTTACCATGCATACAAGGACCAGCAGAAAACATGAACAGACACTCTTCCAAAGAAGACATCCAGATGGCCAACAGACACATGAAATGATGCTCAACATCACTCATCATCAGGGAAATACAAATCAAAAGCACTGAGATACCACCATCTCACACCAGTTAGAGTGGCTAAAATTAACAACTCAGGAAACAACAGATGCTGGAGAGGATGTAGAGAAAAGGGAACTTCTTGCACTGCTGGTGGGAATGCAAACTGGTGCAGCCACTCTGGAAAACAATGTGGAAGTTCCTCAAAAAATTAAAAGTAGAACTACTCTATGATCCAGCAACTGCACGAGTAAGAATTTATCCAAAGGACACAGGAGTGATGATGCATGGGGGCACATGCACCTCAATGTTTACAGCAGCACTTTCAACAATAGCCAAATTACAGAAAGAGCCTAAATGTCCATCAACTGATGAATGGATAAAGAAGATGTGGTTTTTATATACAATGGAATACTACTAGGCAACGAGAAAAAATGAAATCCTGCCATTTGCAGCAACGTGGATCGAATTGGAGGATATTATACTAAGTGAAATAAGTCAGTTAGAGAAAGACAGATATCATATGTTTTCACTCATATGTGGAACTTGAGAAACTTAACAGAAGACCATGGGGGAAGGGAAGGGGAAAAAATAGTTACAAACAGAGGGGGAGGGAGGCAAACCACAAGCGACTCTTAAACACAGAGAACAAGCTAAGGGTTGATGGGGGGCAGGGCAGGTGAGAGAGGAAAATGGATGATGGGTATTGAGGAGGGCAGTTGTTGGGATGAGCATTGGGTATTGTATGTAAGCAATGAATCATGGGAATCTACCCCCAGAACCAAGAGCACACTGTATACACTGTATGTTAGCCAACTTGAATAAATTACATTAAAAAAATTTTAAAAAGTCATACAATAAATTCAATGCAGATACACACACACACACACAGAAAACAACATGAAGGTACTAAAGTGCTATTTGGCAAGGGACTCTGCTTATTACATAAGAAACTCATTTGACACCTCTGGGGCAACGCCAGCAGTGACCCAAACTTGTGCTTTGGTAAAATCCCTAGATCATGGACCTTTGTGATTGCTTCTGACTTGTTAAATCCAAGATCACCAAGATGTCAACAGTAAGGCTTTATCAAAAAGATAAAATACTAGCGGTGCCTGGGTGGCTCAGTCGGTTAAGCATCCGACTTCGGCTCAGGTCAGATCTCACAGTTTGTGGGTTCGAGTCCTGCATTGGGTTCTGTGCTGGCAGCTCAGAGCCTGGAGCCTGTTTCAGATTCTGTGTCTCCCTCTCTCTCTGCCCCTCTCCCACTCATGCTCTGTCTCAAAAATAAATAAACTATTAAAAATTTTTTTAAAAAAAGATAAAATATTATGCGACCATGAAAATGGGTACCTGTGATGACTATACTGCAAAATGTTTAAAAGACAATGTTACATAAGAAAGCACAAAAATTTTAAAAAGACCTTATAACTGACGAGTATGGTAAAAAAAAAAAAAGAAAAAAGAAAAATTACAATGCTACACTGATATGACTAGATGAAAATTTTAAGATTTTTATTTCCTTTACTGATGTCTTAAAGAATATTTAATAAGAAAAATGTTTTAGAAAACATTTAGTTTTAGAAAGCAAGATAATTTAGATAACAAGATTATTTTGTTCACTTGTTTCTGAGCATGTTTTGGTTTTAAAATTTATTCTTGGGGTGCCTGGGTGGCTCAGTCGGATGAGTGTCCGACTTCGGCTCAAGTCATGATCTCACAGTTTGTGGGTTCGAGTCCCATGTCGGGCTCTGTGCTGACAGCCAGCTCAGAGCCTGGAGACTGCTTCAGATTCTGTGTCTCCCTCTCTCTGACCCTCCCCTGCTCACGCTGCCTCTCTCCCTTTCTCAGAAATAAATAAAAATAAATAAAATAGAATTTATTCTTATCTTTTAACAATTTGCTTTGTATGAACACAGGTTCTAGGCTGCCTTATAGATGGGACAGCTCATCTCAAAGATGTCTGCTTCGATGTGTCAGCCTCAGGGTAAGGCACAAGGAGCAAAGGACGTAAACGGTTCGTGGTAACACGGCCAGCTTTAACAGTGCTATATGTTTAACATTTGCCTCCATGACCAGATAGATGCACGAGAAGGAGACGCCACTGAATTCTGAGGTGGCACCAAAAAGCAGGGCATTACCAGACACTAGAAGTTCTCACTAAAGCTAAAGTGTCAATGGAATAAATAATTAAGTCCATTATGACAAGTACAGGGTACATCAATAAAGCAAAAGACAATGAAGAAAGGATTGGAAATAGGGAGTACAAATATTAAAATATAGACAGCTTAGCCAAAAACATACATGTTTGTCTCTGGAAATGCTGATCACTTGCTCTTAATTTCCACGGACGATCAGAATGCAGCATGAGGTAAGACTTAGAATACAAAACACATCTTCAATTCATTAAATAAAAAACCAGTCCCATCAAATTGAACTATAATGCCTTCCTATCAAGTTAATTTTCTAAATCAGAGGTTTTCCTTGGGGGGAGGGTAGGTATCACTCTGGGAGGCATTCTGGAAAAGGGGCACCTTATCTTCTAGTCGAATCCTTCCCTTTCATTTCATCTTTATGCCACAGCGAGAGCATAATATTGATTTACTCAAACCCCGTTCTCATTGTGATATAACCAACACATAGAAAAACGGATAAAGTACAAAGGGACAACATAGTGAACAGTTGTAAAATAAACCCCTACCCAGCACCTCAGAAGGCCAGCATGTGATCCTTCCTGGTAAGTCCGGACAGGTAGTCAAGCTAGTCTTCCCACCCACTCTTCTCCTTCATAGGAGGACAGTTGGGGTTATACTGATTTTTTTTAAAAATTTATTTTTGTGGGTAGGTATGTTTTTAAAAATTTTATTTCAGAATGGTAAGGGCCATTACATAATATTTCTTATTTAAAAAAAGGAATATTGGGCCTCATAGAGATAAGAACCAAGGTCCTAAATGATTTAAGGATGTGGCACTCTCCTCTATTTAATAGTCTAAGGCTACAACTTCTGTGAAAAAGAAAATTTACTCAAGATGATAACTGAGAACATACTCATTTAAAAACTCCATTTCTCAGATGTCATAACTTGCCCATTTAATTATTTTACCCAAGGTTTTCTAGGCATAGGTATGCCTTGAAACCTTTAGGAGTATAAGTGATTTCATCAAAATCCATTAGCTACTTTATAAATTATCATAGAGGACCAAAGCATACACACACTAATGCCAAACGGGTCATTATAAACAAACGCCTCATTTTTATTTGGGCAGTGAAAGTCAAAATGGTTAACAAAACTGGAAACCCATCAGGTCAAAGGTCAAAAGTTAGTATTGGGATTCTGTAGTTAAATCACACAATCCAAAAAATGATAACTCAAATAACAAAATGGGTTGAAAAGAATGTTTTTGGAATGTCAAAAACTTAAACCAGACCGTTGGCCTGTTCCCCCAAGATGAATGGGTATGTTTTTAATATAAATGGGTATATTTTTAACTGGCTCAGGACATGGGCCATGCCACATTTAGTACTTTCACTTACTGGCTGCATGACTTTGGACAAGTTAATTGACCTTTCAGAAGTTTGGCTTTCTTATCTGTAAAATGGAAATAATACTGACATTCAACTTTTCGTATGGATTAATGGAGATGAGTACACAAAGCACCTAGGAGCTAGGCACCTAAGAGGAACTAAGGAACTGGCGAGCATCAGTGTTACTTATACACTTACTGAATGATTTGTGAATGAGTGAATGAGTTTCAATGGGTTATGTCTCCAGGCATTTGCATCTTAAGGCTTTTACTTCTAATTGTGGAATGAAAATCTTTTTCTCCTTTAAAGGAACTTCAGGCATCAGCAAGCAGATGGCATAGTACATTCAAAATTCATCCCACAAGGTCATATTGTCCATTCAGTTTATAAGGAAGAAATTCTGAAGCAGTTGAGAAATTCTCTGTGATACAGAAAAAAAGTAATCTTGCCCAACAACTGGCTCGATGACAATGCTCAAGTTCATTGTAAATTTTCTGTCAATTACAGACTGCAAATATTAGGTAAATTTCCCATCCTACTAGGCTTGAATCTGAATGAGTTACAAAAGTTTCCAAAAGTTAGCCTATCTTCAAAATACAGAGGTGTTTTCTACTGTAAATATTCTGAAGAATATACTAGAAGATAGTATGATGTATAGAAAAAGGCAATGAACTTGTGGCCAAGAGAAGTGGGTTTTCATTTTAGTTCTACCACTTACAACATTAGTGTGACATTAGGCAATAAATTTAATTTCAATAGGTTTCAATGTCTCATCTAAAAATGATAAGGATGACTTATCATCCTTCAAACTCTGAGATTCTAACTGAAAGTTATACCCAAGGCAGGGAATGGGATACAGATTGCTCCTCACAATCACATTGTATTTAATGGCAAGCTCAACCCTAAACTAAATCTGATATAATTACTGGCGTCTTTATAAAACAGAGGATCAGGATGGACCTCTAAAGAGAGAAGGGGCTGTCTAGAGCTGCTGCAAGCCTATTCCTAGGTGTTGCAAGAAATAATGAAGAATGTCTGATGTGGTACAATGTGTGGACTAGGAAACAAATCATCCAGCCTTCAATACTCCCTTAAGGGCCTGAAATGAAGCTTTGATTCCTGGTCTCCCCAGGTTTCTAAGTGAAGTCTCTTGAGGCTCTGCATCTTACATTCCAGGCTAGCATGACCTCTCTGCCCTCTGAAGCAGCACCACAAGGCTCACACTGACCTGCCTGGGACACATCAAGAAGCCAACATACCTCCATCCCTTTACATGTAGTGAATGCTCAGTCCTAGCTGCAGGTTAAAATCACCTGAGGGGCCTTAAAAAAATACTGATGGTAGTAGACCTACCTCAAACTTACCCTCGAAGTCTCAGTGAGGCCCGGGGTATCCAGGCATTGTGGTTTTATAAACACTCCCCAAATGATCCCCAATATACAGCTGGAGTCAACACCAGGGAAACAAGAGCAGCCATACACTGCACGAGTTAACCAAGCACAGAAATGACACCTCCCTTAGAAGGGAGAAGAGGGAATCCCAGCAGTTAGAAGGACTAGAGTTTTATTTTTCTAACCCGTGTGTCAAAGTATTTGCGTGTGTGTTTATGAGCTCACAAAATGATTAGATTATATTGGTCTCAAGAAAAACTGCCTGAGAGTAAAGATAATTATAGGTAACAGAGAATTAACAAAAAGAAAAGAAAACAGCACAAAGATCTACTTTCACATATAAAAGAAATGATAATTGTATTCTCTTAGGCCAACCACTCTATTTGACTAATTACAATGCAGCACAATAACGACAAGGTACGTTATTACGTGTTTTGCGTTAACTAGAGTAAGTTTTATTTGATTACAAGATTAAACTGTTCCTGTACACTTAACCTTCATAGTTTGTTACTCCAGAACAGTGTAATGTTTGAGGGAACATTGCTCCTGGGCACTAGGAAGTGTTAATGTTCAACATTTGCATAAGTGAAGGTACTTTTCTGTATTTGCATAAAAGGAGGTAACTAGGTCCTTTCAAAGGTATGGGGAACAAAGAACAGCTACTCACAAGGTTACAGGTTCTGGGAGGGGTGCTTTGTCAAGGGTGGTGGGAACGAGGCTGGGGAAGAAAAGATGGGGTTGCAAAGATTAATGACATTTAAACAACAAGAGGTGCTACACAGAGGACTTTTTAAAAAGGGGCCAATGAGCTTGAAGTGATGACTCTTCTACAGGTGCTGGGCACTTGGAAGAAAAAAACAGCACAGCCTGGAACAGTATCCCAGAAGAACTGACCACTCCCCTCCTGATGCCCTAAAGACCTTTGTACATTCCTCTATATTGAAAACTGCTCTATTAATGCATTCTCTCAGCATACTATATGGTCCTTGAAGGCACAGACCATGACTCATTGCTCTTTGTTTTCCCATGTATTCCCAACACCAAGAACAGTATTTGATACAAAACTCTCAATAAATACCAATGAATGAACTAATGAATGGTTCCTGAATGACTGTTAAATAACACAGCTTATCCAGTTATTGAGATGATTTATTCATTTGGCTGTGTCATCTACTGCATTAGTTCTCTCCGTGTGCCTATTATATTTTCACCTAGATTGCTGAAGACCATTGGTTAAGACAGAGCCAAGAACAGAATCCTGTAACACTCCATTACGGGGGTGGCTGGTTTAAGAACCAACATTCAATATAATTTCACCACCTTATCAAGTGCCTTGCACACATAGATACTTAAATGTTAGCTCATCCTTATTTTTGAAAATGTCATGAGAAACAACATCAAACACTGCTGAAATCAAGATATACTACGTCTACAGCATTGCCCTGATTTTTCAACAAAACTCTAAAAGAAAACCTATTTGGGAATGACTTATTTTTAGACCACTCAAATTGGTTACTAGAACTATGCAGTTTTCCCTAAATGCCTATAAATCATCAGGCTAATTAATCACTAGTTCTAGAATTTTACCAGGGGTAAAAAAAAAAAAATCAGGCCTATTGTTATGAGAATCTCTCTTTCGGGGGGGAAATTGACTGGTAGTATTAGTCTTCTGCCTAGAAACTGTGGTGAATGAAAAATCCAAAATCATATCTGAAAGCTCTCTGAGTCTCCTGGGATGTAATTTAGCACAGCCTACAGATTAGAAACTAATCTAAAGCTGCAGATACTTCTTTATTCTTCCTTTGACTCTCTTACACCTTGGGCTTCAATTTCTTCTCAACCATGTTTGTTTTACTCTTTCCTTTTTCAAGGCCAAACTCCTTACTGAAGAAAACAGAAGTTAGGAGTTTAAGAATTCTGTTTTATCAGAAGTAATACATGATACCAGATCATTTTTGCTACATGAGGACTATCCCTCATTATTTCCTTATTGTATAGAATGTAGCTTTGAATATTTTTAACCAATTTTTGTTATCTTATAGCATTTGTCCAGATCTTCAGCACATTGTGAACAGCTCCAAGTCTTCCTCTTTTTTTTTTTTTTAAGTATTTCACCTTATACTTCATTTTAAAAGATATGCCATGAAACAAAAATTACCCCCATTCCATCCTCAAATCCACTACCTTACTTATGGCTGTGCCCATATTCTGCCTTGCCTCCATATACCACGGAAGAAGTATCTCTATTCCCCTTCAATATCTCTCTTGGATCATATCCTTTTCTTGACTACTCAAGAACATTGTTCTCAATAATTATTCCCTTTCCTTCTATTATCATAAAATTATCCTTCTTTGCTGAATCATTCCAGGTAACATACAAATGCAAGACATCTTCCAATCCCTCCTGTTTCTTATTACTGCCGCATTTCTAACTTACCCTTTCTTTCCAGCCTCTCCCACCAAGAGTAAATTCACTCCCACCAAGCCACTGATATGGCTCTTGTCAAGGCTGCCATCAATTTACCCTTTGACAAATCCAATGTTCAGGTCTGTCCTCCTTTTTACTCTTAGTTTACTTTCAGCATCATTTGATAGTCAACTTTTGTCTTTTAACACTTTCTATACTTTGCTTCCATGGTGCCATCCATACCCTTTGGGTTTCTCTCACATCTCCTTACAGCATCTTCTCAGTTCTTCACTGACTCTGCCTTTTTGCCTGACCTTTAAACGTTGGTGGGCCCCCATTCCTCAGTCCTTACCCCTCACCCCTTCCCTTCTCTCTCCCCTCCCCCCATGGGCAAGCTCATCTAGTCCCATGGTTTTAAATATCCACCTATAATACTGATAACTATCAAAGTTCATCTCCAGTCCTTCTGTTCTGAGCTCGACTTATATACCCTATTGCCTATTCAACATCACCCCTGGATACATAGCATTTCAATCATAACAATATTAACAACAGAGACAGCAACAGTTAACATTTATTAAGAACTTATTAGGTGTCCAATCCCGTTTGAAGTGCTCCAGGGGTATTAATTCCCTTAATATTCACATCAACCATATACCACAGGTACTGTTACCACCCCTCTTTTTAATGATGAGGACATTGGAACAATTTGCTCAATATTCCACAGCCAGTAACTGTTAGAACTATGCATAAGCAGTTTAATGTGACAAAACAAAACTCTCGATTCCCGTCCCTGAAATCTGCTCCTCCCATGGTCCTCCTCCCCAACCTGCATCTACTTGCTTAAACCGAAAACTTCTCTCCTCCCCAAACTGTATCTACTTCTCTGGCAAATTCTGGATAAATCCTGAATCTGATCACAGTTCTCTTTTTCCACTAGTAGCACACAAGGCCCAGCTCTGATCACTTCTCCTCTAGGCCATTTTAACTCCTTACCGGTCTCTCTGTTTCTTTTCTTCTCAAACTATACTGCCACTGTAACATGACTAAGACTTCTTTCAAGTTTCTTCAAAGTTGCTCAGAATGGCCTCCCATCTCACCTGGAATAAAACTCAAATTCCCTGACAGAGCCTGCAGGGCCCTTGCTCATTAGGATTCCAGCCACAACTGTGGCTTCACACACTTCACCATCCCTCTGGCCACATGGGCGTTCCTTCTGGTCCTTCTAACATACAGAGCTCATCCTAACCTAGTAGTTTTTCCAGGGCACCCCTTCTGCCTGGAATGTGTCCCCCTGAGGTCTTTACTTACCTGATTCCTTCCTGCCATTTAAGCTTCAGGTCAAATTTTATCTTCTCTGACCACAGAATCTGAAGTTTCCCATTCCTAAGCCATGTTTTATTTTCTTCTAGCATTCATCATATCTGCAACTGTCACATTTATTTCAATGTTTATTTATTATCTTTCTTTCTTCTACCATAAAATATTAGCCCCACAACGACAGGAACCATGTCTATTGGGTTCCCTGCTGTCTTCTCAGTGACTGCAACAGTGAGAGCCTGGCACTCGATCACTATTTGTTGAATGAGTTCATCCAAATTCAAAGAGCTTTCTCTTTCATTCTCTAGTACTAGTCCACATTGAAAGTCTATGATTATACATTAAATTTTCACTTTAATTGTTTCATGTATGTATGCATATATATATAAATATATACAATAGTTATCTATATGTAGATATAAATAACACATATTTACATAAACAGATATAGATATATATACTACACAGATATACAGATATAGATACAGATAAGGATATAGGAGAGATTATCTGTGTCTATCCATATAAAAACTTTTAGAGAAGAGAAAATATGCTATTATTTATCCAATACCCCCAAAGATCTAGGAACATATACAATGCATTATACAGGTTTGACTTGTTTTACCACAGCCAAGAGCTATGTCCTTTGGTTCACTGTTGCCCCAGGGAAAAACACTACCACTTAATGTCGGGTTTTCCTCTCAGCCTTTCACAAGCATGGGACATAGAAAAAACTATTAAATCTGACCTTAAAGAAAAAAATAAACATTTGCTCTCAAAAAAAAATCTAAAACATACTAAAAAACAAAAACAACCAACCTTTAGAAAAGAAGTACCCCATAAGATCTCTATCTTTCTAATAATCCATTGAGGCATAAGTATATTCTGGTATAACCACAGATCTAAGGGAATGTTCAATATTAATATAAAGTTATATTAACTCTGAATATAAAGTTAACAACATGGAGCAAAATCATTAAATGTCATAAATCTCTTCAGTATCTTGAACCTGATATTATACAAAATCCCTGCCTTGTACTAATAAGCAGGTAAGTAGGAAGTACCATTCTATTAAAGGTAAAATACAAGGCTAACAGTTACAGATTCCTGCCCACAGCTAATTAATAGAAGCAGTAGAGTAAGGAACATCCAAAAAACACATTCCAATTTCTCATCTTAAATCCCAATCTCCCACTCACTCCCACCCCCATATTTTACTGTCTAACACTGCAAGGAAAGGCTACAGAATATTCTATAAATGAAGCCAATGGAGCAAGAGCCACTCAAATTCTAATCTGGATGAATATATGTTAACATCAATATTCTCATTCATGAAGGCTTTCATTTAAAAAGGGGGAGCAGGACAGGGGCGCCTGGGTGGCTCTGTTGGTTAAGTGTCCGACTTTGGCTCAGGTCACCATCTCACGGTTTCTGAGTTTGAGCCCTGCGTCAGGCTCTGTGCTGACAGCTCAGAGCCTGGAGCCTGCTTCAGATTCTGTGTCTCCCTCTCTCTCTGCCCCTCCCCTGCTCACTCTCTGTCTCTCAAAAATGAAAACATTAAAAAAAAATGTTTTTAATTTAAAAAGGGGGCAGAACAGATTTGGATACCTCAGTCCCTAGCTCTGTGCTTTTCCCTCAGCAAGAACCAGAATCTCTGAGTCAGCTGTTGGCATTATTCAAGTCACACGGTGAACCCCTCACAGTATCTGTACACAGGAAGTGCTATAAATTACAAGTCTACGATGATGATAGCTGTAGTCACAGGAATGTATATGTGCACCCACTCTTTAAGCAACCAGCTTTTCCTCCACTTCCTGTGATACCTGAAGCAAGCTTGTTTCTCCCATCCTCCTGAAGATGCAGAACCAAACATGGTATCACAAAAAGCTCGGCTGAGGAAAATGCATACTACACTAATGTATTAATTAATACAAATTACAATAAATCCAAGGCTTAAGGAGTATGAATACATAAATGTAGAAGCAATGATGACGACATATATATGTTTTAAATCTGAAAGGTTAACGTGACACAAAGATGGAGGGAGAACAGGGGCATTGCTGACAAGGCACCCTGGATGTGCCCTACTCCCCCAGTGTAGACATGGAAGGGTGACAGCAACTAGTAACTCCTTAACAAGAGGGAAGAAGGTCCTGCTCAGTATCTTGCCCCTAGCTCTGGCTCTGAGGTTTACCAACTCAGCTCACAACAGCTTGAGGAAGAAGCAGTAGGGGAAGATGCAAATACCTCATTTAGATTCATGTTCTTTTCCCATTATTATTCATTTTTACTTCTATTCACTGGGAAAAAAAAAAAGAAGTGTGAAAATAATATATGTCCTTTTCTGGGTTTCTTGTTATTTCTTTGAAAAAGAATGGCATCTTGAGAAGGACTGTGAAAGCGGTAATACCCTTTCCACATGTTTTCTGACGCAGTCATCTTTAATCTTACATCCAAGACAGATCTGTCTCACTTTGCAATGCTTGTAAAGCGCAGATTCGAGGCTTTCTCAGTACACAGTCACGTAGAGGAGGTGGTTTCATTAATAACAATTAAGGGGGAAAGATCATAGTGAAATGTGCAAGATTTATCTAAAATACAATTTTAAAGCATGGGACAATGTCCAAATGGAGATCTCTATACTTGCGGCTTGAAAATCCAGCAGTCAAGTCTCTTCTCTGGGTAGAGGAAGGGAAGAGAAAAGGGACAAAGGAGCAGAAAAGGCAAAGGAAAGCAACTTGTGCTGAAGGGTGACATTTCAGACCCGGTCTCAGATTTTAAGAAACCTTTTCAAGGTCACACACCTGGATGAGTGTCAGAGCTGGAATTCTAATCTAAACAAAACCCATCAGCTCCTAAGTCCAGTGATTTCTGGGGACAGAGGAGGAGGACAATTTAGCCTTCATTGACAGCATTGACTCTGAAGTTCTGAAACACTGTAGAAGAGATATGGCTTTGAGAATGCTATTGTCTCACTGCTCTATGGCAATATGGTACATAAAAATTGCTTTCAGGGGCACCTGGGTGGCTCAGTTGGTTAAGTGGCCTACTTTGGCTCAGGTCTCACTGCTCATGAGTCTGGGCCCTGTGTGAGGCTGTGTGCTGACAGCTGAGAGCCTGGAGCCTGCTTTGGATTCTGTGTCTCCCTCTCTCTCTGCCCCTCTTCCGCTCATTGCCTCTCTCTGCCTCAAAAATAAAGAAACATTAAAAAAAAATTTAATGGTTTTCACATACTCTGGACTCTCAATGTAAGTGTGGGTAGCAGATAAACAGTAGAAGGGGGTAGGTGATGATCCCTATGCAAGGTCCAGATGAGGAGCTAACAGCCTTCCAGAACTAGGATGGCATTAGATAACTCCAATTCTTATGGTAGGGCTGTGGAAGTGATAGGGCACAAGTTCAGAGGGGAGAAGTAAAAAGATCTACTCAAAATCCTCCATGTGCTACCAATAAGGCAATGTTTTCAAACAATAGGCAATGGACTTTTGGTCATTCAGGCCTCAGTTAAGTGAACAGATTTCTCTGAAAACTACTAACAAAGCATAAGAGTTCATTCTTTCAATTGTTCAGGTATGTTTATTGAGCACCTACTATGTTTCATGTATACCTCTAGATCTTGGAGGATTTAGGAGAGATTTTAGTAGGGAAGAGACAGTAAACAAGTTAAATAAGATAAAATAAGTTAGTGGAATACATATGATATGTGGTGATCAATGCTATGAAGAAAGATAAAACAGAGATGATAGGCATTTGGCAATTTTCAAAATAGGGTAGTCTGAAAAGGTCTTCCCAAGAAAATGACATTTGAGTGAAGACCCAATGGTGGTTAGATAATTAGTCACGCTGATATCTGGAGGAAAAGGCCTCCAACAGAGGGAACAGCAAATTCAAAGGTCCTCAGGCAAGAGTATGCCTTGTGTGTGCAAAGAGCAGCAAGGAGGTCAGTATGGCTGGAGTGGGAGAAACAAGGAAAAGAGTAATAAAAAGGAAAGTCTATGAGGTAATGTGGCACTGGATAATATAGGGCTTTGTGGGCTACTGTGAGCAGTATAACTTTTAATCAGAGTGGAATGGGAAATACAGAGGAGGCTAGGAATGTTACCAGCAGTGAAGTAATTGGAGACTTTATTTTTAATGTTTTATTTTATTTGCGGGTGGGGGAGGCACAGAGAGAGGAGATACACAGTCTAAAGCAGGCTTCAGGCTCTGAGCTGTCAGCACAGAGCCTGACACTGGGCTCAAACTCACAAACTGTGAGATCATGACCTGAGCCGAAATCGGATGCTTATCCAACTAAGCCACCCATGCACCCCTAATCTGACACTTTAAAAGGATCAGTCTGGGGGCATCTGGGTGGCTCAGTTGGTTAAGCAACTGACTCTTAAGCATCCAACACTTGATTCTGGCTCAGGTCGTGATCTCTTAGTTCGTGGGATCGAGCCCACTTTGGGCTCTGTGCTGATGAGTGTGGAGCCTGCCTGGGATTCCCTCTCTCTCCCTCCCTCTCTCTCTGCCCATACCCTGCTTTCTCTGTCTCAAAATAAATAAACAAACATTTAAAAAAATAATAAAAAGATCAGTTTGGCTGTTAGGTTGAGAAGACTCCAGGGGGTAAGGGTTGGAGCTCAGTTACTGGGCTTTTGTAAGAATCCAACAGGAGAGAGGGGGCAAGTGTTGAATAGGGGTGGGGGCAGTTGAGACACTGAAAAAAGATCAAGTTCCAGAAATATTCTGAAGGTAGAACTAACAGGACTTACTGACAGACTAGAGGACGCCCAGGGTTTTGGCCTGAGCCAAATGATGGAGCTGCTATGTGCCTAAGTATGGAGGACCACAGGAGGAGGGGGACTTCAGGGGCCAGCTCGGGAGTGTGACTCTGTTTATGTTACATTTCAGATGTCTCTTAGACTTTCAAGTAAAGGTGTCAAGTAAGCAGATGAATTTAGGAGTCTGGAGCTCAAGGGAGAAGTCTGGGCTGGAGAAATAAATATGGGAGTCTTCATTCTACAAACAGTTTAAAGCCCTGGAGCCCAGATGAGATCACCAGCAGTGTGAGCCTGAGTATAAACAGAGAAGAAAAGAGGGTCATGGACAGAGTCCAGGGAACTTACCGTTTAGAAGGCAAGGAGACAGGGAGGAACCAGTGAGGTAGGAGGAGAGCCAGGGAGACTGTGGTCCTGGAGTCAAGTAGATGAAGTGTTTCAAGGAGCAAAATGTGATTCCCCTGAATCAAATGCTGCTAGTAGGTGAAAGAGGACCAGGTCCTAACGGACTGCCAGGCTCAGCACGGTGGAAATAACTGGGGGCTGTGATGAGGGTGGGTGGAGGGTGTGTATAGCATCTCTAGGCCTCTTTTACTACTTGTAAAAGGAGTGTCATACTAAGGCCTCTTTTACTACTTGTAAAAGGAGTGTCATACTAGATCATTTGTAAGTCCTCTGCAACCATAAAATCATACCTTTAAGCAATTCTAAGGGCCTAAAGATGTTTCACTTCATCTGTCTTTACTTTCCTAATCCAACACTGGCCAAAAGTAGAATTTTTTTCCAAAAATAGAATTTTTTTGATACTGAGGTCTAAGTTAGAAAAGTAACTTATTTTTCCTATAGAAAACTATAACTTATATAGTTATATTACATTTATATTTTTCCTATAGAAAACTATAAATCATTTTATCGTAGGGCTCCATACACACCCTGTGGAGAGGCAGAGAAGTAGCATAATCACCTATGAAAGCAATAAAGGCAACTGTAATCCTGAAGGTAAAAAAACCACTATTCTACTGAGAGCTAACATACTAGGGTAAAAGAGAAAGTCCATGAGGAGCACAGATTGCTAGCTGACCCAAACCCAGCCCCAAAGTATGTGGCGCTGCTACAGCTCAAAAGGGCCCAGTTTTGACACTGGTTTTCATTTCTCTTGAGTGCTAGTCCTTCCTTTGGATATAAAGTATCCCACAACTTTTTAGAGGGAAAGGAGTTGCAGGAGGTTTCTGAATACAGAATCCTGTATCAGATGCCACATTGTTAGAGAGAGGAAAACCTATCAGCTGCAACCTGGGGGATACAGGGAAGGCAACCACAGCTAATGTTTGTTAAGCATCTACTATGTGCCAGATCCTATTCTAAGTGCCCACATATGGTACCTCATTATTCCTGACAACCTATGCAGTACAGTAGATGTTACCTGCAGTCTCATTTTATACATGGTACAAATACAGTCATGCAGTCACACTGCCCAGTGACACAGCTGGGAAACATAGAGCCAGCTCTGCTGTCAGCGCTGAGCCCCACTTCAGAGCCTCTGTCTCCCTCTCTCTTTGCCTCTCCCCGGCTGGCACTCTCTTAAAAATAAACATACATTTGGAAGGCACAGAGCCAGGACATAACCCAGGCATTCTGGTTCCAGAGTCACTCCCTTAATCAGGAAGCTTCCTCCCCAGAATCTCAGAGAGAGCAAAAGTTCCTATTTAAGGGTCCAAGCAAAATCATGGCAAGACAGAATGGCTTCCCTGTACCAGAATGTATAGAGACACGAATTACAAAATCACCTTTGTAATGCTGGTGTTGGGGAGCAGGTTTTTGTTAGATTCAACTATTATTTTGTGGGGGCAAGATTTAGTCTGTAATAAACTTGAATTCATATAATAACAGAATCTTGCTGGAGGTTCATATAAAATAAAAACAAAAGTACTGAGTATCTAGACAGTGAGAAGACATCCGTGCTGATAATGATGCCACCAGAAAGTTCACCCTATCTGCTTCGGTCAGAGACAGATGCCCCTTCCCTATGAAGAGGGAAGGTTGTAGAGAATAATGTAGAATAGACTCACTTGTGATAATGAATATAGAAGTAGCAAGGCATTAAAAACAAAAACAAAAAACACTGTAAGGAGCTCAAGCTGGACAAAATCATCTTCATTTCTGCTTCTGTATGTCCAAATAAACATTTACTTAGCAGGCAAATGGACTGTGGTTATATGACCTTGTGACACACAGGGACACATGGAACAATTTCCCACACAAGAATGGATAATACTCCTATACTGACTTAATCAAAGAAAATAGTTCAGACCTTTGTGAGAGATTCTAACAAAGACTAAAACCTGAAGGGCGCCTGGGTGGCTTAGTCAGTTGAGTGTCTGACTTCAGTTCATGTCATGATCTCACAATTCGTGGGTTTGAGCTCCATGTTAGGCTCTGTGCTGACAGCTCAAGAGCCTGGAGCCTGCTTCAGATTCTGTGTCTCCCTCTCCCTCTGCCCCTCCCCTGCTTGTACTCTGCCTTTCTCTCTCAAAAATAAACATTAAAAATTTAAAAAAAAAAAAGACCAAAACCTGATATTACAGACAAAAGTCCTCTATGAATAGAAAAGAAAACATGTTTACATTAGGCTAGATTGGTCCTGAATCCATGTGAATAAATGCAAATGTGTCTTTCCCTGGCTGAATCTTTCCAAGCCTCAATTCCTAGAGGTGTGTCACAGCCTAGCTGTTCACTTTCGTTTCTGGCACGTTTTCATGTTCATTTCAAATGCATACCCTGTCCCTGTCTCACTCTCCCCGTATATTGGCATTTCCACTCCTGTTTCCCACTACAAGCGTCCATAATGCTACCTCCTTATGTCTTCCCCTCCAAAGGCTTCCCCACCATTCTCTCTATTAATTGTAGGGAACAGCAAGCACTCAGCATTCAAGCCAGAAATCAGGAAATTGATCTTAATCTCTCTCTCTCTCTCTTCCCTCCCTCCCTTTTTTCTCTCCTTCTCATTCCTTTCCAATCTCTCTTAGTCTCCTTCCACCCACCTTCTTCTTCCCTCCCTCACATACAACTTCTAACTCTCATACACATAGCCAGGTAATCAGCACAGGTAAAGACACAGCACATTCAGTCAATGTAAACCACCAAAAGGGACTGACCACAACAGCCTCTTTAAATGGACCCTGTAGGGGACCTGGGTGGCTCAGTCAGTTAAGTCTCCAACTTCAGCTCAGGTCATGATCTCGTGGCCCATGAGTTGGAGCCCAGATCAGGCTCTATGCTGACAGCTAAGAGCTTGGAGTCTGCTTCAGATTCTGTATCAGCCTCTTTCTCTGCCCCTCCTCAACTCACACTCTGTCTCTCAAAAATCAACATTTAAAAAATGGACCCTGTATTTGCCCATGGTGCATAGGTCGAAATCAAACAATTATAGGCATGCCTCATGTGGCTCTTCCAGTTCCAGACCACTACAATAAAGCAAATATCTCAATAAAACAATCAAATTATTTATTTGGTTTTCTCATGCATATGAAAGTTATCTTCACACTATACTGCAATAATAGCACTGTGTCTAAAAACCAATGTATGTATCTTCATTAAAAATGTTATTGTTGGGATGCCTGGGTGGCTCAGTCGGTTAAGTGTCTGACTCCTGATTTCGGCTTAGGTCAAGATCTCAACAGTTTGTGAGACAGAACCCCATGTCAGGCTCTGTGCTGAGCATGGAGCCTGCTTGGGATTCTTTCTCTCTCTGCCCCTCCCCAGCTAGTGTGCACACATGTGCTCTCTTTCTCAAAAATAACATAAATAAATATTTTTAAAACTATGTTATTTTAAAATATGCTAATCATAATCCGGGCTTTCAGAGAGTGTAATCTTTTTGCTGGGGGAGGATCTTGCCTTCATGTTGATGTCTGCTGACTTATCAGGGTAGAGAGCTGGTTGCTAAAGGCTGGGGTGGCTACAGCAATTTCTTAAAGTAAAAACCAATGAAATTTGCCACAGTGATCAACTCTTCCTTTCATGAACCATTTTTATGCAGCATGTGATGGAATTTGATAGCATTTACCCACAGTTTCTTTCAAAACTGGAGTCCATCCTCTCGAACCCAGTTCCTGTTTTATCAGTTATGTTTATGGAATATTCTAAATCCTGTGGTATCATCTTAACAATCTTCACAGCATCTTCACCAGGAGTAGATTCTATCTCAATAAAACACTGCCTTTGCTCATCTATAAGAAACAACTCTTCATTCATTAACATTTCATCATGAGATTGAAGTAATTCAGTCATATCTCAGGTTCTACTTCGAATTCTCTTTGCTGTTAACACCCCATCTGCAGTGACTTTCTTCACAGAAGCCTGGAACCCCTCGAAGTCCTCCATGAGGGTTGGAATCAACTTCTTCCAAACTCCTGTGGATATTGCTATTTTGACCTCTTCCCACAAATCACAAATGTTCTTAATGGCATCTAGAATGGTGAATCCTTTTCAGAAGGTTTTCAATTTACTTTGCCCAGATCCATCAGACAAATCACTATCTATGGCAGCTACAGCCTTATGAAATGTATATCTTAAATACATTTTGAAAGTTGAAATCACTCCTTGACCCATGAAATGGATGCAGAATGGATGCTGTGTGAGCAGGCATGAAAACAACATTAGTCTTGTTGCCCATCTCCATCAGAGCTCTTGGGTGACCAGGTGCACGGTCAATGAGTAGTAATATTTTGAAAGGAATCTTTTTTTTTCCCCCCTGAGCAGCAGATCTCAACAGTGGATTTAAAATATTCAGTAAACCAGGGGCTCCTGGTTGGCTCAGTCAGTAAAGGATGAGATTCTAGATCTTAGGGTCATGAGTTCAAGTCCCACACCGGGGGTAGAGTTTACTTAAAAATAAATAAATAAATAAAATATTCAGTAAATCATGTTGTAAATAAATGTGCTGTCATCACTGGCTACAGATCACCATAACAAATATAATAAAAATGAAAAAATTTGAAATATTATGGAATTACTAAATAGTAATTACCACATTACCAAATATGACACAGAGACATGAAATGAGCAAATGCTCATTGGAAAAATGGCACTGACAGATTTGCTCAACACAGGGTTACTGCAAACCTTCAGGTTTAAAAAAAAAAAAAGCATTATCTCTGAAATGCAATAAAGCAAAGCAAAATAAAACAAGGTATGTCTGTACTCTCATAAGGCTTTGTTTAGCATCTTTCTCCATGAGTAGACAATGAGGTAGACTCTGTTCATGGAACACCCTTTCACCCTTGATACCTGCCATTTATTGTTAACTCTATGCCAGGCACTGGGTACATCTCTCTACATTTATGATTTCATTTAATCTTGGACTATATGAGGTAGGATCTAGTATTAGCCATATTTAATAAAGAAATTGTCCAGAAAGCTAGACAAGTAGCATACTGAGGGTCATACAGTTGAACTTGAACCCAGGTCTGTTTGATGTCAAAGCAAATGCTTAGTACGCTACAAAAAATGGCTAGGCAGAGTGGAATCAATCACTAAGCACATACTGCAAAGTCCTAAGTCAAATCGTGCACACAAATCTAAACAATTTAAATCAGAGCAGGCAAAATTCCTGTGCACCTGGCTAATTACAAAACCTAAAATTATCTTTAAAACTCCTTGTTTTTTTTAAATCAACAATAACTCTTCCCCATATAAATAATATTTTTCTTCTCTATTAATGACAATTTTACAACTCATCAAAAGAACTGTCATTGCTCACGTTTTTGTTAAGGGTACTTAATCGCAGGTTTTTTTTTAAGTAAATAAAAATATATCAAGCTCTATAAAAGCTGACTGGTCCTGAGACAAAACACTGCAGTAGAGGGGAGACTCAGAAAAATCCTGCTGCTTTGTGAACACTCATGGAAGTATGAACGACTCATCAATTAGAGACAGAGAATTTGGGTCAGTGTATATAGCAATTTGTTACAATTCAGCTGTCAATTTTGGGATCAGAAAGATAGGAAGGAACTCAAGGGACTTTTCAATCATCTGGTATAACAAGCAACAGACAGAAGATGCTGCAAATAATTCAGCAAAGTCAAAAAGAACCTAAAACGTTAGTAATATTTGGAAACTGTGATTGAGTTCACATAAAGCCCACTGGCACCCTTATTCTGGAAGAAAAATAGCAGCAGAAGAAATAAAAGCTCTAACAGTCATCAACCAATTTAACATGTTGCTAAAGGGCAAGAAAGTGGAAAAATTCAAGGATGCTAGAGTACAGACTTTGTCTGGTCATACTGAACTTTGACATACAGGACATAATTAACAGACATCTTTTCTTAATAATTAAGATTACAAGGCAAGAAAAATTATAGGGCTTCCTCAGGAAAAGGAAAAATTACTCTATCTCTCCCTCCCTTTTGTCCACCTCCCCAAGCAGCCTCTTTGTTGGAAGACTATACAATATAGTTTAAAATGCTGGAAAAATACATCTTTTTTTCTTTGTATTTTTTTAAAAATTTACTTTTTTAAAATTTACATCCAAGTTAGTTAGCATATAGTGCAACAATGATTTCAGGAGTAGATTCCTTAATGCCCCTTACCCATTTGGCCCATCCCTCTCCCACAACCCCTCCAGTAAAGGGGGTTACAAACAGTAACCTTCTGTTTGTTCTCCATATTTAAGAGTCTCTTATGTTTTTGTCCCCCTCCCTGTTTTTATATTATTTTTGCTTCCCTTCCCTTATGCTTATCTGTTTTGGGAACCCCATCTTCAAACAACTGACATTTAAGCTTTTTCGAGGGAAAATTCAAAGTAGTTGCTAGCATGCAAAAGCTGAGTTAAAACTGCAGCCATAGGAGAATGAAGTCTGAAGGAAGGTACATGAACATTCTTTGGTCCTGGTTCAACAGCTTTAAAACAGACCTAGAAATGTACATTTACGTAACCCTCCAAAATTGACTTTGCTCTCCAAAAAGCAATTTATGATTTAAATTCAGCTTGCTCAGCTGCAGCTCTGGTTAGCTTAACCCTGAGCCTCATCCTAAGAACTTCCTTCAGCAATCAGGGCGTGCACATCAAACACCACACAGGAGGGAGAAGGAGATGGAGATGGCTGACTGCTCTGTCCCCCAACTGAAACTGCTCTTGCATCACCAAAATTCTCCATTTTGCCCTACTGAAAAGTACCTGGAATGAGACGTAGGGTCAGCTAATCTCTCTAGAACCAGACACATGCAAAATTCTTAACACATAAGGAAAGGAAAAAAGAAAGGGAAGGGGAGAGAAGAAAGAAAGCAGTAAGAACTATCACATAATTTCACTCATATGTGGAAGAAACAAAAAGAAAGGAAGAAAAAAAGAGAGACACCAAAAAACAAAACAAAACAAAACAAAAAACAAAAAACCCAAAAAGCAATCTCAGACTCATTATAGAGAACTGACGGTTATCAGAGGGGAAGGGGGTGGGGGTGGGGGGATGGATGAAATAGGTGAAAGGGATTAAGAGTAATGTATAGAATTGCTGAGTCACTATATTGTACACCCAACTAACAGAACACTGTATATTAACTGTACTGTAATTAAATTTAAAAATTTTTTAAATTTAAAAAGGAAGAATTATGGTAGAAGGAGGTAAGAGATGCATATTTTTATAAATCAAGACTTAAAAGAGTAAAATTACGCACAGGAGGAAAAAGGGGACAAGAACAGTATTCTTTCTCATTCTAAAATTTAGTAGCTGACAACTACCAAGCACACAAGCCAGTTCAAGTCTCTTTCTTTTTCTCAGTGGCATAAAATCTCTTAATAAAGGTTATTCCAATCAACCCTTTGTCCCCATGTTTCCATTACAACATTTATGAGGACCATATGAGGAAATAATTGATAAAACCACATGGCCCATCTGGGTACTATTCACTCACAACTCAGAGACTATGCAGTAATAATGTTTAGTTCTGGGTGCTACACTTTACAAAGGTCACAGAAAAACTGGAATGCATTCAGAGGCAAGCATCTAGGACAGGGAAAGGACTCAAAACCAAACCAATGAGGACCTGGACGTGTTCAGCCTCCAGAAGAGAGGACTTCTAATATTTGAAGGGCTCTCACATGGAAAAATGCCTGTTATTGTTTCCTATGGCCTCAAGGTGGGATAGTGAACATCAACAGATAGACAGGCAGAAATTTCAGCTCAATAAAAGGAAAAACTTGCTTAGCAGAGCTATTCAAAGACAGAATAGGCTGTCTCAAAAGACAGGGTCCCAGTTCATGCAAAGGGTAGGCAACCACTTAGATGCTAAGAAAGGGGTTTAAACACTGACTGAAAGTTTGGGACCAGATCTGTATTTCTCTAAGTGTAAAATGAGGAGAAGTTGAATGAGAACCACTTGATGTGCTTGATGAACAGAAAAGAATGGGAATTCAGAAAATAATGCAAGCTCCTAGATTGCTTTCTGGGTTTCATGATTCAGAATGGGGGGAGTGCCTGGGAATCTGAATTTTCACAAGCCCTCAAGATGATCCTAACATACACTCAAGGTTGGGAACTAGACTAGGTGACCTCTGAATCTTCATCTATTATTTATCTTCATTATCGCTCAGGCTGTCCAACCAGTCTCCTTGCTCTGATCATTGGTGTTGTTACCTCTGTCAGGAAGTACCATCACTCCAGTGTCACTAACTCCTTCTCTTTGGCTATTGAAAGCCTATCCACCCCTTCAAGAAACAGCTTCAACAAATGATGAAGGCTTTCTCTGCTGATTTTCCAAGCATGTGTGATCCCTGATTACTCTAAACTGTATCACTATTTTTACCACACCAATGGAACTTGTTACCATACAATGGACTTAACAACACATACCTGGAGGGAAAGGTTTGCGTCTCAGATCCATTTCACCCTCATTACTTAACACAGAAGTTGGCAGACGCTGTGTTATAAACATAAATTTAACACATCTTCACTGAATGAAATGTATGTCTTATATTTTGAGTATTTTATGCTCACTTAAGTGTAAACTCCATGAAGGCAGGTGCTCACCTCTAGTCACTGTGGTCCTAGCGCAGTGCTTAAATAGACCAGAAGGTATGACAAACTTTGAATCGAACTCACTGATGAGTAACAGCCATTTCTTTCCTGGGTTTTAAGTTATAAGACATTTTTACAAAACACAGTTGTGTCTCATCTAATGCCTGCCACTACTTCTTGTAACTCCCATGAGCCTTAAACACATACTTCGAACATCTACAAATGATCAAGAGTTGCAGAAGAGAGACAAAAAGAGTAGCAGTCTCCCCATTTCATCTGTGGTACAAGGATGGTGACCACACAGGAAGACAACACTAGTGTCCAAGAGCAGCCCAAGTGTCATGTGAAATACAGTAATCATCAGTCCTTCCGACGTGTGGAGGTCCTTGCTTCCCTCACTCTCAGTGGTGGTTCCTTTCTGTCTTCTAAATATTTTATGTCACCAGCCTGTGGTGGGAAAGCCTCCCCTTCTCCCTGCCAGGGATACCACAGCTAATGCTCTCTTTTCTTCCTTCTTTTCTCACTAAACCTACTGGATAAAACATTTACCACTCCCTCTCTCTGCTTTTCTACCACTATTTACTCCTGGCATATTTTGTGAAGTTCTTTTGATTTATCTTTGATAATTTCTGTTACGTCCATCTCTCTTTTGTCATTCCTATCTGGCACCTATTATCCTATGTGAGATTGCAGTGCAGAAAATCCACATTAAGTTCGTAATCAAAACTGATGGTCTTCGATCCTTGGCTTTGCAAAGAAGTCTTAATGTATCTGGAAAATTACATACTGTAGTCTATTTAAGGAGAGGGAAACTAGTTGTACAAAAAATGCAAATGCTGTAAGAGATACAAATGTTTTAAAATCTTCATTCTTTCAGAAATACCTGAAAAGAAGGGCTCTTTTCCCTTATGCTTTCTAATCTCGGTTTCTATCTTCCATTTTGTCCTAATGGTAACAGCAACAATACTTCCACTGAGCATAACCATCATTAGTTGAGCCCACTAAGTGAGGTACTTTAAATATTGTGGTTACCCCCTATAATAAACATGGTATTATTCTATTTTCAGTTGAAGAACCTGAGGCCCCGAAAGGTCAAGTAACTCAATGCCTAAGGTCATGCCACTACTAAGGGATTAGTCTGAGACTCCAGCCCATGTCTATTTGGCTCCAAAGCCAATACGCTGCAATACCATACCACCTCTTCATAACACTAATAGCTTCAATTACTTCTGCAATCACCTCTAAACTTTCAAATTGGTGAGTGTAAGAAAAGCTATGTTTTAGTGAGATAAATCTAGTGGTAATACGCAGGATGGATTGGAAGGGAATTAACTTGAGATTGGGAAACCAATTAAAGATGTAACAATTTAGGCATGAGTCCATAATGGCCTGCACTAGGATGCTGACAATGCAAGTGGAAAAAAGAGACGGATAGGAGAGAAATTATGAAAGATGAATCAAAGGACTTGACGGCCAGTTAAACCCATGAAGAGGAAAAGAATCAAAACTGACTTAATTTATAAGTCTGTGTGACCAAGAGACCATATAATTGAAACAGGAAAGACAAGGGCAAGATCAGCATTTGTGGGAGAGGAAATGACAATTTTTTTTTAAGTTTATTAAGATTTTGAGAGACAGAGCGCACACATGTGCACATGAGTGGGGGAGGGGCAGAGAAAGGAAGAGAGAATCCCAAGCAGTCTCTGCACTGTCAGCATCGAGCCCGACTTGGGGCTTGATCCCACAAACCGTGAAATCATGACCTGAGCCAAGATCAAGAGTCAGATGCTTAACCAACTGAAATACCCAGGAGCCCCATAAATTTCTTGTTATAATTATGAAAAGTAAAACGATGATGTGACCAAGATGTAGGAAGATAACTTTAGAATATACCTATCTTTAGAGTAAAAGTGCCTTTCTGCTTTTCCTTGATGTGACCCTAAAACTAATAAAAGGGACTTCAATTCATGTATTCACATGAGAACACTGATCTCTGATTGGAGTAATACCCTCGTGTCCCTTGCATGTAATCCCTTTCTTTCCCCAACTTGTAAAAAGTGCAATGCCTGCAAATTCCACTGCCGTTCATTCAAAGGAGATGGTTAATAGGTCTCATCTGTTTAGCTGGAAAGCATATAACAGGTCCTTCATAAGAAGACCACAGACAATCGTTTGAGTGAAAATTTATGCAAAGTAACAGATTAGTAATAGTTTTACACCAGCAGGGCTTCATGTCTCATTATTTTATACTGACTACTAATAGAGTTTAGTATTAGAATTTGAAAAGGAACAGAAAATGGAACGCTCTCCCCGCAGAATTTATTGTACTCTTTCAGCTATTATGGGTTTCATTACAGATTTCTACTCCAAGGCGTTATTCTTTGTTTTATTTTCAAAATGTGGTTCATACTTTAAAAACGGTTTTCTGGGAAACCTCTACATTTGCATGAATTCAAATGAAACTCTGTTCTCTGTCTGCTGTCATCATTCTGTTCAGCAGCTTGTTACATATTTTATAGGGTTAGGACGTGATTAACAATGGACTCCTCTACAGCCTTCCATAAAACAACAAAATCAACAGTGAGGCTCAGGAAAGTAAACACCCAGAGTGCTTTTAAATATTTGGCTTTATAGTTTTTAAATGACAACTTTTAAAAGAAATGCTATGATGTAGATGAGGATGTAGCTCTGGTACCACCCTGTGATTGAGGACAGCCTGGTAACTAGATAGATTCCGTATGAAGAATGCTTCCTACTTAGCTGTTCAGCATTCTCTTATGATATCCAGTGGAACATCAAATGTCCGCCTGCATATTGCATATCATCCCAAATGGAGAGAGAAGATGATAGAGGGAATTAAAATGTTAAAGCTGCAGTGACTGTTACGTAAATAAATCAAGTTGCTTTTTGGAAAGAGAAGACATCAGAACGTGGGATAAGTTTCAAATGGGGCAGGCATGTTGGAAATGCATTCTAAATCCATGAATTTCACAGACTCAGGATACAGAACCATACACAACAGGTCGCGCATCAGCTGCTCAAAAAGTGGTTTCCTTTTGTTGAGGGAGATAATAGAAAACTAAATGCTGGGAAGTTTTTCAGAGGAGATCAAAAGGTGTAGTGAATAATGACTCTGATGTACTTCAAAATAGAAATTCTTCAGGCAAGTAGGTCTGGGTTTCAAGTAATTAACCTAACATTTACACAATGGATTGCGACAAAATATAATGAAGTTAGCGTACAAAACACTGTCTGACAAATGTTAATTCAGTGTTCATATCCTCTGGTGGACCCAGATGTTTTACTAGAGATGAGTACAAAGTACTAAAAATTGGAGGAAACACCATATTATCTACCTTCTTAGTCTACTTTTGAGGTGAAAGTTCACATATACAATGCTGGGTCATAAAGCACTGAAAATCATCCCACTCTTAGGAAAATGCAAGTTTTAAAAAAATATCTTTCCACAAGTAGTTTTAAAAAGCAATATTACTGTAAAATTAAGTAGTGGAAATAATAATGCAAGTTCATGATAAGAAATACAAACCTCATTCATTTAAAAGAAGCTAATAAAAAATGAGAAGAATCAATACAGCATTATCGGCTTGAAGAATATCATTGTCAGATGAGCTGCCTGAGAGAAACCAACACTTCCTGTAACTAGATACCTCTTCTCTGGAAAGAAGATAAAAACTGAATTTTGTTAGCCTGGTGGTACAACCACCAGCATAATGAGACAAACAAAATCAAGGTTTACAGAGCAATGTCCATGATCCTTTTGTTTTCTGTTTGAAGTTTATTTTTAAAGTAACAGTTAAAATCACTCTTTTTGGGGTACTTTGCTTTGAATTTTATTTTTAAAGGAAAACCTTTTTTTTTTAAATTAATTAATGTATTTATTTTGAGAGAGAGTGTGAGCATGCAAGCAAGCACAAGTTGGGGAGGGGCAGAGAGAAGGAGAGAGAATCCCAAGCAGGATCCACACCATCAGTGAAGAGCCCAATGTGGGACTTGAACTCATGACCCATGAGATCATGACCAGAGCAGAGATCAAGTCAGATGCTTAACCCATGGCGCCACCCTGGTAGCCCCTGCTCTTTGAATTGTAAAAACTGCCATGGCAACAATCACAGTCTTATCAACCCAAAACTTGACCCTGTGCTCTTTGCAGTGAGACTTCCCCCAACCTCCAACTATGGCAACCACTGATCTAGTCTCAAGTGCTATAGTTTTGCTTTTTAAGGAATGACATATGATGGAGGCATACAGTATGTAGTCTCTGGCTTCCGTCATGTGGTACATATGAGATATGAGATTCATCCATGTTGCTGTGTCTGTCAGTAACCTGTTCCTTTTTTTTTTTTAACCTATTCGTCTTTTGACTGCTAAGTAGTAGTCCATAATACAGATATACCACAATTTGTTTACTCATTCGCCAACTGAAGAGATATTTGTGTTATATCCAGTTTTTATAGATTATTAATAATGTTACTATAAATATTCAAGTTTTTGTGTGGAATGGCTGGGTCAACGTAGGTGTATGTTTAACTTTTAAAGAACCGCTGAGCTGGCTTTCAAAATATCTATACCATTCTGCATTCCTACCAGCAATGAATGAGAATTTCAGATACCCTCCATCCTTGCCAGAACTTGGCATTATCAGTTTTTTTGGGTATTTTTAAAAGAGTAATCCATACAGGTATTTGGTGGCATCCTATTGTGGTTTTTGTTATCTCGGTGTGGTTTTAATTTCTATTTTAAAAAATGTTTACTGGGGTGCCTAGGTGACACAGTCAGGTATGCATCCGACTTCGGCTCAGGTCATAATCTCATGGTTTGTGGGTTTGAGCCCCACATTAGGCTCTGTGCTGACAGCTCAAAGCCTGGAACCTGTTTTGAATTCTGTGTCTCCCTCTCTCTGTCCCTCCCTGCTTGCCTCTGTCTCTCTCTCTCAAAAATAAATAAAACGTTAAACAAATTAAAAAAAATTTTTTTTTTATTTTGAGAGCATGTAGAGGAGCAGAGAGAGGAGAGAGAGAATCCCAAGAAGGTTCCATGTGCAGCGCGGAGCACAACACAGGGCTCAATCTCCCAAACCGTGAGATCATGACCTGAGCCAAAACCAAGTGTCAGATGCTCAACAGGCTAAGCCACCCAGGCGCTGCTATAATAAACACTTCAAATGAAATGAAGTGATACTGATAAAAAGGGGTTGTCAGAAAAGGCTCTCTAAGAAGGTGACATTTGAGCGGAGATCCAAGTACAAGAAGCCAAAGAAAAGAACAGAAAGGCAGAGAAGGGCAAGGCTAACACCCTTTGGTGGGAAAGAGCTTGGCAAGTTCAAGGAAAAGAAGGCAGCCCATCAGAGCTGGAGCTCAACAAGGGAAGCAGAATGAGGCATGAGATGAAGATGAAGAAGCAGCGGCAGGGAAAACCTTACAGGTTTTGGAGGAGTTTGAAGGTGAGATACCACTGAAGGGTGTTAAGCAAATAAAATAATTCGATCTTCCTTAACTTTAAAGATTTGTCTGGCTACACTGAGAATTATTGGAGAGGTAAGCAAGGAAACCAGTCAGGAAGCCACTACAGCCCTGGCAAGAAATGATGCTGGCCTCGAATGCAGAGGCGACAGTGTACAATGACTGCAGTGGATGGAGTTAAGACTTCCTTTAGAGCCAACACCAACAGTACTCTCCAATGGGCTACAAGGTGAAGAATAAGAAAAATAGAAGGATCAAAGATGATTCCTAGGCTTGAGGACCAATAAAATGGGGGTGGATAATAATGGCATTTACTGGGATAGAGAAGAACTGACTGGAGAAGTGAAAATCAATGATCTGTTTGGGACATGTGAAGTCTGAGGTGTCTAAGAGACACCCAAGTAGAGATTTCAGGTCAATATCTGAAGCACAATAATAGAGAAGCTTGGACCAGAGAGAGAAATCTGAGAGCCAGGAGCACAAACGTGTAAGGAGAGCACAGGTAGAGAAAAAGTGGAGTTCAGGACAAAGCCCTCAGCATTCAACATCATACTAAAATATGTTTACAAGTCTCTCTCTCCTGACTAGCTTGTTAGTTCCTCAAGTACGCAGATCATGTCTTTTTCATATCTATATTTTAAAAATCTTGGTGCCTGATACTTAACAAGTGCTTAAAAGTGGCCATGGAACTCTCACAGGATAATACGTCAGGGAAGAGAACATCAGGATGTCTAAAGTGGACTGGAGTGGCAATAATGAGCAGCTCTAAGGAGACCGTCGTCCCACAGCAGAAACTTCAAGTGCTAGATTTTGCAGTGTCCATGATGAGCAATTAGTGTCTCAAGCAAAAGGGGGCTCTTCAAAACAGCGGTCAACATATTTGCTAGCAAGTTAAAGAAGTTGGTTTTCAACAGGAACTTTCATTGAGGACCCTCTTTTCTACTACTTTTTAGTTTCCTACCTGCAAAGTAATGATGAGTTCTTTCCCTTCGTTAAAATTTACACGTTAATAGGTCAAATGACTGGGTAAAATTGAGAGTGAATATCTTTGGATTTGATGGTCTGAATATAAATAATTTCCCTGGTATTCTTAAGAATGCAAAGGAAATCTAACAGTCCCTGCCATTGCTATCCTAGATTCCTGCCTCATTTGATTTGTCACCCCCCAAAAACTTAGGAAACAGCCAAAATAGAACCTCAAGGTAATTCTACCATGATAGTCTTCTCCTCCATGGTTTGATTTTATTGATGGGAAAAGCAACATAATAACTCAGTATAAACTGGGATTGAAATATTCCTAATAGGAGAAGCTCCCAACCAAATATACTTTAAATCACTGGCTGTTTTCAAAAAAATTTTTTTTTCCAGGATAGCCACATATTCCTNAAACAGCCAAAATAGAACCTCAAGGTAATTCTACCATGATAGTCTTCTCCTCCATGGTTTGATTTTATTGATGGGAAAAGCAACATAATAACTCAGTATAAACTGGGATTGAAATATTCCTAATAGGAGAAGCTCCCAACCAAATATACTTTAAATCACTGGCTGTTTTCAAAAAAAATTTTTTTTCCAGGATAGCCACATATTCCTATACATACATACACACACACACACACACACACACACACACACACACACACAATCGCACTTTGGGTCAAAGTTCATTTTGATTATTTGGAAAATGGAAACTGGCAATTTATTATTTATGTGAATAATAGTAAACTGAAGAATATATAGATTCTCTTCTCCCTTTCCTCTCCTTATTAACAAATGAGACTACACAAAAAAATTTAAGTGTGACATAAAAAGGCCATCTTATAAAGCAATTTTAGCAGTTGGATACTTTAATTATTTAACATTAAACTTTCTATTAGGGTATTATTTCAAAGATGCCAAGAGAAGTAGAGTTTATGTTATGTAATAATCTGACCATCCTTCTTCAGCAGAAACATTTACTTATCACTAAATATGCATGGGCTCCCCCACAATTCTCCAGCTACTTTAGGTGGAGCCATATTACTGGTTCTGGCCAATGCACTGTGAGTGAAAGAACATGTCACTTTCATGCTGAAAAAGGCTAGTGTGTGACTCTCCAACTCTCCCTTCCCCTGCTGCAGTGACCAAGGAGGCCACGTGTTCCAGATGGTACAACTGTTAAGATAGTAGAGCGTCCGTCAGCCTCAGTCCCTGAGAGGCTCTGTGGAACGAAATCTCTTACCCAGGGTAGATGTGTAATGTCGACAAGAAATAGACTTTTCTTATGCTACGTTGAGATTTTGATTTTGTTGCTGTTGTTACAACACAGCTTAATCTGGAGGAGATCAGTGCAGAGACTAACTGTGGTCAAAGAACCCATTTCACACTGAACATACTTATATTTTATTTGCAAGTATAATTATTTGCAAAGACTAATTCTTTTAAAGTAGAAGTCAGCATGTTGTCTTTGATGTTAAAAGGGCCATTTTGTTTCCTATTGTTGCCTCCGGAATTGATTTGTATATTGTGGTTGGCAACATTCCATGGACAAAGCCATAGATTTCTGTTTGTTTCATCATCTGTAGGTGGTCATATCAAGCTAACTTATGATAAAGATATCAACTAAAAATCCTACACAGATAGCCTATTTAATACTGTGGAGAGTCTTTAATGACTTCAGAAATAACATTTGCTTACACTTTAACACATAAGTTAACAGACCACTCGTTACAAGGCTAAACTTCCAAGGGTCTGCAATCTAAATTTTATTCAGTAAAAAATACGTAAGTGTTCATACTTCTACATGAGTTTCTTTATGTATTTAAGTTTTGTGGGGTTTTTTTTCCCTTTCTAACTTAGTAATATCACAGCAATCATCAAACAGTTGGATCTGAGAAATGATAAAACCAGTCTGCCCCTTATGTCATTTCTACCCAGGAAGCTGCCAACACATTGCTATTTGTTTTTTGGTTGGTAACAACATTAGTCTGAACGTCATTATGCATGCTGCAGTTGTGTATTTATTTCTCCTTCCAAGAGAAAAGAAAAAAAAATTTACTAGTATAATATAAGAACAATAGGACACTTTAAACTAATAGCTAGTGAATTTATAATAAACAAAAAGAAATGTTTCTTCATATACCATATAGACGCTCAGCCAACCCTTGGAATTTGTTACTAATTATTTCACAGTCAGGGTTTTTTTTCCCCCCTGAAGCTGGGTAACTTAATAATTGATGAAATCTTTAAGTTTTGTCACCTAACTATAAAAGTAATTAAATTTTGTGCTTTAGGAAATCACCTCCCTAATTCTGACTAGGACTTTCATTCTCTGTCCTCTCAGGTGAAGGGAATGGCATAGTAAATTTCACAGCCACGTACCTCCATGTTTCCATTATGAATACCTCAGGCAAGCTGGGCCTACAGTCAAGTCCTAAAATCTCTTCCAGATTGGTAAAAATTCTGAGCTTTATAATTCCATTCCCCTTTTCAAAGGAAAGTGGTTTTGTCTGCTTTTAACAGATTTATTGAGATTTAACTGAAACAAACAACACATAGTTGAAGTGTGCAATTTGATCATTTTTTTAAGTTTATTATGAGAGAGACAGCGAGCATGTGCACGAGCAGGGGAGGGTCAGACAGAGTCCAAGCAGGCTCCATGATCAGTGAGGAGCCCAAAGCGGGGCTCTAATTCAGGAAATATGAGATCATGACCGGAGCCAAAATCAAGAGTTGGGACACTCTGATTGGGCCACCCAGGCGCCCCTATAATTTGGTAATTTTTGACCTATGAAATCATCACTATATTCAAGATAATGAACATATACATCACTCCCAAAGTTTCCTTGTGTCCCTCTGATATCTTACCCTCCTACATCTCCCCACTCTCCACCCCTATTTCTGATATCTTTTTGACACTATAGATAATAAATTTTCTAAAATTTTATATAAATGGGGATCATACAGTATGATTTTTTTTCATTTCGCTTATTTCACTTGTTAATCAAACAAGGAAGTCATTACACTGAGGTGGCTCTAATGTCTTGGTAGCCTATGTAAGCAAAATGAAAGCTAAGCCAGAATTAATTCCTATAAATGCCTCAAGGACAAAACGAACAACCACTTAAAAACAGCCAACCAGACTTTCCCAAATAATGCAAACACTTAACCTATAGCCAATCAAATAATTTCCTTGCTTTGCTTCCATTTCTCCTCTATAAAATTACAACCCTCAACATAAATATTTTCAGGTTCCTCCATATTGTTACATATATCAATACTTTCCTTTCTAATTTTACCACTGAGTAGTATTCTATCACGCAGATACATCACAATTTATCTCTCCATTTATGAAATGGACATTAGGGTTGTTTCTAATTTTTGGGGTGTGTGTGTGTGTGTGTGTGTTTAATGTTTATTTATTATTGAGAGACAGAGAGAGACAGAGAATGGGAGGGGCAGACACAGAATCTGAAGCAGACTCCAGGCTCTGAGCTGTCAGCAGAGCCTGACGCAAGGCTCAAACTCACAAACTGCGAGATCATGACCTGAGCCGTAGTTGGATGCTCAACTGATGAAGCCACCCAGGCACCCCTAGTTTTTGATATTACAAACGAAGTTGCTGTGAATACATGTGTCTAAGTCTTTGTATGAATATATGCTTTCATTTTTCTGGGGTAAAAATCTAGCTGTGCAATAGGTGAATCATAAGGTAGATGAACATTTTAGGAAATTACCAATTCAAGCACTGCCAAACTATTTCCCAGTGTGGTTATATCATTTTATATTCTCACTACCAGAACAGCAGACTAAGAGTTACAGTGGTTTCACATCTTCACCAACACTTAGTATGGTCGGTCTTTTTCATCTGAGCCAACCCTGTAGTGGCAGCTGATTTTGGTTTTAATTTGAAGTTCCCTAATGACTAGAATAGTGAGCATTTTTTTCATGTGCTTATTTACCATTCATATATCCTCTTTGGTGAACTATCTCTTGAAATCTTTTGCCTTTTTATTTTTTTTTCCCCAATTATTGAGTTATAAACACTATCGTAGACTCTAAGTCTAAAGTTCTTTCTTGTCCAGCAAGAAAGCAGACACAGGAGTAAAATACAAGAAGAGATTGCGGGCGCCTGGGTGGCTTAGTCGGTTGAGTGTCCAACTTCGGCTCAGGTCATGATCTCATAGTCTGTGGGTTCGAACCCTGTGTCGGGCTCTGTGCTAACAGCTCGGAGCCTGGAGCCTGCTTTGGATTCTGTGTCTCCCTCTCCCTGCCCCTCCCTTGCTTGTGCTCGGTCTCTCTCCTTCTCAAAAATAAACAAACATTAAAAAAATAAAAAAATAAAATATGAGAGATTGCTAATGTCTGGGAAAAAGACAAGAGGAGCGAATAAGGGTCCTTGCTCCATATTTATAAAGATCAGAAGGCTTACAGATGTGGTGGGCATGCACAAAAGGACAAGGAATCTGTGAACATTAACTCATGGGCATGAGGGAAAGGAGTTTCTGAAGATATACAGTGTTTGAGGTTTGGGTCAATATAAAACAAAATCCTAGTGCCAGGCAGATGGACAGATGGTTGTTAATGGCAGACAGGAGGCGCTGTGTCTGTTTATCTTAGCTAGCCTAGATAAGACAGATAGAGCACGTAACCTCAGGGTTAACAAGGCACATTTCTTTAGCTAATCAGATCCACTGTCCACAGCCCTATTTACCTGTTTACCTAATTTGGTTCTTCCTTCCTGTGAAAGTAACTTTCTGCTATAGTACTAAATTGGGGAGGGGGGGCATTTTTGCCCTGAATACCCAGTCGTGCTTACCTCATATATCTTTGTATTGGGGCCTTTGCCCCTCCTCTCTATTTGGGAAGCTTTGCCCCGCCTAATCCTGAGGGCCTTGGCCCCACCCTCTCTATGCTTATTTACCTAATCCTGTTTACCCAAACTTGGGTGTGAGCATCCTATGGCTTTGTAATTCATTTTGCCTTGTACACCCATTGGTGTAGGCTCAAGGAATTCCTAAGCTTATTCCTCACAAAGCACTCTCTCTGTATCCTGACTCCAAGTTTTTTATCAGATAGATGATTTGCAAACATTTCCCCCTAATTTGTGGCTCATCTTTTCATTGTCTTAACAGTGTCTCTAGAGGAGCCAAAGTTTTTACATTTGATAAAGTCTAATTCATCAATTGTTTTATGCTTTTTAATGATTATGCTTTTGATGCTGTACCTTAAAAACTTTTGCTTAAGCCAATGTCACAAAGGTTTTCTCTTACGTTTTCTTCTAGAATTTTCCTAATTTTAGGTTCAAATTTAGATCAATGACCCTTTGAGTTAATTTTTTCCCTTTGAGTTAATTTTTTCCCGTTGTACAAAGTATGAATGGAAGCTTGTTGTGTTGTGTTTCTGGCATATGGACATCCATGTGTTCCAGCATCACTTGTTGAAGACTTTCCCTTCTCCATGGAGTTGCCTTTGTACCTCTCTTGAAAATAAGTTTTCAGTAACTATGTGGATCTACTTCCACAAGGTCTTCTCTTCAGTTCCATTTGCTCTATCAACTTTTACATCAATCCCATACTGTCTTGATATATAAATCTTAAGATCAGGTCCTGTGAAGTCTCCAATTTTGTTCTTCTTTGAAAGTTGTTTTCATTAATCTAGCTTCTTTACATTTCTTTCCTTCTTTCTTTCTTTCTTTCCTTCTTTCCTTCTTTCTTTCTTTCTTTCTTTCTTTCTTTTTAATTTGAGAGGGAGAGAGAGAGGGAGGGCATGCAAGCAGGGAGGGGGCAGAAGGAAAGAAAGAAAGAATCTTAAGTAGGTTCCGTGTCCAGTGTGGAGCCTGACCTAGGGCTCAAGCTCACAACTGTGAGATCATGAACTGAGCCAAAATCAAGAGTTGGACGCTTAATCGACTGAGCCACCCAGGCGCCCTTACATTTCCATATGAATTTTACAATTTCTTCAAAAGTGCATGCTGGGATCTTAACTAGGATTGTATTGAGTCTACTGAAAAGTTTGAGATCTGATATGCTAACAATATTAAATCTTCTGATGCATACACACAGTATATCTCTCCCTTTATTTAGATCTTAAATTTCTCTCAGCATTGTTTTGTAGTTTTCAGTGTCTTGCCTATCTTTTGGAAATTTTTTATGCCATGGCAAATGGCATTGTTTAAAAATTTTTTTATTGCCAACTGTTTGTAGATATGATACAGAAATGCAATTAATTTTTGTGTAATGATCTTGTATCTTGCACCCTTGCTAAAATCATTTAGTAGTGTTATTGGCTTTTTTATAGATTCCATTGAATTTTCTACATGGATGATGATGATGTCAGAGAATAAAAACAATTTCACTTCTTCTGTTCCAATCTGAATTCCTTCTATTTCTCTTCCTTGCCTTACTATAATAGCTAGAACTTCCAATACAATGCTAAATGGGAGTAATGAGAGTAGGCATCCCTCCTGACTTGTTCCTAATGTCGAAAGAAAAGAATCAGGTTTTCACCTCTAGGTTTTATTTGAGTTACAGGCTTTTCTTAGAAGGGTTATCAGTATGACAAAGTTCCTTTCTATTCCTAGTTTGCTGAATGTTAAGAATGGATATTGGACTCTGTGAAATTTTTTCTGCCTCTATTGAAATAATCACATGGTTTTTCCATTTTAGTTTATTAATATGGTGAATTACATTTAGTGAGTTTTTGAATGTTAAGCTAGCCTTGCATTCCTAGAACAATCTTTACTTGATTATTTTATACTGTCTTTTTTTTAACAAATTATTTTTTAATTTTTATTTTAGAGGAAAAGAATGCAGGCAGGGAGGAGGGGCAGAGGAAGAAAGAAAGAGAATCTTAAGGAGGTTCCACACTCAGCATGGAGCCTGACATGAGGCTTGATCCACGACCCTGGGATCATGACCTGAGCCAAAATCAAGAGTTGGATGCTCAACCAACTGAGCCACCCAGGCACCTTGATATACTGTTCTTTTTATGGATTGTTAGATTCAGTTTGCTAACATTGATTTTTAGAAATTCTTTAAAAATTCTTTACCTATGTTCCATGAAGAAAACATTCTTCTTAATGTTTATGTAATGTCTTTGTCCAATTTAGTATTAGGGTCTCATTCTCATGAATGAATTGGGAAATATTCCCTTCTGTTCCAATTTTTCATGCACTTTATCTGTAAATCATTCAGTATTTTAAAACCACAAACATAAAGGTAGAAAAGCCAAAGATGTAGGTGTGTGGTAGGGTAGTGCTAACACCCAAAAGAAAGGTCACACTGAATGAACAGAGCTAGAAATAAATGCCTGCCACTCATTTAAAAATCTAGCATTGTCAGGGGCACCTGGGAAACTCAGTTGGTTAAGGGTCTGATTCCGGCTCAGGTCATGATCTCAGAGTTCATGGGTTCAAGCCCCACATCTGGCTTCCTGCTGTTAGCATAGAGCCGGCTTTGGATCTGCTATCCCCCACCCCCTCTCTGCCCCTTCCTCACTTGCGCGCTCTCTTTCAAAATAAGTAAATACACTTAAAAAAAAAACAAAAAAAACACCTGGCATTGTTCAATCATATTTTAAAGAAACTAGAAAATCCTTGAAACCTGGACCACTCTTGACACCCAGATGAGCTATATTATTGATACCACCACCAAAGTTCAAAAACAACAACATCTATGCATAACCAAACACACATAAGGCATCCAGTAAACTTCAGTCAATAAATCAGCATTAGAATGTGCTGATGAGAGCGGTGATTAAACCAAAATGCAAATGACAGCTTTTCCTATTTGTGATCTTTAATTTAAAGAAAGAGGGGAAAAAAAAGATTATAGAAGTAGAAAAAGTTAAGAAGACTGTTTTCCAAACCCACAGAGAGAGAAGGCTATAGAAAAGGATCTCGTCCTTTTTTGTTTTTTTCAGCTTTGGTTTCCGGAAGCTGTCAGGTCCTTCTTTGTCCTCAAGGTTTCTCCCCATAGACCTAGAAAGGGATGCCTGCCATTTTCACAAGAATAAACATAATGCTATTTATCTGGTTGTGAACTTAGCTCTAATTAGCATCACTATATACAAATACCTCAGTTATAAATCCAAGGTAGAAATCACAGAAGTTATCTCCATCCTCCCAACAGAAGAGCAGACCACAGTGCCGACTTAGATATTAATCACGAGTACAAGGAATAATTTTACTCAGGTATCACAAAGTTAGGAGAATGTAACACAGGCAGTTTCTTCCATCCACATCCATAGCGTCAGCTTGTGCAGTCAACTGAAAACCTAATCCACCCTATGAAACATCACTCCACGTTTCCACCTACCTGCTGTACAAAGCCACTTTGATATCTTTGTGGAACTACACTTTCACGTCCAGCAGATTCATCAACTCATCAAAATCTTATCTCCTCCCTCCTCTTTGCCTCTCTGTTCTGGCTGCACAATTTTCCTAGACTGCCCAAGCTTACAGTTTGATCTTATTGGACTCCTACATCTTCACTATCTTCTTAACATTTAAAGTTATAGTTGGGGGGTGGGGGCGGAGGGAGTAGGGTGTGAGAACATATTTAGGAAAGGGCAATTGCATTGCAGGGATAATCAGGGAAGGCTTCCTAAAGAAATATTTATATTAGGCCTTGAAGGATGCCCCAATTTTTTTTACACATTAGGGCCTTCTATGATTATTGCTGCAATACTGGTTTTCTTGTTAGACTCCTAGAGCATTTTGTACTTCTTTATCTCATTTAATACATACGCTTTTATTAGAGTTCTTTTGCAACTATCAAATTGTAAGCCACTTGAGGGCAGGAATCATGTTTTATTTTCCTCTATACTCTCTAGGTTTCCCAAAATAGTATTCTAAAATTCAAATCAAAACAGATAATGGGACTCAGAAGATTATCAAGGCACTAAAAATAATAAAAATTTTAAAAATGATAACATAAAGAAAAGAAAGTAGTTCCATTCCTTAATGAGGAAATAAAATGTCAGTTTTTTCAGGTCTACTATTCTTATTTATATGCTTGTAGAAATCTAAAGTTGCATCCAAAAGAAGGAAGAAAAAAAAAAAAAAGCCTAGTCAGAAATGTTGGATGAGCGGCCAACAAGTAAATATCTTGAATGAGGCAAAAGCAGTGGATGGCCCAGCTCAACGTGCTCCCTCGTGACTCCAACAGTACTTCCAGATCCCTCATTTCCCAATAAAGTCTCTGAGACCTGTCTGGCCCTTTCTCCTGAAGAGTAAGGAAAAGGGGTACCCGGGGTTATCACAAGCCCACTCTTAAAAACACCCTGCCTGATTTGTGGCATGCTAACCTCCTCATCTTTTAAGGCAGCCTTCGTAAAAGACCATTACTCAGGGTACAGGATTATTTCATCTGATTTTAATCTGGATTCTACAAACGATCATTCCATGTTACCTTGAAATATATGACCTGTATTCCATTGCCACATCTTTGCCCTTTCAATAAACTCTCATACCCGCCTGCACTCCTTCCATGTGATATACTCTTTCAGTTTTCAGACATTTGGAAGTCATACAGAATAATTTAATGTTTAATTCAAAACTGCCCATGTATGCCAGAATTTAGAATTATCTCAAAATTTTATTATTGGCAGAAAACACTATAAAATATTGCCTCAGAAATCAAAAGACATTAATGTAATATCCTGTAGGCCAAATTGTTTCACCCAACACCGAGGATTTCCAGAGAGAAAGAACAGAGAGGGAAAATTTATCTAGTGAGTGGTAAATTTCAAATCCTTATTAAAGACATAAATATATTTTGTTGCCAGTAATCTTTAAGGCCTCTGCAGACTGTGTGCTTTGCAGTTGTTAAATGGGCTTTGTTTTCCTTTTTATAAGAACATAAGAAATAACCGGGGTAGGAAAGAAAATGACAAAGTGAAGAACTCGGCCACAAAATGCAGTCCAATTTTCACATTTATCATCCTGCCCAGCACAGACCTAAGCCTGGATGGGAGGCCAAGTTGAGAGGGGAGGGCAACCACGGTCCTGCCCACAGAATCTCCTTGTAGCCAAAGTCTGTCTTGGTCTTGAAAATGCAAGCAAAGGTTGAAGATGGATGGATTAGAGTTCAGGAAATGCCTTGTCTCTAGAAACAAATGTTGGCTAGAGAGTGGCTCATTTTATTGTGAACTGAGGAAACAGGCCTTTTTTGGAAAACCTTTAATACTTAGATCCTATTCCCCCCCCCCTTTTTTTTTCCTAATAATCTAGTGGTCAGCTTTTGGTGAAAGATTTATCATTTTAATGTGAACATTTTTAAGTTTCTAAGTTAAACAAGACCAATAAGAGAAGAGTTGGTGGAATCCGTGCCTAAGGAGAGTGCAGTGATGACAGCAGGGGGGCATGAGCACACTGCGTGACACGCTGACACGCTGCTCATAAAGCATCTTTTATTCTTGGTCTGAATTCAGAAGGGATGAGCTTTGGAAGACCTCCTGCCTCAGTCCAAGAGCCCAAGCAAAATGCTGTGAGTACTATTTGGAAAGTGCCACCTCAAAGGCCTTTAAAAAAAAAAATCACATTTAATTATGTGATTCACCACTCCTTCTTTAACATGCACTGAATGAAGTTGTAAAATAAAAAAGAGAGCCATTCTCCAAGATTCATTTGCTACATTAAAACTCTTTGGGAGTTGTTTGTAAAAAATCTTCATCACAGATGATGGCTCCTGGCACTCTGGGGAACCATGTAAACACAGGATGATAAACTTCCTACCACAGCATCCCTATTTTAGGGGAAGAACCAATGGCCTTAATTTCCGGCAAATGTCTTTTAAATAAATTCTAAGATTTTCCATTTAAGAACCTGGCTATCAAATCTCAACATCCTCTAAAAGGTGATAAAAGCTCAGCTCTGGTGGTTTAATTGGCCACTTAAATCAGTCTGCTTTTGAGACACATCTTTCCGACTAGTCAACATGTACCAGTTCTGCATTCACTAGTGATGCCCAATGGACACGCTGTATCAGAATGAAGAGGATGAGGTCAGCACATGCGCTGCCTTGGCCAGGGAATCAGGCCCATCAGGATGGCAGGAAAGAAACAGGCTCCTGTAACTAGGATTTAATCATAATGAATCTGCTTTCTTTTCCTCATTTTTATTAGTGAGAGATAGGACTAGAGCTGAACACTTTCAGTTAACCAGTCTAAATAATTTGTAGTAACTGAAGGTTACTCAAAATGATCCCAAGAAACTCTTCCAAAGTCTTAAACCTTCCATTCTCTAAATCATTTCTTCTAGCTCAAGGACACTTATGAGGAAGAAAACAAAATGCCATTCCTTGAAATTATGTTTCTCCAAGACCAGAAAGAAGATACAACTTACATTATTTCTGTTCCATTTAATAAATATTTTTTAAAAATAAAAACATGGTCATTACGGCAATAGTGATTGCCTCTTTTAAGCTGAATATATTTGCAGTTTCAACCCTCCATAAACCACTTAGAAAGATGGATAATACATGAAATAATAGAGCTTCCTAGAACATTCTGCAAGATTCCACTTTGTCTTTGTAGAGAATGTAGATATTGTATGTAGATTTTCTGCAAAGCACACTGAAAATTCCATAAATCCCATCCTGCAGGGATTTCACTTTTCGGTAGACTTTCCACCATACTTGAGTTCTTATCCCCTCTAAATATATGCTGCAATACCAACATTTCCATAGACAAAGCACTGCACACTAATAAAACACAACACTGTTTACATACAGCACAAATATATAACATATTTTTAGCGTAGGTTATGAGCAATATTTTTAGATGGATGGAGCCTGCAGTGATATTAGTAACAAACTTCTACTGTAAATTAGTGGCCTAAATAGAAATTTATGTTCCATAAAACCCAGCATGAAACAATAAGTTAGAAATATTTAAATAACATTTTACAGAGCGTTAAGCAGCAAGTACAACTGTATTAGGCTGAGTTGGTTACTGAAAAGAGAGCTGGGCACTGTCACAGAAAGGTGTCCAAGCAGCAAAAGACAACGCCTTAGACTTTTAAGTAACTTAAAAAAAACATCATGTTATGACCTACAGATTGTGCCTGACTACTATCTCAAAGGTAGTCTCAAGCGTGAAAACAAGTGAAAAACCACCAACCAGTTCAGGGATAAATTCGGTAACTTCTAGAGACCCAAAGCCAAAGGCACCTATGTGAGATAGGCCTTTGGTTTATATTTTTGTTCATTTGCTAAAAATACGCTAGGACTATACTGTGAACAGATGAGCTCATATCTAGGGTTGGCTGTCTAAGATCCATAATCCTGCTCAAGTCATAATCAAGTCCATTCTTGCATTACTCACATTTCACACAGCAAAGAATATTTCTATTACTTCTTGGGAGAAAAATCAGCTTCCAATTTAAATTTATGTTTGCAATTCTGCAAAATATCAAGACTCTAAACACTACATTCAAAATTTAACATTAGAAGCCTGATACTATGATTAGAATCCAGTAAGTATATAAAAACACGATGGAAGCTCCCCAAATTTACAATTTAGGTATTTTTCCAAAATAATTGAAGTACGAGTCGATGGCAGTGGCTGGGGTAGGGAAGGAGGAGGAAAGTTACAACTTGTTTTTCTCCTCAAGATAGAACAGGGAGGTGTCAAGGCTTCTGTAATTGAGATGGCAGAATGCCATGTCTTCAAGGGAAACTAACATGATGGCTTTATTCTTTCTGTTTCCTCTCCTGCCATTTAGAAGGGTAAATGTAATATTCTCAAAAAAAAAGCAAGCTGCAGGGCCTCAATGAAAATAAATAAATACATAAATAAAGTTCTCTGGTTCATGAGTCATATCTGAGTCATATCCCGAAATAAGAAATGAATAATAATCTTGGGTTAAGGCTTTGTTTCATTAAGACAAGAGACTGGTATTGAAATGCTGGATTTTTCCAATGGATTATCCCACTTATCCCCCTTTCATCCTTAAATTCAATGTGCCAAAAATTGGATTCATCATTTCTCTCCTAACTTAACTTAGCCTAGCCATTTCTGTTAATGACATTTGCATCCTACCAACCTTCTAAATTCAAGTCCTCATTCATCATTTCTGATTCCGCCTCTTCTCTTCCTCTCAGAGACAATATGGAAGCTCACTAAGATTATAAACTCTGAGAAGACTGGGCCTATAACTGTTCTATTCACCCTTCATTTATTCTTTTACCTCTACCATATGACAAGGACAGTTACAGATACTGGGTCAAAGTGGGCAAGACAGTCATGGTCCCTGCCCTCCCTGAGCTTATAGTGTAGCAGAGGACTCACACATTAAATATACTCATTCATTACAAATTGTGATAAATGCTTTAAGATTAAGTTCTGTGACTGGGCTTATATTAAGAGGTGGAGGTAGTCAAAAAAATTCTCTCAGATGGTGAAAACTGAGCTGAGACTCATGGGTAAGCAATGAGGTAACTACGTGAAAATTAGGGAAGAGTATTCTAGGAAGAGGCAATATGTGGGAACACCCTGGGGGAGGAAAGAGCCCAGCACATTTTAGAAAGTTGGGGAGGGAGGGAGGGAGAAAAAAGGCCAGTAAGGTTAGAGGTAATAAAGTGGGCAGTACAGTGGCCACAATTAAGGCACAGGGTTTTATCCTGGGTATGATGGGAAGTCTAAAGGGTTATGGGCATGACCTGATTGATGTTTTAAAAAGAACGCTATAGCTTCTAGGTCAAAAATGGAATGAAGCAAGAGTGTACGGCAGGGAAGCTGGTTAAGAAACTACTGCAGAAGTCCTAGAAAGAACAGTGATTTGAACAAATCCAAGCCATCTTCATTCCCAGGGTCTGGCACAGCTCCTGGTTCACACCAGCAAATGAATCAATAAATAAGTATCAGCATCAGTTCTTACAGTCTTCTTTTATGATACTCCTGCCTGTCACAGGCATCCTCCTGTGTCTTTCTGAGATATAATTACAGTTACTTTCTAAAGTCAAATTTGTAATCAATATCATGATAAAAAAATCAGATTGTATCTAATGTCTACAGTATAAAGTTCGAGCTCTTCAAGTGCTGCATTAAATTCTATTTAAAAGTAGATGTATAATTTTTTGAAATCTCAAATAATCACATAATTTATATATAAGAACAAGCACAAATTTATAAGAATATTCATCACGGCATTATTTACAACATCAAAACAAATAACCTATATGTGCTTCAATAAAGGAAAAATCAAATTATGGCAGCTCTACCTAATGAAATAATATACAGTCCTGAAAAATGTTTTCAAGAAATATTTAGTAATGTGGAGAAAAGTAATACAATGTTAAAAAAAAAAAACCCTACATAAAACGTATAATATGATCTGAAGTTTGTTTGTAAAATCCACACACATACACATGACCAAAAAAAAAAAAATCAAAGATTAAAGTAATGATTTATGGGAGTACCTGGTTGGCTCAGTTGGTTAAGCATCCAACTCTTGATGTCAGCTCAGGGCATGATCTCACAGTCTGTGAGTTCAAGTCCCACATCGGGCTTTGCACTGACAGCATGTGGAGCCTGCTTAGAATTCTCTCTCTCTCTCTCTCTCTCTCTGTCTCTTTAAATAAATAAATAAACTTAAAAAATTTTAAAGTAGTGATCTACAGACTATGAGGTTATGGGTGATTCTAACTTTCTTACCATGTTCTTCTAGTATCCACATTCTCCAGAAAAATCTCTCAGTAATGGTTACATTTCAAAGGCAAAGACTTCAGCCTAACTCCCAGGCTTCCCTCCCGGTCTTTGCTCAGAAGTCTGTGATTCTGTTTCCCAGGGACCCGTTCCTACCCTTGCCTGCATGAGGCCTGCTCCTGCTCCACAGCTCTGAGTCCATGAGGACTACCTATAGATTCCTTTCATTAAAGTTTTACATACTGAGATTGTGATATTCATTCATTAGCCATTCTGCTAATGTTTGAGCATCTTCTCTGGAGCTACGCTGCTATACTACTCATAGCAGCACTGCAGAAATTCACCGTAGAGTACCTCAATTCCTGCTCCCCACCTCTACTACACAAAACAGTCATCGGATACCACATACGCTGCCTTGACTCATCAATGTCTTTTCTGTACGTTGAGCTCTCACTTCTCTGTCAAACTGACTATGTTTTTGTTTTTTCATCCTGTCTCACAGCAGCAAGCACAGCCTCTTCTATACAGCCATTTAATATTTGGTGCTTGCTCAGAATAGTTATTCCACACTGCGGGCACTATTTGGCTCTTGGAAGTGTAGCATGGCCATCATCTCCTGGGCCCCTGATGCTTCATGGCCAAAGGCTGCTGCCATACTTGCCACTTTAAATCACTGGCAGCTGGGGCGGAGAAGAGACCTGGGATAGGGTCTAGCTCAACCACTGAAATCAGTAAAAGAGAAAACTGAGTTCTAAAAGTACAGAGAGACTCTGTTCAGGTCCTTGGTAAAGACAGTGGCAGAGCCAAGCATACAAACATGATGGTTCAAATTCAGTGGTCTTTCCGCTGGTCCATCCTGTGGCAGAAACCCCGGGAGCTCCTCCCTCAACCCTTCAAAGACTGTAAAATGGCAAGCAGGTTTGAAAATGCCCACTCCTTATCTCGAATGTCCCTTTGACAAGCTGGAGACAATTAATTTGGGACGGCCATTGTGTTTTTCACTCTGTTTAATCTAACTGTTGAATATCCAATGTTCACTGAAAGCAAATGAAACTAGTGTTTAAGGTTAACCACTAGGCACTTCAGAAATTGTTTTCAAGGCAGCACAATACAAAGGCCAGAATAACCTGAACACAAATTCCTCCCAGGAATATAAAATTAAAAGCATAATTCAGGGTACCCGCAAGGCTATACCTTCCCTCCTTCCACCCCTACAGTACATGAACACAGGCCCAAAGAAAGCCAGGGTGTGTGATATGTGCTTATGAACCAGCATGGAAAGAACACGTGTAGCCACTCCAGGAAGATATATTAGTCACTGATGAATAATTATTCTGATAAAGCACCAACATCCTATGAGGTTAGGCTATGATTTCAGTTGACAGCTTTGTCTATAAACACTGGTTCTAAAAATAACCAATTAATGATTCATTTGAATCCTGCTCTGCTGATACTGTCCAAATTGTGGCATTTCATGTCATGCCATCGTCTTTTACCACATAAACTTCAGTTTTATCAAGGCAAAGAGAGTAAAATATACTTTCAAGTGAAAAATACAAATAACAAAGGATCTATTTTACTGTTGCGAACTCTGACAATTTCCTCTTTGCATTAAAAAAGATAATAAGTGTCAAAACCAGTTATTACAACACATGACAGCTTCAGAATAGAGACAGCATAACCAGCTCTAGATTATTCAGTATGGACACATGGGAAAAGAGCAAACAGTTTTTCTAACAGATTTCTCTGCCTCAATGCCAATATGGCAAATAATCATATGAAAATGTTACTACTCTACCTAATTTTCCCTTGGAGCTTTTAAATAGAAACTTTAGTTAACTGATTTTTAAGTACACTCAGGGAGGGGACAGCAACACTCTGAAGGGTCTTGCCAATGCCATTCAGGTGTACATGAGGTGACACCTGGGATGGATGGGATTTGAAGATGATTAATAAGGGCTGAGGACCAGGGATATGCAACAAAGACAGACGTCTTTCCTGAAATGGAAATGAGGCAGAAGTTGGAAAAGAGAAAAGAGAAACCTTAATCTGTGCTTCCCTTCTCTAATCACTGGGGACGGCAGTCAAAACTAGACGAGAGTACAGCCATTCAGAGGTGAAAGGAACAGAAGCAAGATGAAGTAGCAGAAAGACGGCAACACTTTATGAGACTGAGTTCTGATTCATTTCAACTAGCCTGTCTGTCTTATTAGCTCCACTGCTCTAAGAAAACACCATAGACCGGGTGGCCTAAATAAAAGACATTCATTTCTCACAGTCCCGGAGGCTGGAAAGCCCAATATCAAGGTGCTAGCTGATTTGGTTCCTGGTGAGAGCTCTCTTCCTGGCTTGCCCATGGCCACCTTCTCACTGTGTCCTCAAGTGGTAAGAGGGTGGGGGAGGGGGGAGAGAGAGAGAGAGAGAGAGATCTGGTCTCTCTTCCTTTTTATAAGGCCACTAATTGCCTCATCCTCACAACCTCATCTAAACCTAATTACCTCCAAAGGTCCCACCTAAATACCATCACATCAGGGGAGACGTTATGACCTCCACGTATGAATTTTAAGATGACAAACATTCAGTCCGTAACACCACCTTTATCTAGTACCTACTATACGCTAAATGTAAAGTCTGAATACAACTGAATAGACATGGCTTCTTTTATGAGAGCTAACTCTCATCTACAGGACATGCCAGGGGCAGAATCATGCTTATCATAAGATGCTCAGAAGCAAAACTGTATTTTCCTTTACACCTGAAAAAAACCTTGTTTAGCAAACAAAGTTATCTGTATATGAAATGCTTTTAAAACCTGTGCTTTGTATTTACCTTGCTGCTTTTTAGATAAGACCTTCCTCAACTGTTGCCAATTCTCACATTTTACTGATCTACTAAGCGGTATCTATATTTGCCGATTTTATTTTCAGTCACCCTAATGTTACCATAACTTAATGCTATCAGGGAATAACAAAGAATCAATGCTGATTATAGTTAAGAAAGTGAGGATGAAAGCAATACTTACTGGGAAGATTTGTTTTTTTATAATGCTTCGACAGGAGGTCCCCTTATCCTGGAGCTATTTAAGAATCACTAACTTGGCTCAAACTGAAGAGTGAAGATGCTACAGATACATCAGGAGAAGACATCAATAGCTTTATAGCGAAGCATCACGGTTTCACAGAAAAAGAATCCATGCAAGGTCACCAAGTCAGGCAGACCTGGTTTTGAAATCCGGTCCCACTTTTTTTTTGCTTTAAAAAAAAAAAAATGTGACTTCTCTGAGTTCCAATCTCTTCCCCCATAAAAAATGAGAATAGCCGTGCTGCACTGAGGTGCTGTGCAGGATGAGGTGAGACAAAAGTACATGAAAGTGCCCAGGAGGAAATAGCCTGTGGTCAGTATGCTGCTTCCTGTCTGTCCCCTCAAATGCCTTCTACTAGGGAGGAACTGAGGTCCAAACTGCTTACTGTTAGCCTCTGCTTGGGTGTGTAGGTATTTGAGAGAAGGGGCTTTGTGCAGAGAAAGGATATATATTTATGACTACTATGCTTTTGTGAGCCTTACCATCTTTAAAATTGTTTCTACTTTACTGATTTGAATATCATATTAATTGCCCACATACAGCATCTGACACCTCCCTTTGCTGCCCTTGTAGGCATCTCTGGACTTGTGTATACAGATAAACAAACAGTCTATTAGTATGATTTGGCTATTTCTATCCTGTCTCCCATTTGTGGGGGTGGGGGGATTACATGTGTGACAGTGACGAGGATGGTGCCAAATCTCATCATTCTGCATCACTGGATTTGACTGTCTTCACTGAGGAAATGTGGACAGACAGACAAAGGAGAAGACTAAGAAAGGGAAGAAATGTGGGTTCTTGGCTTCTGGATGGGCTCTCACCTACTTCACTCATCTTTAAACTTTGTGTGAACCTATTTCAGCAACTGCAGGAAAGGGCTGAGGAATCCTTTTTTCTTTAAAGAAGTGAATGAACGATCACCAGACTAAAAATCTGAGGAGACTTTGGAAATTACAAGAGAGGCTGATACTGTATAATGACTAAGTTGCCTTAGTGTGTCTTGTGGGCTAAAATTCCATTTCGTTTTCATCATACACAGAACCAGCATTATAGCTCCAGGTAGAGCTACAAGTTGCATTCCCTTTGGTCTATCTAAACATCCCAAATAGTGTCACATTCCACCTGAAGATATGCCCCTGAAATAGACTGACAAAGCTTCAATTATCTTGGCTGCAGGCGAAGACAAAATAAGAGTCTCAGGAGTTCTCAAAAAGCTTGAAAAGTTCTCTCTAAACTATGTCATTATCAGATGGAAACCACAAGCACATACCTAAATCGCGAGAGTGGAGATTTCCCTGAGCGTTGTTCTGCCTATAAGATAGTTGCTAAGCGGGGCGCCTGGGTGGCTTAGTCGGTTAAGCGTCCGACTTTCGCTTAGGTCATGATCTCGCGGTTTGTGGGTTCAAGCCCCGCGTCGGGCTCTGTGCTGACTGCCAGCTCAGAGCCTGGAGCCTGTTTCAGTCTGTGACTCCCTCTCTCTGACCCTCCCCTGCTCGCGCTGTCTCTCTCTCTCCTAGAAATAAATAAAACATTTAAAAAAAAAAAATTAAAAAAAAAAAAAAAGAGAGTTGCTAAGTATGCCATGAAGGGTAAGTAGAAGCCAACAAGGGTCCGATGCATTCCACCTCAAAGTGACCAGAGTTCAGATACACAGCCCATTCTGTCCCTACCCCCCGTCCCACCCAGCTTTCCACTCTCAGCATTACTTAAACCCTGGTTAATCCAGTACTGACCATCCAAATTATTTAAATTTACCTGACAATTCCCAGTGCACATGGGGAAAAGTGGAAAGACAGAAAGGAGAATCATAAAAAGGATACTGTCCTTCACGTTAGTAAAACCATAAATTGGCTACAAGACAAATGTGAGGCAGTGATTAAGTTAATGACACAATGGCAAAAGTTACTCAAATCTTTTGAAGAAAAACAATCTCATTTCTTCAAAACCTTTCAACATGTTAAAATCCAGATCCAGGGGCGCCTGGGTGGCTTAGTCGGTTAAGCGTCCAACTTTCGCTTAGGTCATGATCTCGCGGTTCGTGGGTTCGAGCCCCGCATCGGGCTCTGTGCTGCCAGCACAGCTGGCACACAGCTGACTGCCAGCTCAGAGCGTGGAGCCTATTTCAGAGTCTGTACCTCCCTCTCTCTCTGACCCTCCTCTGCTCACGCTCTCTCTCTCTCTCTCTCCTAGATATAAATAAAAATATTAAAAAAAAAAAAATCCAGGTCCAAGCTTGAATCACTGCTGTATAAGACAACACTCCCTTTCTGGACCACGTCTGTGTGACTGGGCCACTGATGTTGCCATTACTGCTCAATCAACACACTCTGGGCCAAGAATTTTTATTTCCAAATCCAAGCTTGTTCAAAATCCTCCTGGGGAAGTAAGCTAACACCTGCGTACCTTCAGCAGAGTAAAAATTCTCTTCTTTTATGGCAGTAGCCTTATGTTTAGAAAATGCCTTTCCACTTGGATCAACTTCTCTAAGGTAAAAGGAAATGAAAGACAGGAGCCATGGGCCCCTTGAGTAAAAGCCCATTGAGTAGGGAGAGCAAAATAGGAAGATTTAGCTCTTATTTGAGGGGACCCTGTGATGATGTGAAAGGGAAAGAAAAGAAGAATGGTGTGTAATCTAGAAGATTCAAGCACATTCACAGATAGAACCTTTCCAAAGGTGTTCAGGAATCTAGCTTTCTTTAAGGAGACAACCACAGCATCATGTAATTCAAATTAATTCCTTTCTGAACGAGAGCTGACTAACGAAGACAGAACTGGCAAGACAGCACAGCACAGTGAGAGCAGAACTGTATTCCCAGCTGATACCTGGTGAGATGTTACGCTGTCAGTTTAATGTAAAATAAAATGAGGCCACATGACAGAAAGTGTTTTGAAAAGTAAAAATCCAGGGGAAAGATGCAGACGGCATTTTTCTAAGTCTGGAGAAAGTGAGCTCTGAGAGGTGGGCAGCTCTGATTGTGACCTTTCTTCAGCTGGTAGCCCACGGGCCACTGGGAAGAGGAGAGACATGATGGAGAAGCCAGTGCCTGCCTCTTTCAGCCACAATGGAGATGGCGGCACCATTTGCTAGCATCTGGCAGCCAAGAAGAGAAAGCCTGGTGTGGAGACCTCCCATCCATTAAAGGCTAGAGAGTGAAAAGTGGGAGAGGAAGCTCCCAGTATCAACAGCAGTGACCTGGGGTTACGCAGGAAGGAGTTATAAAGGAGTAAAAGCTTCTTTATTCAGATGGTTGCTTTCAGGGCAACTCATTTCTTGATACTTAATGCAGCCGGTTTAAAAAATAGTTGGGTCGGATATAACTTACAGTAAGTCACACAAATCTGGAGTGCCCATGGAACATTAATTTCAGGGCCGCACTGGATTATGCTCTTACAGCCAGCGCCTTTGCCAGGGGCTGCTTGTAACTCAGAAAGTCATGTTTCATTGAGGATGTGCTGTGTAACGTTGAAGGGGAAAGTTAACTATTTTGTTTTGTTGTGGTTTTTCTCCCAGTCTAGGTAGAAAGCATTTCGGAACGAGTTTTGCGTGCTCAACTGAAACTTTCTTTTTTTCTTTTTTTATTTTAATGTTCATTTATTTTTGAGAGGGAGAGAGAGGAGACAGAGGATCCAAAGCAGACTCTGCACTGACAGCAGACAGCCTGATGCAGAGTTCAAACCCACATGCCATGAGATCACGACCTGAGGTGAAATCAGACGTTTAACCAACTGAGCCATCCAGGTGCCCTAAACTGAAATTTTCTATAAAGTTGTTCTCATTCATTTTGGCACAAATTTGCTTGGGCCATTTCTCTTTAGCATTAAATCTTGTTCTTAACACACAACCTCCCTGCTACTCTGAGAGCCCCTCAAACAAGCTGACTATACTGGGATTTGCTTTTCCCCATATACCTTTAAGTGTCACTTTCTTCTGAACCTGTGGTATCCCCCATGTTTTCCACCATGGCGTGCCAGACACTAACTTGTTCCTACCCAAAGGGGCTGTTAAAATCCCACCTCCTTCTGAGCAATGGTGAGCTGGTTCCTTTTTTAACCTGAACCACTTCCCAGTTCCGGTAACCAGTAACAATTCATTCAACTTTAAAAACATGTATTAACTCTTCTAAGTAATACAAGTACTGAATTTTATTCATGCTCTTGAATTACTTTCCTTTCTACTGCATGTTTGTGTAGCTGTTACATGAGTCCTTTGTACTGATGTAGCTGTCATTCCTTCAACTCAGTTCTTGCCAAATAGTGAGCTGTGTCTGGAGATAAAAAGATAACCACTCTTGTTGAAGAGATGCCAGTTTAGTAGGCGAAACAGACATGTAAACAGATCTGTATGTAAGATACATGGCCTGCAGAAGGAGAAAAAAATATATTGCACAAATAAATCAGCATAACAGCACACACCAAAAAAAACCTAGAGGGGCCATAACATACCACAAAGACCTGGCAAAATGCAAGGATTGTGAACGTGCAGGAAATTCTTCCATTTTTGCCTCTTTCAGTCCACCCATATATATCCATTCTACATGTACTCTGGCTCTCCTTCTGTTATAAGGGAAGATGGAACCTCACCCATACCTAAAGCCAGTCTTCCACTTGAGTTCGAGGTCCCAGCCCTTCTCTCATTTGGCCCTAACAAAAATCCACTGTCTCGCATTGTCAAATCCTCCCTTCCTGCAGAATCATTCCAATTCACAAACACCTTAATGTCATCCTCCCTTGACCTGGAGTGCCCCTCCAGCCTCTCTGCCACTTCTCTGTTCCCTTCCCAGTGATATGCCCTTCATCTTGTGTTGACTGCTATCCCTATTCCCTCCCCCTCCTTTCTCTCCTCCCATGACCCCACTGAGCTGGTTCTTAACAAGGTCACCAATACTATGCTCCACCTTGCAAGATCCATTAGTCAATTTTCTGTTCTTACCTGTCTTGGGTAGCATCTACTGCCCACTCCCCTTTCCCCTTACTGAAAGACTGCCTTCTTTAGGCTTCCATGAAGATTCTTTTTTTTTTTTTTTTCTTTTTGCCTCCCTGGCAGCTCCTTCCCAGTTTTCAGTATTTGCTTTTCTTTGCCTGCCTAACTTCCTGTCCCCTTTATAGTCGATTTTTACAGTAGCTACAGTGATCTTTCAAAAATACATACCAAATGATTTCATTCACTAACTGAAACCCTCCAATGGCTTCTTAGAATAAACTCCATACTACCAAGGCCTATGCTTCCTAGCTGCTGCCTTCTCTCTGCCCTCACTTCTAGCCATATCTTCTCCCAACATGCTACATACTATCACCAGATTTCAGACATATACGACTTTTTTTTCTGTTCCTCAAACACCCTGGGCTAGTTCCCACTTCACAACCTGTACCATGGCTATTCACTAGCCTAAACACTTTTCTCTAAGCTCTCTGCATTCCCAACTTCTGATCATCCAAGTCTCAACTCAGCTGACTTCGTTAGAGAGGTCTTCACCGATCACCCATTCTAATGTTCCTTCCCTGAACTCGGTCACCTGCTAGCTCCTTGCTCTTTTCCAATTTCTTCAAAACACAAGTAGTATCATATTTTTTCTTTTTAAGTTTATTTATTTTTGACAGCGAGCATGTGAGCACTAGTAAGGAGGGACAGAGAGAGAGAGAGAGAGAGTGAGAGAGAGAGAGAGAGAGAGAGAGAGAGAGAATCGCGAGCAGGCTCTGCACTGTCAGCACGGAGTTCGATGCAGTGCTCAAACCCATGGAACAATGAGATCATCACCTAACATCACCTAAACCAAAACCAAGAGTTGGACACTTAACTGACTAAGCCACCCAAGTGCCCCATTTCTTGACACCTCATTTGTCTACCTCTCCTGTTTGAATGTAGGAGCATATGGGCAGAGACTTAGTCTCAATCATTTGTGTATGTCCAGCTCCAGGCATAGTGGTCAGTACACTGCAAGTGGTCTAAAAATATTTACTGAATGGGTAAATGAGATGATGATGAAATCCTTGTTTAGGACACCGTGCCCAGCTTTTTGCTCTTCAACTGCAGAAGGCCACAGGAAGGGTAAATATTAAACATAAAATAACTAGTGCATAGGGAAATCAGACTTATGGCAAAAGGTTAACAGAATTAAAATTAATGAGGATGTATTTTATTTTCATTCTTTGGGCGATCATTACTGGTACTTATTTATTTATTTATATTTGTTTGTTTAAGTATTTTTATGTCTAACAAGAATTAAATAGAAAGAGATGGACTGAAGGTTCAGTAGACTAAGACTATGAGTCCTAGAGTAGATGAGATGTGAGAGTCTTCACACACCTTCACAATCTTCACTTCTTCAGATTGACTAGTATTTGAGATTATAATTACTTCCTGAGGAAGAGCACTGAACATCCTTTTAAAATAAAAGGGATTGTTAGTATGCAAAATATATAAGAACTCATGCAACTCTACCCCCAAAAAACAAATAATCCAATTAAAAATGGGCAGAAGATATGAACAGACATTTCTCCAAGATATACAGATGGCCAATACACACATGAAAAGATGCTCAACATTCCTCATCACCAGGTAAATGCAAATCAAAACTACAATGAGATTTCACCTCACACCTGACGACATGGATCAAAAACACAAGAAACAACAAGTGCTTGGCGAGAATGTGGAGAAAAAGGAACCCTCGTGCTGTTGGTGGGAATGCAAACTGGTGCAGGCACCATGGAAAACAGTGTGGGGGGATTCCCTCAAAAACTTAAAAATAGAGTTACCATGCAATCTACTGGGCATTTACCCAAAGAATATGAGAACAGTATTTGGAAAGATATATGTACCTCTATGTTTACTGTAACATTATCTATAGGAGCCAATCTATGGAAGCAGCCCAAATGTCCATTAACTAATGTGGGTAAACAAGATGTGGTATGTATCCCAATGGACTATTAGCCATAAAAAAGAAGGAAATCTTGCCATTAGCAACAGCATGGGTGATCTAGAGAGAATAATGCTAAGTGAAATAAACCGGTCAAAGAAAGACAAATACCATATGATTTCATTCCTTTGTGGAATTTAAGAAACAAAACAAACAAAGAAAAAGAGACAAACCAAAAAACAGACTCTTACCTACAAAGAACAAACTGGTGACGGTCAGAGGGGAGGTTGGTAGGAGGATGGGTGAAACAGATAAAGGGGATTAAGAACACACTTACCATGAAAAGCACTGACTAATGTGTAGAGCTGCTGAAACACCATATTGTACACTTGAAACTAATACAACACTGTGTTAATCATACTGGAATTTTAAAAATAATAATAAATTTAAAAACAAAGGGAGTAACCCCCAGGCGCACCAACAGCCATACCATGGCTGTGTTATAAGCCTGATTTCCTTCAACATTTACAGCAACTCTTTGAGGTTATTGTCCTCATTTTAGAGATGAGGCAGCTAAGGCTCAGCCCGACTGACTAAACTGAAAGGCCAGAGTGGATAAATAATCAAGTTGGGACAAAACCCATGTCTGTTTGATTATAAAACCTGTACTCTTAACTACGTACTATGTTTAGAAGGGAGGGTTTAAAGCAGTGGATATAGCCCTCCTGAAAGCATGAGGGTCAACTTTTTGAGACTTCACCCAAATCTAGGATTCCAAGATATTTCCAGGGATAGTACAAAGGAAATCACATAAAAACAACTTAGGACAGTCCTATAATGCAGATTTCATCTCCGAGCTTCTGGTTCAACAGACATTTGATGAACTGGACAAAATAATGTGCTTTCAGTTACCCATTTTATAAATTCTCTTCTGTCATTACTTTATTTATAGTCTGACAACCTGTCTTAGAAATACGGGAAAAGAAAAACAAGTTTGCAAGCAGTATCAGGTATGAGAAAATAATTTTGTGTTTCTCTACGGTTATGAACACAGGTCAGCAAATTATGGTTTACTTGTGGTCTCCTAGCAAAGAATGGATTTTACATCTTTTATTTATTTTTTTAAGTTTATTTACTTATTTTGAGACAGACAGAGACAGCACGAGTGGGGCAGGGACCGAGAAAGAGGAGGAGAGAGAATCCCAGGCAGACTTCGCACTGCCTGCGCAGAGCCTGATGCAGGACTCCAACTCACAAAACCGCAAGATCATGACCTGAGCCAAAACCAAGAGTTAGGCACTTACCTGAGTCACCCGGGTGCCCCAAGAATGGATTTTACATCTTTTAAAAAGGTTGTTTAAAAGAAAAAAAGACAAACATGTCACAGAGACTTCTGTGTAGCCCATAAAACCTAACATACTAACTAATGGATACGAAAATACTTAATACTTGTAATGGAGAATAAGATACCTGCTTAGAAAAGGCAACACCCAGAAAGTTTTAGAAAGTATCTATGAAGGGATTCTTTCCATTTTTTTAAAATACCACAGACAACAAAACTTCCCAGAGTCAAGATTTTAAGGGAGGTCTGGCCTCCCAGCCTAGGATCAATGAGATGATATAAGGGGGCATAAAAAGGCAATGAGATTACTGAAGAGCTTGGGGAAAATCAGAACGATCCAATTTTGGAGCAGCAAGAGACCCTGTAGAAACTGGGAACCAACCCCTACTCTCCGTAATGAAGAAACCCTTGGAGGAGGAGCAATGATGTTCAGGCCAGAACACGCTCACCCAGCTCGGTGGTTCATGCTGGCTCCCAGGCTGGGCCTATTCCCACTCTGAGGAGTGGCCTTTACCTACTACAGAGACAAACTCTGCAAACTGAAGAGTGGGAGACAGCTTTTTAAAAAGGGCAGAGGAGAACCAGCAGATCTGCACAGAATGTGTGAACCAAAGGTGAGTTCTCAATCCCTCTTAAAAAAAATTTTTTTTAATGCTTATTTATTTTTGAGAGTGAGGGAGAGAGAGCACGAGTAGGGGAGGGGCAGAGAGGGAGACACAGAATCCAAAAAAGGATCCAGGCTCTGAGCTGTCAGCACAGAGCCTGACACAAGGATCAAACCCATGAATTGTGAGATCATGATCTGAGTTGAAGTAGGACACTTAACCGACTAAGCCACCCAGGCACTCCAAGTTCTCAATCCCTCTTATTAAAAAAGTTTCTTTTTTTTAACTTCAAAAGTAGTACACATTCATTACAGATAATTTAGCAAATGTAAAAAATTTCAAGAGGAGAGTAATCATTCATAATCCCTCTGTTCAATGATAAACACTTAACATTTGGTGTATTTCCTTACAGCTTTTAAAAACGTGCATATACACATATGTCATTTAAAAAATTTGAATACCACTTATTTTAGTATCTTTTTTTCCACTTGTTACAAGTCAACTTGGGAACATTTTTGTTTCATATAAAATTCTCCTAAAACTGTTTCAATGGTTGAACAATTCCATTATATTTATGTATCATAATTCCTATAATTAATCCTCTTGGGACAGGTATGTATGACAGAAGGTTTTACCCCACCCTTAGTAGCATGACTATGTGCGTAATTCAGAATATTTCCCATCTGATAAGCACAGAATGGTTTCCCTTCGCTTCACAAGGAGGTTGGTCTTTTCTTCACATAAACATTTACTTACATACATTTTTTTCTTGAACTCTGTATTCCCACAGTCACATATCCCACTTTTCTTTTGGGTTATTCATCTTATTCTTTTAAAAGCCAAAGAGTAAAGATTTTAACCTTTTTTTTGGTCATAAATTTTGTATTTTTCCCACTTTGCCATTTATCTTTTATCTTTTTAAATGTGTGTGTGTGTGTGTGTGTGTGTGTGTGTGTGTGTTTTAACCACAGAAATGTAGCATTTTCATCTAGTCAAATCCCCTGCCTCTGTTCTTTGTGATTTTGAGAGATCAGTATAGCTCAGTGTTGACATGGGGCCATGTCTACCAGCGCTGGCCAACGACCTACATCAGTCTCCAAAAATCAACCACTGTAAGTCTTCCAAATCTGCACGGCCTACACAGGCTCTGCTTAGTGGTGGCCAGATGGCAGGGATGTGTAGAGGAAACACTACTGGATGGCTTAAGAGCCAGGGGGATAGGATGCTAGTCCTGGGTTTGCTGCTCACTTGCTGAATGTGCTTAGGCAAATCCCATGGTCTCTCTGAGCACCATATGCCTCCCCTATAAAATGAGAGGCCTGGCCACTACAATCTCAAAAGGCATGTCCAGTTCAAAGGCTCATTCTTATTTGATGCATGAAGGGAGGGAACTCAGTACTAGACGTTGCAGGCTAGTTAGAATCCACACCCCAGAGACCTGTCAATGAGAAGAGTGGAGAAGGAGAAAGATGGAGAAGGGAGTCTGACAGGAAAGAACTTAAGAGTCCTTTTGACGCAGAGGTTATATAAATTCACTTCTAGCTGGCCAGCATGATATGCAGGGTCAAAGGCAGACAGAACCCAAACTGGAAAAGGGCTCAACACTAACGTGCAGATTTTTCCAGGGAAGGCACCAGGTGACATCATTGTGGCTTCCTGTGAGTCAGTTGTGGGGGTGCAGATGTTGGATACTGGCATAAAAGCCAGAATAACAAAGCCCCCAAAGGGATTTGGGTGAGAAAAAGTGGTGAAAGTTTTGAGGTGAAAGGGAAAAGGTGTCACGAGGTATGAGGCTTGTGTTGAGAGGAAGCTCTTCAAGGGAAGGCATGAGGGGGCCATGACAAGGGACAAAAGACCGTGAAACTCAAGCACAGAGAGGAAATAGGTTGGCAGTGGTGACAGAGATGGAAGCAATGCCCCCATCCCTGTGAAGTACCTGCAAGATACAATACTGCGATGCGACAGTATGCGCTCTCAGGTATTAAGACGCTGGCAAGAGAGACGAGAATGATACTGCACTGTGGGCACTACCTGCAAAGTCCCGAGTCTAGGCTACACAACATCACAAGAAATCATGCAAATGAGCTACAGCTCTTCTTACCTTTATTTGGTAACTGACTAGTATTTATTTACATGTACTTAACAAGGAATTATTTTTTCTTGCATAATATTAAGTGGTAACACTGGTTCGTTTTCTTCACTTTATTGCTACTTGAGCAGTTATTTATCTTTTTCATCTTAGCACTGATTAAAACATAAAATGTCTTTAGGAAATGTTATGTCTTAATTTATGGTTTAATTTAATCTTTGCAGTCAAACACTGATAACATTGCATCTATTAAAGAAATCAGCCTATCTATTATCACACACCAATAAGTACATTTAAAACAAAAAAAGGACCTCATTCTCAAGTGAGAAGAAACTACAAACCTAGGAAGCAATGAAGGAAGAAAAACAAATCCTGAGCCCTCCACCTGGCCCAAGGAGGTTTATTAGGAATAATTAGAGTTGCTTCCCTGTGTTTCAATGATGCCTCATCCATCTGTTTACTTCCAGCACTTTCCTTTTCAAGCCTGCTTATTGTTTTTCACGTAAAGGAGAAGAAAAGAGCCAACTGCCCCTTCCGAAAACATAGAAGGTAAAACAAAGCAAAAAAACAAAAACAAAAAAAGAAAAAAAACCATTATCTACACTGTAAGTAGATTTTTACTCCCAGGCTCAAATTTTTAGTAAGTTACAACTTCATTATTATTTATGAAAAAATAAATAAAATTGGAAAAAAGACTCATTTTAGACTCATTTTAGAGATGAGAAAACTGACACACAAAAACAGTCTAAGCAAGTCTAGAACACAGAGAAACAAAGGCCAGCTTTCCCATGCAGAAGGGCTCTCCTGGGATTCACAGCCTCCCATCAGGTTCCACAGCAGCCTTCAGGGAGAAAGGATGGAGAAGAAAGAACAGGAAAACTGAGCTCAGTCTCAGTCTCACACCATGCTACTACTGGGATCTTGGGAAAGTAATTTTAATGCTCTGATAGCTCCATGTCCTTTACTATAAAATGGGGATAATATTTACAAAGACTTCCTGATATAGTGTTTATAAAGATCAAATGGAAGGCAGGCCTCTTTATAAACTGCTGGGCATTCTTGTCATTTATGGACTTGAGAGAGAAGAAAAATGTAACTAAAACAATGATTTTTTAAACTTGTATCTACTCTGTCATTCATTAATTTCATAAACTCATCTCCTAAAAGAGCCATATGGCATATATTTAAGAATAAACATAATTTTTTGTTTCAACTATTTTGTTTTATCCAACTGAGACAACTATTATGTAAATTGTTAAAAAAAAATAGACAACAAGCCCCAGAGTCACATCTGTTAGGCCCACATCACCAAACTGAAACTTAACACCTAACCTACTGCAGTTTCAACCTCTCCTAGGAATATAATCTTAACAAGTCAGTCTGGAATTCCTTGGTCATCAGTAGTGAGGTGATCCACTTCATAGAACTCTTCCATCTTCCAAAGAAGATGTCCTGCCTTCTTTTGCCAACAAAAGCCTTCCATTCTGTACAGCTCCTCTGAGCTCCTTTCTATCTGCAAGATTCATCAATTGTTGAATAAAGCCTATCAGATCTTCAAACTGACTCAGCTGAATTTTGCTTTTTTAACAGATTTGGTGGCAGTAGTGGGATCTTAAGCAAATTCTGATGATATCTGGGGACAACAAGAAATACAGGCATGGAATCCTGTGAACTGTCTTTCTCACCATTTCTGAAGGCCATCAGGAAATTTCTCTAGGGCATGAGTCTGCTCTTTTTGTGTTATGCTCCCGATCTAACTGGCTTTCCAGTCTGCAATTCCCTTATTGTTTGGAAACCCAGTTCAGTCTCCACTTCTCATTTTTGGAGTACACTAGGTTCAGTCCTTTCCCCAGTCCGAGTTTCTGATTGGGAATTACTGGTGGTGAACACAGGCCCTTTTCTTGGCCAGTGTCTAGTAACAGCTCTTGGTTACTGCTACGTTAAGGTGCATGTATATATTTGTCTTATTTCGTGAAGACAAAGGCTATTGCTAATAGGGATTTATGAAACCAAAAAGCTGCAAAAATTGGTGGGCACAAGCCAAGCATTTAAAAGCTGTTACAATGTTCACCACCTACTCAAACACTCCCATATTAGGAGAAGTTGGTCAGGGAATGGGTTAGATTGATACTACGTCACCCACCGACCTCAAGTATATTTCTGTGCAAGGTACACTGTAAAGTACCACACAGTCTCCAATCCTGCAGTACCTCCCTCTTAGGTATTAATTTGGCTCTGAGACCCAAAAGCTTAGGTAAATTGATAAGTAAGAAAGATAGGATCCTTTAATTTTAAAGACTTGAACATACCACCTACTTATTTTATGTCTAATAACTATGGTCTCAGAAGCTGTAAGCATACACAAAAATGGCAAACCTTACTGTGTCCTGAGAACTTGGCTTGGTAACCATTTGTTGGGGGCCCCAAAATATGGCCAGAGAGAAATATGGGTTACACCCCCATCTACAGCTAGATATGGCTAGATGGAAAAGTTGGGTTAAACTCCACTTGTGGCTAGGGTCCTACCAAACTGCTGCTAGCTCTCTGGGGGAATTACAGGCAAGAATTACAATGGCCACTATGAGAAATGCTCTGGCTGGGAAGATCACTGAAGAAGTGCATTGAAAAGCAAGGGCTCTCAAATTAAACAAACAGAATGGGATGCCTATTTTAACTGGCATGCATGAGAAGCTTCCAAAAGGCTTTAAAATTCCAAAATACCTTCATTAAAAGATTTGTTGCANATCAGAGGTACTTAAAACAAAAGACAGCAAGACTGACTTAACTCCTACTGCCTTTCTCTGTTCTCCTTTATTTGATACTCATTCTAGTGATCTTCTGTCTGAATTGCCTTTCCTCTCTGAAGAGACTATTAAACAGTTACCTTTTAAAATGAGACCACTGGAGGTCATAGGGATCCTCTTCAGGTATCTCATTCCCAGGTCAAAGGCTGATCTAAAGCCACAGTCAAAGAATTTCCCAAACCCAGGGAGGATCCTTAAAAGTTTTTTAAATGGGTTACCTCCTGAGATTAGTGGATTGATAAAAAGGCAGAAAATAGAATAGGAGGCCACTGTTCTGACTGAACTCATGGCCACAGCCGAGCACTTTGAACGGACTTTGAAACAAGACTGTAAACAAAGTCCATCAAGTTAATGGCTTTACAGATGCTCTCATATCTGCTGCCAAAGAAGGACCCCTGTATGGGTCCCTCTGGGAGTGGACAGGATTCTAAGGGATTTTTCTAGTAAACTGCTGTTATCCCCCCACACAGCGAAGCGAAACTCAAATTAAAATTAATGAAAAACCTTGTCCAATTTTAGGAGATATCAGAGCTACCCTTTCTGAACCCCATTCTGAGCCTGCTGAGGGTTTCCTGGGGAAACTGGCAGAAGCCAGCTAAGAGTGAGAATTCTTATCAGGGTCATCTCTCCCAGATTCCTGTCTGTAGTCCCCAGCAGAGAGAGGAAAACAAAATATCTTTTGTATCCTTTTTGGGAACCTCTCTTACCTCCAAGGGGATTATTTAAAACTCTCAGAAATGCTTGCTGTTTGTCCTGACTGAAAATTGACAACATAATTAAAAGAATTTTCAAGTATCTCTCTGGTTACAAGTTCAGAATCTAGTAAGAACTTTTCTTCTGGGCCTTGTCCCTAAAGCTAAAGTACCCAAAGTCAAAGAAAAACCTTCCAAAGCCGTTGTAAAAGGGTAGACTAGCCTAGGGTATCATTTAAATTGTACCCCCATTCCTTTAAGAATTAAAATAAACTGTCCTTATCTCACAAATCTTTACAAAGGGAGGAAAACAACTTAGATCCAACTTCTTTTATAAATAGTGAGTTCTGTACCTGATTCACAGTAGTAATTTTAAAACAGAAACTATAAGGTCTCTGTTGAGGGCATCTATACATAGATATGTTGTGGATTTATGGTATTTTTCTACCTCTGGATAGTTACCACCAAAATTAATTTGTAAAAGAACTCTATTTAATTGGTATTAAGAAAATGAAGTGTTTACATAAGTAAAATTCTCAGAACAGAAACCAACCCAAGTGAGTTTCAGGTTCACAGGAACTGGGGGAAAATATTTGGTATTAAAATAAATTTAGGTTTAGGGGCACCTGGGTGGCTCAGTCAGCTAAGTATCTGGCTCTTGATTTTGGCTCAGGTTATTATCTCACAGTTTGTGAGCTCAAGCATCTCAGCACAGAGCCTACTTGGGATTCTCTCTCTGTCGAACCTTCCCTGCTCATGCTCGCTCGCTCTCTCTCAAAGTAAATAAATAAACATTAAAAATAACTAATTGAGGAGCGCCTGGGTGGTTCAGTAAGTTAAGCATGTGACTTGGGCTCAGGTCATGATCTCACAGCTCGTGGGTTCAAGCCCCACATTGGGCTCTTGTGCTGACAGCTCAGAGCCTAGAGCCTGCTTCAGATTCTGTCTCCTTCTCTCTCCACTCTTCCCCCGCTTGCACTCTCTCAAAAATAATAAACATTAAAAAAAATTTAAGTAACTATTTTAAAGTTTGTTGGTTTAATTAATATATAGATATGTCTTCAGTTACCCAAATTAAAAATAATGCAGACATACAGCTTTTATTCTCCCTCGCCTTACTATAAAGGTCAAATGAGTTCAAGTTCTCTCTTACAAAATTTGTCACCAAGAAAAATACCTTGGGATGATGGCTGATTTTGTCTAGTGTCTCATGAAGTTTTTGTAGGTAATCTAAACATAACTGTTAAGAACAAATAAATTAGATAGTTATGAGTAAGATAAAAAAATTTTAAAAGTTTCCCCAAATCTTTTCAACATCTGAAACCTTTAAAGTTTTGCTAAGTTAAAGACTGAATTAATTTAAATTCATTGAATATCCAGACTATTTCCAAATCAGATAAAATATTAAAACATCAATTACCAAACTTAGGTTTTTCCACTTTTTGCTTCCTTTTACAGAGGAATTAAAGATACCTGGGTGTATTAGTAAACATGTTTTGTGCCATGCTGAGAAATCTACTATGAGAAAGCATACATTTCTAAAAAACTATAAAAAGCATTAATAAATTTGCCAAACTATACAGTGTTCACAGTTGTTCACTTCTTTATTTTCACTAGAAATCAGGTTTTTAAGGGCTAAGAATTCTCACATATGTAACTAAAAATACTAGAAATATCAAGAGAGATACCTCTGTATACAAGGAAAGTAGGATGTGTGCTTTTAGTAAAAGAAGATATGAAGACTGGAAATGATTTTTTGTTGAGAAAAAAGAAAGTAATTTTGTCCTAAAGTAAGGATGGTTATTTCAAAGTGGAAAAGAGGAAAGACAGGAAAAATTGTAGAAAGTTTGTGGGGGGGAAATTTTTTTGAGAAAGGAATTCTGTGCGTGGTCAAGCTGGACAAGACTGAATTTGTTTTAAGGGTTTTGAAAATAGTATCAATAGTGTACTTACATACAACTAAGTCTTAATTTTCTTTCATCTGCTAAAAAGACAAGTTTTTTTTTAGTTTATTGGTCTACTCTTAACAAGGAGTTGTACAACTATTTAATTTTGTGAATTTGCCTGCAAAGTCTTAACTGTCACCATGATTAAACAGATAACTAAGTATTGTTTTACACTGACTTATGATCCTATTTAACCAAGTGTTTTAAAACCTTTTGATATTTTTTGACAAGCTTTCCTAAATCAAATTCTTTTTTTTATGTGTGGTTTTTTTTGTTTTTTTTTTTAATTTATTTCTGAGAGAGAAAGCGAGACAGCATGAGCAGGGGAGGGTCAGAGAGAGAGGGAGACACAGAATCCGAAACAGGCTCCAGGCTCTGAGCTGTCAGCACAGAGACCGATGCGGGGCTCAAACCCACGAACCGTGAGATCATGACCTGAGCCGAAGTCAGACGCTTTACCTGACTGAGCCACCCAGGCGCCCCTCCCAAATCAAATTCTAAATGAAGTCTTTTTGATCTTAAACAAATAATTTTGAAACTTTCAAGAGAGTCTCTGGAACCTCTTAAGACTCATTCTCTCTCCTTACAAAAAGGAAGATGTTAAACTAATTAAGTATATTTGACATAATAATTCACAGGAGAAGCATTTTCAGATAAGTAATGTTAAACCTGCTTAATGGATATCCTTGTATGCATATATGCTATTAATATAAGTGTTCCAGAAATTATACAAAAATCTCTAAAAATATGATATGTAATATTTGTCAGTTATATTTCTAGTTATTCTCTTAAAATGCTGTGTGTCACAGAAATAACCAAATTTCTGTGTCAATTCCATTATAATCAGCTCTCTTCAGACCTTTAACAATGGGTTGTTTTTTGTTTTTTGTTTAAGTAAGCTCTACATCCAAGGTGGGGCTTGAACTCCCCAACCCAAGATCAAGAGTTTCACGTTCTACCAACTGAGCCAGCTGGGCACCTCAACAATGGGAATTTTTAAGTCTTCTGTCATCGACAGGCAGTTATTGTTTTACTCTGATGCTTTCTTTACAAAAGTGTTCTTACAAGACTACTTCATCTTCAAGGAAATTTAACAAAAGGACCTTTGACAAGTACAGGTTTCTGACAACTTTAAGATCATAAAACTGAAATGGATAAGAATTTAAGAAGTTTGACAGCCAAACTTCAGGGACTTGAACCTTCAATACACATCTTACAGTTGAAAAAGGCTCCACCTGACATGTGGTCTTCTGCCAATGTTGGAGCCCTCCAAAACTAACTAATTAGGAAAAGAAGTAGCTGATTGATATTGAGGTAAACTGCTTCCTCCCAAGATGCTGGATCAAGACTTCATATTTTAACTAAACATGAAGCCCTCTCTTCTCTCTTTCCTTTGCTCTGGCATTGGCCTGGAAAGATAAATACCATCATCCANGGGGGGGGGGGGGGGGGGGCATTTTTCAGACTGCTGTATTTGTCATCAAGAAGTCCAATCTGTCTGTGATGCTGGCTAGTAACACCATGGTCTACGTCTCTGTCTATGGTTAACAACCTCAAACACCAGAAAACTTGTGACTGAGCTCTGTTCAAAGAGACGGGCCTGGGGGATAACCAGAATAAAATCACCTGTGTGGTCTACAGACCCTAAAAATTGTACTGGCCTCTGTGGCTGTCACTTTTCCAGTCTTCAGCCACAGATTCAAATGGGAATTATCAGGAAACATTCAGGATTCAGGATTTGCTTCCTTTGGCAGGGTGCTACTTCCTTGGCTAGAAGTGAATACAAATGAGGTTATGATCAGGAACCTTTCCTTAACTCTTGAAGTGCTAAGGAACCTGCTGCTAACCCAACAGCTGCCCAGTGAAAATCCTCAGACTCTCTGGCAAAAGTTGTCCTTGATAACAGCAGGGATAGCCCTTAGTTAACATTTAGTTGAGCAAAGAGGTGTCTGTGCTGTGGCCAACACTACCAGCTGCACCTGGATTAACACTTCTGGGGAGAATGAAACTCAATTACAGAAGATCTCTGCACAAGCCACTTGGTTTTAAAAAGGTGACTCCATCAGTAGGCCCTTTCTCTGACTTACTCGCTCTTGACTGGTTTGAGTCTTGGGGAACACAGTTTCAGAGTACACTCCAGACATCGGAATTATCCTTATAATAACCACTGTATCTCCCTGGTGTGCTCTATACTCTCAAAAGCCTTAAATGCATGTTCATAGCCATTAACTACCAAGCAAAGGATCTCCCTAGGACAAGAAATGTTAGAAAAAGAATGAGAAGAACGACTGACTTAAAAATTGTGAACTTGAGAGACACTGGCTCAGTCAGTTAAGCGACTAACTCCTGATTTCGCCTTAGGTCTTGATCTTACAGTTTGTGAGTTTGAGCCCTGCACTGGGCTCTGCACTGACGGTGTGAAGCCTGCTTGGGATTCTCTCTCTCCCTCTTTCTCTGCCCCTCCCCCACTCTCTCATTCTCTCTCAAAATAAACAAACATAAAATCAAAATCAACATCATGAGCCTGAAGTTATGATCTGTGAGCAGCACAGAGAATAAGCAGAAAATGTCATGATGTGTGAATACCACACGAGGGACCAACGAAAACAGAAAGACCTTCCCAGTGGCAGCTGCAAGTGGCACTGAAATTTTGGTCAGATCTCTTAGTTACGCTGAGAGTCTGATCAAAAGGGGGCAAAAGAAGACACATAATGGAGTCACTTATGTTAAGCCCACATCCCCAAACCGAAACTTAACACCGAACCTAACTGCAATTGGAAGCTCCCCCAGGAATACAATCCTAATGGGTCAGCCTGGACTTCCCCGGTCAGCAGTAGGGGTGATCTGCCTGATGTATCCCTTCCGCCTCCCAAAGGCAGACAGGTGAGGCAGTCTGCCTCTTCCTCGTCCTGCCTCCTCCGGCCAACAAAAGCCTTCAATTTTGTACAGCTCCTCCAAGATCTTTTCTATTCGCTCGATGGGATGATGCTTGAGTCATGAATCATTGAATAAAGTCTGTTAGATGTTCAAATGGACTCAGCTGAAGTTTGTTTTTTAACAGTATATATAATGTTTAAGAAATACCTATTTTAATAGATGTATATTTATTGAAAATGCACATATAACGATTAAAGTTATGATAAAGGAAAACTATGTTGTGGCTCACATGTCATACAAGTTCTTTTTAAAAACTCTTGATAAACAAATAAACCAGAGCCAATGTGCACTTTGCTCATTAAATTAGATTGCCTTTTGCTCATGAAATTAAATTTTCAATTTAAGATTTTATTCACGAAAGAAAATAGTGCCATTGCACATACAGGATTACATGAGGACATAAAACACTGTGAGGAGTTGACACATTTTTTATAGGTGTTTTTTTTTTTAAATTAAGACAATTCTAATCTAGATTTTAATCTAAAAATAATGAGCTGCTTTAAGCCTTAAAAAATTGTCCAGCTTGAAGACAAAACTTCCAGAGTTTAAAATAACAAAGCATACTGTGACCGCAATTAGATGAATAAAGAATATTTATCAACAATTTCAATGAGCAAAACTGTTCCTTTCTCTGGTGCCCTAGAAGAGCCATGTTTAAGGAGAAAGAATTATTTATGCCTACAAACAGAGAACTGTAATAGGCAGTTCTAATATAACACATCACAGGAGTATCAGCAAGCCGCCAGAAAGGTGTTACCTGGTTTTGACTTATGCTCCTCTGACTTCCAAGACCATACCAAAGCTTTGAAAACAGCAGGGGCTTTTGGTTTTGTTTTTCATTATTACTGAGAGTCAATGGCAACCAGAGCTGTGTTCATGGGGTCTTCAGGCAGGAATACTGAGGCTCCACCTTTTCCTGCTGAAAATGAGTTCTCACCGACTGCCACAACTAGTGATGTCAACGAGTACTTTCCATCTCTTCACCCTCCTTTTAAGGTGGGAGTAATTTGGTGATTTCAATCATTACTATGTTCATTTTGGAATAACAAAATAATGTTAGGAAACTCCTGTCATAATGCATTGCAAAGACAAGTTTTCAGAGTGGAAACGATCTACAGTTAATCAGTTTTGCTACCAACCGTAGCTGTCAGTGTACTGAAATCAAATTAACTACAGAAATAGCAGGGAGAGGGTGGAGTGTGTGTGGGGCACAGAGCAGGGCTGAGGGGAGGTGAGCGCTGAACCAAGATCAGCCCGGGCCAGGGGGGATACCTCTTTGCAGTCTGATCATGCAACAAAACGAGGAAATTGGTCTTAGTGTTTTTAACTTCAATTAGTCGCATTAATTAATGCTAAAAACAATGTTAACAGTATATTATTTTCATCTAGTTAAATAAAGGATTATACACATTTGAGTAAATTACACAGCATTAAACATTTAAATAACTTGAAATGAAGCCATTACTGTCATTCAAACAAGTTTCTACAGCTAAGGGCTGAATGTTAAGTATGAACTGATTTGGCATTACAAGAATATAAATCCTTTATCTTTTTAGTGAGAAGAACAAATGAAGAGATTTGATGACTTCTGACTTGAATAAGTGGTTTGCAGTAGCACAGCGCCCTCCAGTGGTCAATGGCTCAAAATGCAATTTCCAAGGGTAGAGGTTTAAATAGCAAATTTTTCCATGGTGAATGGTAATAACAAAACATTATCTCCTGTTATTTATTTTTATTACAATGGCTTATCTCAGCACATATCAGCACATTTTAATATCAGACCATCCTTCCATTGTCAATTTTCCTCACCGAATTTAAAGTCTTTTACTCAAATCTCAGTTGCTCCTATACTGGAGAATAAAAAAGAAATCAAAGTGACACAAAACACCTTGCACAGAAGAGTCATGACAATGAGGGAACTATTTTCTGTAAGCCCAGAAAAACGGCTGGGATGCCAGCACTAGAGTGGTATTAACTAATTTTTATGTGTTCGAATCTCAACTCTAGAGTGAGATTGTAAAAATCATGGGACTCTTCTACAATGCAATGAGTATGAAGAGCAACTTCAAAATTATAGAAATGTCTTTTACTCATGTTTTCTACATGTGAACAATTTGTTTTTAAATAACAGTATCAAAGATTCATTGTATGTACATTATATTTTCATACAACTCCTATTAAAATGGATCTAAAGTTAAGAGCTCCAAATATTAGTCTAAAGAAGCTGGGAAAGATAGTTACCCTCATAGGTTATCAAAAAGGCTCCATTAGGCCAACCTAGAATACTTCTATTCTTGCAAGTACATCAATTTCTCATATGAAAGGGGGTCATCATTCTAATTACAGTAACAAGTAAAAACAGAGTCCAGTGATTATAATGTTCTTGGTTTACTACTCTATAAACTGCAAGGAATGGTCAGCATTGCCCAGACCCTAGAGCAAATAGTTACCAGGAACAGCAAAGTAATTATTTTCCAAAGAACAGTAAGAATTATCTAATTAATTTTTTTTCTTCTTCTGCCTACCCCAAAACCAGATAAGTTTAAACATGTTTTTTGAAATGATCATTCATTTCATTGGAGCCAACAGAGCAACTCTACAGTGTAAAGAGAAATGGCTTTGAGCTTGGATTTTGACTCTACCACTGCAGAGCAACTTAGCCACATAACATCCCCATTCCTCAGTTTCTTCATCTATGAAAAGGAAATAATTATTCTCATCTCATGGGAACACTGTGAGGATTCTATGTAATGATGCTGGTAAAATACTCAGCCAAGTGCCTACACTCACATGGAGATCCTCAAAGAATCCTGGTTTTCTTATACCCATTCTCACCATTAATAGAATGCAAAAGGGTCCTGAGTGGCCCAGTCACTTGAGCATCTGACTCTCAATTTTTGGCTCAGGTCATGATCTCTGGGTTCATGGAATTGAGCCCCATGCTGGGCTCTGCGCTGACAGTGAAGAGGCTGTTTGGGCTCCTCTCTCTCCGCCCGCCCCCCCACCCCCACCCTCGCTCACTCACTCTCTCTCAAAATAAATAAACATTAAAAGAAAAAAAAAAAAGAATGCAAAAATCCTATCCTCCTTGCAAGGACTGGAGCCAGAAGAGATGAAGGCACATGGATAAATGAGTAAAACCCACTTAGGGTTTCAACCACGAAAACTCTGTCGTCTTTTACTATCATATATGAGAAGACCCAAAGATGACTCTGGAAGCAAAAACAGTGAATTCTAGGGAGGGAAGGCAAAGAAACAGATCTCGCATTTGTTCTGGGCATCAGATGCTATCATTGCACCAAGTCTTTCTCTACGTTATCTTATTATTTGAGGCACCACAAGTCTCCGTCCCACAGCATTACGACCATGACGGGAACTGGTGATGCCGATTGCTCCCGTCCAAATAAGGCTGCAGTACGGGGCCCGACCGCTGGGCAGGTGGGTCCAGGGATGGTCAGGACAGCAAAGAGGAGGAGAGATAAGAGAGGCCCATGGGGACGGTGGCTAGGAGACACACCGATGTGCTCATGAATAAGAATGTCTTACTTATCCTCTCTTAATTACTTTCATCTGCTTTTCTCTTTATAGTTAAGTATATAAAGCAGTGAGGTGGTGGGAAACGGCATGGGAGTCATATCAAAATCTTTTCTGGGGAAGATGGGCACATGTGTAGTCTGAACATGCACTCTCAGAATTATAATAGCATAGACTGTATTTGCAAAGCAGGCTCTCCGCCCTTTGTGACCATGAAAACAAAGCAGTTGAACAGGTTGGTGTGAAAGTTACCTATGCTGTGCTCTGTCACGAGAGAGAATAGGAAAAATGCTTGCGGCAAGTGAGCAGACCCCACTTTCACACTGATCTCACGTGACTGAAGTAAAAAAAGGCATCGCTCTAAGGCTGTCATTGCCTTCTTTTGTTACAATTCTTTTAGTGGATATCTTAAATAACATTAAAGGAGGCGTAAGATTTCTATATTTATTTAAAAAAGTATGAGTTTTAAAATGTTGAAAAACATTTTTTTTTAGAAGATGCAAATCAGGATCAGGAAAATGAGAGAGTAAAAGGGAGAAAGGGCTCAAGGGAGAACTTTTAAAATTCGGGCTTTAGGCTAATGGTCATGCCAATTAAAATGCAAATGGCAAGGTTTCTAGCTTGTGCCAGCTTGCCAAGTACCCTGATGACTTACTAGCAGCAATGGCCATTATGCCTTCTCTTGCTGTGTGTGTGTCCTACACAACACCCTAAAAGCATGAGCTGAAGCCAGATCCCAAAGTGGGCCTAGTGATACAGACACAGAAACACACACCTTGAGGGCAGAAACTCAACCAGGGCAGCAAAGGTACCCACATGTCTCTCCCTGCCCCCCCTCCCAACCACTTGGGAAATACCTTTTTCTCAAATGGGAAAGCTCACAATACAGGCCTAGGACCATCTAGTGAGCAAATGACAGATGGGTCTAGATGCATAAGGTAAAAGATGGGATTGATTTTGGTGACTCTCTGAATATTCATAGAATCTATAAAAGTCCAATCCTTTTAAGATGCAGTCTGTTAGAAATGAATATGCAACTGTACCAAATAAAAACACTGTACTTCTCAAAATGTACACATGGAGAGAACTTTTCCCAACCTCCCATTGCTGTCACATAAAATTTCTGGATGAAGAAGTATTATCTGAACTTTATATTGATCTGTGATTTATATTCTCTAATGTAGGTCCAAGAATATGCTTTCCTTTTTTTTTCTTCAAATTACATTCCCTCTTTTATCGTTTCACTCATCACAAAAGATGCCATATTCAGTAAGATATTTCCTAAGCATAGCATTAGAAACTGGCTGGCTAGCTCTTCCAAAGGATCAGGATTCCTGGACCCCCCACACAGAGCAAAGTGGGGACCTATTCTTCAAGTTTCAGAATTTATTGTATGGGAAGAAAGAGGGAGAGAAGGCTGGGGGGAGGAGAGGGCAAGGGAGTGGGAAAGAATGAAGTTTCCAGTAAGGAAGAACTTTCCTCAATACAGATGACTGCTCCTTACAACCAGACCTACGACAATGAAAACCATCATGTGCTAGAGGATTTCCCAACCTTGTTGCCACAGAGCTCCCGCCAACTAGCTGAGCAGCCATCACAGCAAGCAAAGGCTTCAGATCTGCCTAGTATCTCAAGTCCAGGCAGGGCTAAAGGTATTTTTCCCAAGTCTCAGTTAAACAAGCTTGGCTAGAAACAAATTGCAAGCAAACAACCAAGGTCGCAACAGCCAGGTTTATAGAAAGACACATTCGAGGAGAATAATGTAGTAGGTACGCTGAAAACAAATGGATTGAAGGAGGCTGAGGCATCCCTTGGTCTTAACTTTCCTATGTTTGAACTTTGTTAGCTTTCAAACACTTGGCTTTCCTATTAATACAAATCTTTAGTAAGATCAACATTTGAGTGGTTCCCGATAAAGCATCAGAGACAGAAATCTGATCACTTATAAAAGTGGATTACAGTATGAATTTGGCCGTCTAATGCACTTGTCTATAATACCTAAAACCAAATTCAACCTCTCCCATTATTTTCCTCAGTGAGGTTCTTCCAGGACTCCTATGAGGTTATCAAGGACCACTTACAATATCAGAACTGGTCTGGCATCCACATTCCATATTCAGGAGAAGAGAATGCTATCATGCATACTTCTAAATAGCAGATTGTGCTAAATAGATATGTGTTAACATAAGCTGAATTTTTCTCATTATTTAGAGGCACATATATATTTCAAAATGTGCATGTGTTCTATTTTGTTCTGTTATCTAGTACTGAAGAAATGCAGAGCGGAAAGTAACTCTGAAAGGGTTGGAAGGGGCACACCGGTCTTTAAATGCTTTGGCCATACATCACTTGTGCCCAGAGCCCACTGGCCTGAGCAAGTCACAAAGCCCAAGCCTGACAGCAACAGAGGCTGGGTCACTCAAGGGTCATGTGAAATAGCTGATGGGCACTACTGCTTCTGCACATCATCCCATTTTTAAATTCTTTGATTCTAAAAATCAAGAAGCCCCACACCGCCCACTCTGTAATAGGGATACATGTGCATCATTTCCTTTGGAAATTTTCCCGTATTACTGATATTGGGCCAGGTCTCTGTTCCATGTTGACTTTCTCACAAAATTACATCCAAAACACAGGGGGCCCTAGGGAGATAAATTCCACAGAACAAAAACCTGTACCATCAAGTTAAATTCCCACAGGTTTTTCTCCATACCAATTATGTACCATATTTAAAAAAACAAACAAAACACATTAATGAATGATCTAGCAAATTTGGAATCTTAAACAATGCCTGTCAGCAACTGCTAGAGGTTTCGTCTTTGATACTTGGCTTACTGCCGAGCCTATTTTCTGTCAGCTTTCTTATTTTCTTTTTAATTTTGCTAAGTGAACACTATTTTGACAAGGGGTTAAGCAATACACAAAAAGCAGAGAAAAAATATTAACAAATGCAGCACTTCTGTCTCATCCTCCTCAGAACACTGTGCCAAGCCCTGTACATTCCACGCTGCAGCCTCAGAAAACACTGCACACAGGGACCGCCTGCTCGGCATTCAGCTCACAAATCACTTCGACTATGATCACACCCATTTATCTTTATTTTTAAAATCCCCTCATTGTTGCCCATGGCACTTGAACATTATTATTACTAATCCAGCTACTCCTAATAATAGTGTTTAAGTAACTTGTCATCTTGGGAACTTTATAGACAATAGCTAATTAATTGTCAAGCATTTAATGTAACAGGATTCTAATCTCCAACCTCTGAAGCAGGGTATTTATTTGTTACAATGGTAAAACTTTGGTTTGAATTGCTTATTTATGCAATATATATTCTCCATCACCTCAATTCTAATTTTTATATCTACTCTGTAAGTAAAATAAAGAATCACATGCTGAAAGACCTAGACAGCACACTTCACAAACAGTAATGAATCTCTTGTGACTTCTTTTATTCACACTACAATAGATTCTATATTACCATGCAGAGAAAAACAAAACAAAACACCATAGATTATTTCCCTTGTTTGCAAGATATGCTCACAGGATTCTGATAGGAACCAGAACTTCAAGGTGCAGCATGCTATGTCTTAAGAGTTATGTGTAAATACAATATTCTGTTGACATCTTGTTCCTGCTTTCAAACAACTAGGTATGTTACATATGAACTGTCACAACACTAAATAAGTTTCCTGTCTAAATGTGCCCACATTCTTTTCAGAGACCTCATCTTAAGCTGAGCTCCCTATCTCAGCTGAACACTGTGGTTACAATTTCTTAACTTGCAACAGTCATTTCAAATCAGTATTTTAAAAGTATAAACACCACCGCTTTTATCTGGTAACCTTCCCCTTACATACACCATACATACTTTCCATGTGACAATGCAAATGGGCTGAATCCTGCAGAAAACAGAAAGGTGTCAAAGAGAGAGAGATAGAATCCCTTTCTTGGGCCCTTAATGAGGTCTCCAGAGCCAAAGGCAAACCAATAACAAATTGTACTTTCCACATATTGGTAAAAAAAAAAAAAAAGGAAAAAGGCAAGGGGGGGGTAGGGTGAGCTTGTCATCTGAAATTAATTGAACTTAGCCATGCCAAGAAAACACTGGTAATAAACCCTCCCCATCTAAATTAAGGGTTTTATACCATGAAAAAAAATAAAAATTTATGGCAGTAATTTCATCTGGGTTTTTCAAGAAGTGCTTGCTGATTTTCTTGTACTCAGTAGAAAAATCCCCAAGGAGCAATGCAGACTGCAATAAGGCAGACTTCTAAAAAGATACCATTTAATTTCTCACTCCTCTCCTTGCACTATTACCACACTTCCACTTTTCTCTAACTCAATATTAACTCTCTCGATACGATTCTCTTCCACAAGCTCTCAGCAGTATTTCACAGGGCAGGGGAGACATGCTCAATCTGCGTGTGCCCATCCACTGGTCTTGGCAAGAGTGAAAAGAACCAGAAGCCCTAGAAGCACACGGAATTATTTGTCTTTGGCTTTCCTTTATGACACCCCACCATCTTAATTGAAGGCACCAAAAGTCATAATGGCTTCAAAACAACTTCAAAACAACTCTATCACTCAACACCTTTAACGCTGGTGACAAGAACTGATGAATGACTTCTGAGGGGGAAAAACCCACAGAACCATGGTTCCCAGCCTGTGGGTGACAGGTGGCAGGGGCAGCTACGGAGGCCAGGCACAGTTATTTGCAAGGGTTGTGCAAATCCCCATGGACACCAAGCACTGCCTATAAACCAGCTGTATAATGTATAAAAACACAGACACAGGATTCATTTTTTAATGTCCACAGACACTGCTGTGATGATTACAATGGAAATTTTTTTATAAACTATAACCAAATTCACCATAGCTTCTTGTCATTTGCTCAGTTAATGGGTTATATAGGTAAAATAACTACTTTACAATCCTAAAATCTCTCTCCTATTGACAAAGACGAGGAACAATTGAGGTGTTAATATTTTCAGTGCTTTACATTCAGGCGCATGGTAGGCATGGAGTATTTGTTCACCACAGATGTGAGTACATGTTCCTTCTCTCCTGTTGTATCTATTTTTGTTCTGGTTCCAGTACCTGACCGCCTGCTTCATCAATCACCCCATCTGCTGGTGCACACACAACAGCAGCAGTTCTCAAGTTATGGTTTGGCGACTCCTAGGGATCTCTGAGAACCTTTCAGGAGGTCTGGGAGGTCAAACCTTCTTAATTCTAAGAAATTATGTGCCTCCTGTGTACATACAGTGGAAGATTCCTTCCACAGGCTACATGATCTATGAAATCACAGCAGACTGAATAAGAAAGGGACAGGAGAATCCAGAGGTCTTCTACTTACAAAAGATATTAGGGAGATTTGCAAGGCCATTTTCCCACTAAATCTATTTTGTTTTAGAAAATATATACAGTTCTTTTTTTCATTAAAAATACAACTTAGGTCAACCTGAAAGGGGCTTATATTATTGCATTTTTAAATGAATAAATACATAAATATTGACAGATACATCCTACATACACAAAAGCTCTTCCAGATCCTTAATAATTTTTAAGAGTATAAAGGGCTCCTGGGAACCCCAGTCTGAGATTACTGTCACAGAGAAAGCAATGTTCTGGTACCAACACAGAGCGTGGTTTCTGTCCCCAGGAAAGCTGCTGATCCTTAGAGGTATACAAGCAGATGTTGGGCACCTCCCTGGTGGCCGTGCTGAAGAGGGCTAAAATGTTTCCCTGGAGGGCCGGACCAGCTGCTCTCCATGGTCCCTTCTCCCATGAGATTCTGCAGGTCCATCTTAGAGGGAACCTACGGAAGCTTCCTTCCAAAGTTGTGGCTATTGACATGGAATGTGAATAATACATGAGGTACCTTCATTTTCCTACCTCACAAAACAGTATGAGCATGTTAATAGGCAAATTAATACTTGTCCATGGTTGTGTGGTCTTCATGGCAGTACAGGATTTCCAACATTTTGGAAGCAAGGTGACTTTTTTATTTTGCTTATTGGGTTCTTTTTATAAGAAAAGCTCTCTCTTCCATGTGTAGCCCCCGACAGCTTTCAAATCACAGAGCACAGTACCATTCACTCAAAAGAATCTGGACATCCACTTACATTCTCAAAAAATGTCCTTATAGTCAAATAGTAAGATCAACAACAAGACAAGCAAAGATTCCGTTGACAGAAATTCCACAGGCAAATAAATTCATGCAAAAGCTGTTGACGAGTGGGATACTTTAATCTTTGGCACAGGTCTTGCCCCTGCATAGCATGGAAATAGGACAGCTTGGCCTTAATGAGCATACTGTGCCCACAAACACCAGTACATTGTTTAGAATATATGGTGTCAGATCAATGAAGAAAAAGAACTATTAGAAAATAAAATGACTGTGCTTGTGTAATTCAGTTCAATTCAATTCAGTAAACACTAAGTGAGTGCCTGCTATGTTCCAGTCATTATTCTAGGTGATCATGGAGAGAAGATAAATGAGACATAAGCCCTACAATCAAGGAACTCACACTCTAAAAGGGAAAACAGGTAAATCACTGTAACACAATGTGATGAGTGATACAAAAGTAGGTGTTTAACACTATGGAAACACAGATGAGAAAGCAATTCATTCAGTCTGATGGAAATAGACTAAAACACACATTACATATGTAAAGGGAAGGGTGAGAGGGAGAAGTTTATGCCTAACTCATCATCTTCACCTCAGCTGAGGGCGCTATCTCCCAACAATCCTTCCATTCTTCCGTCTCCGCAGGTGTTATTTCAACCCTCCTCCATACGTCTCAGTCTCCTATGCAGTCCCCTACCCTCGGCAGCTGTTCTTGCCGCCTTCTGCAGAGAAGAGAGAGACACTGGCCTCTGGCTACCCAGCCCACAGTCGGGCCTACCGCCCCTCTCTAAGGACGCCAAGGCCAATCTCTCTAAGACTACAGCCCATGATTTCTCCCTTCTCGGGAACTGTTGCTCCCCAACCTGCCCTCCTCAGCCTGCCCTCACTCCCGACTCTGTATCACCGCCATGAAAACATGCTTCCCCTGCATCCCTCACAAGAGGTGACTCTGTTTCTTTCAATGCCCCATGAATCCCGGGGCCAGGAGGCAGGGAAGGCAACTATTCTTGTTCTCCATCACTACCCAAACCCTCCTCTTCCCCTTCTGCCTGCAAATCTCCCTGCTCTTTCAAAGCTTAAGCCCCACCCCATGCTGCCACAGTTATCCACTAACTTCATGCTCATTCTACCAACTGGAAACTTCTACTCCTGGCCCACTGCCCTCCACTCCTGCTCCTACCACCATGTGTCAACAGGATGGACACTGCACAAACAATACCTCAGCCTGCCTTGTCCTCGAGATCCTCTTTTGGGGATCCCTCTTCCACTATACATCAGTGACCCAAATCCATGGGCAACTCCCTGACTTAATCAACAGAAATCATACCTGAGCCAAGATTCTAAATCCACACACCCTGCATTCCAACACCCCTTCCCATCCTTCCTGTTCATGTGCCTTAAGCATACTCATGGCTAAAAATTCTCTCCCCTCAATGAACCTTCTAATGCATCAACCCTGTCACCATGCTAAAAACCCCTTTCTGTCTCCTTTTGTTCCCTCCTTTGTTGAGCTTAGACTGTACGATCTATGTGTAACCATTCCCTTGCAGCATACCCTGACTTCCTTTGTCCATCATAGTGGCCTGGCAAACTCCAGTGCTAGATGACCCCAAGTATCCACTTCTCTGAGCACAAACCTAAGTAACAGTATATAGCTAGAGAAAAACCACACAATGACACTTTATTTTAAAGGCAACATGGCGGGGCACCTGGGTGGCTTAGTCAGTTAAGCATCTGACTTCGGCAGCTGGCTCTGTTGCTCAGTTGGCTAAAGCACCTGTCTCGTAAGCATCTGACTTTGGCTTGGATCATGACCTCGCAGTTTGTGAAGTTGACCCCCTACCCCCACCCCCAGGCTCTGCTGTCAGCATGGAGCCCGCTTCAGATCCTCTGTCTCCCTCTCTCTCTGCCCCTTCTCCACCTCTTCTCTCTCTCTCAAAAAAAAAAAAAAAAAAACACTTCTGAAAAAAAAAAAACTTAAAAAGAATAAATGTGACACGGCCCAGTAATCTTACTAGACACCATTTTCAACTTTCTAGTAACAACTTCATATTTTGAACCTTCCAAGTTCCTCCTTTTCACTGATGAGTCCATATCTTAATTCACTAAGATTATAAAACATCCTCATGTTTCTACCACCCAAACTGCAAAACTATGGACATCTCAGACCATATTTCTCCCCTGTTACAATGGAGAAGGTGTCCCTTTCCCTACCAAAGCCCAGTCCCTTCACAGGTGCTTCAGAACCCATCTCCTCTTATCTATTCAAGAGCTGTGCACCTTCAGGTAGACCTCCTTGCCCACTCCCTCGCCCCAATCATCAATCGCTCACACACTGCTAATGAAATGTGAATTTTCACAGCTTTTCAGGAGAGTAATTCACAATACCAGCTAAAATGACATAAAATACATATATCCCTCAACCCAGTAATCCTGCCCCTAGAATCTTTCCTATACAAATAAATTCATCAGTATGTAAGGATAAACACACACCACACACACTCACCCACACATGTGGGGCACGGTAGGCAGAGGGAAGAATGTCTGTGAGATAGCCTTATTTTCAAAAGCAAAAATGCAAACAAAGCAAATGCTCGTGGATAATAAGACCAAATAAGCTACAGCAGAACCACACTCTGGACCATCATGCAGCCCTTAGAAGAACGATTCGACAGATCCTAGTAGATCTAGTGCAATTAGCAAAACTAGTTCTTCACTTGCTGTCTTTCACTCATTTTCTGTCCCCACCATAACACCAAAGTGCTTTTGCAGTGGTAACCATTACTCCACCCAAGGCCAAATGCATGGTCACTTTTCAGACCATATGAGAACCATTCTAGAGGTGCTCACTCCCTTCACTCCTGAAATACCCGTCTCAGCCTCCAGTGTAGCATGAGCTTCCTCCTACTTCGTTAGCTGCTTTCTCAATGGTCTTTGCAAGCTTAGTCTCTTCTGACTTCTACACGCCAATATTTTCTTCAGGGTTTGGTCCTGCACCCTCTTCTCAGGTGATCTTGCCCATTCCATGGCTTGAAACAAACTGTATGCCAACAAACTGTCACTCTCTAGCCACAGACCAAACCTCTCCTCACCTCCACATAGCTACATTCGAGTCCTGAGCCAAAATCTCTTATGCAATTGAATTTTAGCATGCATAAAATAGGAACTCTTCATTCTGCATGTCCTCCCAGCCCCAACCCACACTGAAAATCTGGGCCCCTCTTAGCTTCTTACCACTCAGTAAACGGTGCTATCACTTATACAGATACAAACCAAACACTGAAGGGTTACCTCTTCTCCGTCCCTCAACCCCTCAATCATCTGCTAAATCATGCTGATTCTTGTCTTCATAATACATTTCACTAGCCATCCCTTCGCTCTACCTGCACCCTAATCCAAGTAACCACTAACTGATCTCCTTCCTTCTATTCTTGCCCTACGTCCATTTGTAACCCATTCTCTACAAAAAAAAAAGCCATTGGACGTTTTTAGAATGTATATCAGATTTTGCTGTTTTTAGCTCTTCCAATGGCTTCCCGCTGCTCTTGCATAAAACATAAAACTACAGGACCTAGCTCACACTCCTCTCCCCAGCTCACCTCACTGCGGCCACGAAAATCTCCTGTTCCTCCTGGTTTCTAGACTATGCCAAACTCCTTCTCATGCCAGGGCCTATGCAGTTAATACTCTCCCTGAATGAAATACTCTTGCATAGGTCCTTTACGCCCTGTCTCCTGTGCATCCTTCAGATGTCAGCTTAAGAGGACACCTCCTCTACCAGGCCTTTCCTGACCACACTTATCTGAAGTAGGTCTTCTTATCCTCAGCCCTAACATCCTGTTTATTTCCTTCATGATGCTTCTGCTTGTTTTTGTTTGTTATTCAATTACTGAGAAGCTATTCTACTAGAATTAAGATCCAGGAGAACCAGGATCTCTTTTCAGCATAGAACACAGACTCTGACTCATAGAGAGCCTTCAAAGAGCCATCACTCAGGAAGGACGTGGGGGAATTATCAACAGAATGATCACATGTCTCCTATTTTGGCAATTCTCCTTCAACCTTTCTGCCTCTAGTTACTACCATCCATCCTATATCTGTGGCCCCAAACCTCCTGAAATAATTGTCTACTCATGATTAGTTTTCCAGTTTTCTTGAGATATAATTTACAATATAACACTGTTTTATGTAACAGTGCTTAACATTAGTTTAAAGTGTTGACATCATGATGGTTTGATATTATTCATGATTATTTTACCTTTGACCCTTCAACCCACTTCTCTCTATGCCATGCAACTGCTCTTCCTTCCGATAGAACATTCCTGTTGTTAAAGCAAATTAGAATTTTTCTTGCTAACCTCTTTATGACATTTAGCCCTGTTGGTCATGCCGTCATTCTTAAAAAGTTCTCTTGCTTTATATGACAATTTACCCCCTTTGATGTTCCTCCTACCTTTACCACTCCTTCTCAATACCCTTTTAAGGCTCTCTCTTTTCTCTTCCTTTCCTAAAATGTTGGTGCTCCTAAGGGTTCTAATCCAGCAAAACTGTCTCTCTACACAACTGAATTGATCATCTCATGCACCCATAAAGTTTCAGTTACAATCAATATGTAAATGTCTTCTAAATCTTTATCTTTAGCTCAGATCCTATTCCCATGCTTCCGACCACTTGACTAAATGCCCAGTAGACACCTCTACTTAGATGTCTAACTGGCATCTAAACATTTAAACTGTACTCGTCACCTCTCTTCACCAAATCTGCTCTTTATCCTGTTCTCATCTTAGTGAATGGTATGAACCCATCCCATGAGCCTAAGCCAAAAACCCAGTCTCTGATACACTGATGTCTCTCACCCCTAGCCCCAATAACACATCTACTATTAACCAAGGTCAGTATATTATATCAACAAAATACTTCTAACCCTTGTAGGTGATTTACTTTGTTTTTTAAACTAAATAAAATTCTTTAATTGTCCACCACTCTGTATCTCCTCTATTCTGATTCAAGCCACTGATATTTCTTGCCCAGATATCCACAAAAGGGTTCAAATTTTGTTCTAATCTTCCTCCTTTATTCAATGGTTTTTAGGACCTAATTCAAATTTCTTACCCTGGCTGACAAAGCCCTGAATGACCTGGACTCTTGTTTGCCTCTCCAATCTCACCTCTCATTACTCCTTGCCTCCTGTTCTCTGTTCCAACCACAATAAGCCACCAATTTCCCATGCTCTCTCTTCTTGCAGTCCATACATGTTACTCCTAAAAGCCTGAGAAAGGCTTTTTTGCCTTCTACTCTGCACCCCTCCACCAACCCTGCTCTTCCAAGACTAGGCTAGGTGGTCTTCCTCTGAACTCGTGAACTAACCTGCAGACCCACTTCAGAGAACTGTAATTACCTATTAACTCATCAGTTATCCTACTAACCACCTTAGAACCACTGAATCAGAATGTCCTGGGCAGGGACCCTGGCATCTGTACTTTTTAAAGGCTTACATGTATAGCTAATGCACAGCCAGGATTGAGAGTAACTTGTACCCTCCATGAGGACAAGAAACATGGTGTTTATGGTTGTAACCCAATACCAGCAGACTGCTGATGCATTCAACTTACTCAATAAATATGTGGCATAGGGAAGAAGGGAACAGGCAGTGAGTGGATGAAAGGGAAGGGAAGGGCAGGGAAGGAGAAGGAAGAGAAGGGATGAATTTAAAATAGTCCTCAAGAACAAGTTTGAATGTTCTCTCACACATGCATAATAGGATATATTACCAGGAGTCCAATCTTTAGGAATAAAATTTCTATTCTGCTTTCAGTGTTATTCAGTTTTTCTTTGCTACAGTTAAACTGTATTCTCTTTGCATCGACTATAAGTAAAGAATGGCAGCTAAGATATATTCGGCCTAAAAGGTTTAGTACAAATCAGCCTTCACATCTCTAACACAGCAGGCTCCACCTACTTGACCTTATAAACGTGGGCTAGCGAGGCACAATACGCAGAAAAATGCCGGCCATTCCAGTGCCTGTACTCTGCTCAAAACGCAGAGTGAGAATGCCTGAAATAAAGCAGTGGAGTGGGTTAAATGGTTTTGAACCTTTCAGAGAGAGCAATAATATACAGTGCTTTAGTAGCAAGTATGCATAAAACATAATAAAATGGCATAGAATTAACACTTCTCAAAAGAAAATCTAATAAAACCCTGTGTTTGGGGAAGAGGCACTGCACAAACAGGGCAGGAAGATCTTTATATCTCCCTTGTTGCTTTGAGCACAGCAGCCTCGGTGTATATTTGTTGAATGAATATGCCTGATGAATGATGAATGAATGTGGTTCTTACAGGATTACTCACATTTTCCTCCCCTGATCAAAGAACCAGCTACTCTTAGCCTCATGTTTCATTAAGAAAAAAAAAAAAAAAAAAAAAACAACTATCAAGTGCCTAAACCAGCTGGTAACGTGCCAGTACGCAGCGTTCTGAAAGAGCTGCAGAGGCTTGGCTTTTGCGTTCCAGAGCCTGTCATACAGATCTTGTGGGTGCCATTGTGTCATGATGCCCAACTTTTCACATACACTATTCCCTCTGCCCCAAATAACCTTCCCACCTGGGAAACTCTAACTCATCCTTGAAGACCTAGATAAACATTATTTTCTTTATAAAACATTTTCTGAGCTCCCCAGAAATAATTAGTCATTCCCTCCACTGGGTTCCTCTCCCACAGTATTTTGTAAATACCTTCAGTATATTTGAATCCCATTAGAATTACGGTGATTAACTACACTCATTATGCACAATTCACAGTATGAAGGGAAACTGTCAAGTTTTTTCACATAGATCTGAAAAATTTTTACGTGGAAGAGTAAAAGATCTGCCTGCATAGATGACAGGAGGGACACAAGGTACGATTCTGGTAAAGGCTTAACCTCACATATGTGCAAGTAGAGGAAAGATAAATGAAATGATGTGCAGCTCTCCAAAGCTCAGAGTGGGGATACTGAGCTCCATCCTCACAGCAACGAAAAGCTACCACTAAGTTTAACGAAGGATAGGAATGCTATGGTTCACCTCACCCGCTTAATGACAGAGGGCCCGTGGAATGTGTGCACACCAAACACCATATGGTGACTATCAATTAGGTGCAATCAACTGAGATGACCCACATAAAATTCACTCTTCCAGTAAACTGTGAGCTGTTTAAGAATAGGAATGTGGGCTCACTGTCTCTGTCTCTCCAGTGCCAGGCCAAAGGGGGGAGTTAGCTTATGGGACTGAAATGAATTCTTCTTTAGCAACATCACGTGCCATGCTCTGCAAAATCTTTACCAGCATCTATAACAGAGCAGGTGTGTCACTGGGAGGTAAACTATTTAGTCTGACCTTTTCACAAAAAAGACAAAACAAAATAAATAATCCTTATAGAGGCAGTAATCAACAGTTTAATAAACTTCAGGAAATACCTTCATTAACCTTAAGAAGTGACCTTTTAACTATGCTGGGGCAGATTTTAAAAATGGATCTATACCATTATAAATTTTTCTTTAAATAAATATGTTTAACTAACCACTATAGTGATACACTCTACATTGGTTGAGACTTAAGGATTTCCATGTAGCCTAATGCTGAAGTTTGTGATACATGTAATGTAAAAAATAACAAGGTTCTAAAATACACATAATACCAGAATTGACGAAGATATACCAAGGATCCAGTCAAAAAGTAGTGGTTTTTACCTGAATTAGTTAGTCCCTACATTCCAAGTATAAATTCTGAGGAATTCATGGTGTCCTACCCGTTTCTCAGCACCTAAGTATGAACGTCATTAAAGCCCAGGGAACTCTGGGGTTTATCCGGCTTATAGAATTTTTCTTATAAGATTGATTTAATAAAAGCATGTTTTAAGAAGTGCTCCCATTGTGCTTTGAAAGTCCCATGATGCTTTCAACTACCCTGATGTAAATGAAAGAGAAAAAAAAATGCTCCGTGGGCTGATAATAAAATCAAATTAAGATTACTGCTCATGAAAATGAACCAAAGAAATGGTTCTGCTTGGGAGAAAGAGATTCATATGAAGACATACACACACATAGATGTCTATTTATGGCCATTCTCACTGACTACTATTGATTGTAAAACCATCGGGAAAGGTGGGGTAAATAAGCAGAAGTACCAATGACGAGACACATTCAGGTGGGAGCTTTTGTTCTGCAGGCAGGGGAGGGGTGTCGATAGCACACCAGCAGCAGGGCAGTGCTCATTCAGATGATATTTTTTATTTTTGAAGCCTTAGTAACATATCCCAGGTTCTGAAATGCAGTATATGAGCCCTGACTGTAGAAACAAATTGCCAGCTGTCTCATAAAGGACAACCTCATTTAGAAGAAGGCAAATGCTAGCACAGAACAAAAGTAAATAAAGATGGCTACATATGCTCTAGTTTCCAAACTGGAAAGTGACAGTGATGAGAGAAGCAGAGCAGGGAAAACACCAAACACGAAGAAGAACAGCTGCACCAATAAGAGACTATCTGACTATTCAAGCAGTTTAATAATAACACGTGGGAATCATACCAGTTAAAATCATAGGTGATGGGTGCCACGGAGGCTCAGGCTATTGAGCATCCAACTCTTGATTTTGGCTCAGGTCATGATTCCAGGGTTGTGGGATCGAGCCCCGCATTGGGCTCCACACTAAGTATGGACCCTGCCTAAGATTCTCTCTCTGTCTCTCTCTCTGTCTCTGTCTGTCTCTCCCCCCACCCCCCACCGTGTCCCTCGAACCTGCTCACGCTTTCTCTCAAAATTAAAAAAAAAAATAAAATCCCAGGTGTGAATCCAGAGACTGTAAGGCTAAAGAAGCCAGGAGATCCCGCCAATTCACAGCCTGCTCCTGCTGTCATGGAAGGCCACACAAAACCCAGACGGACAGTGCTTTGTAAACTGCAATGCTTTATAGAGACACACGGGACTGCTGCTGCTCCTAATGCGGGTCTATTTGTCTTTTAGTTGTCAAAAGTCCCAATTCCTTCTGCATATTTTCTGTTCCTGATACACAGAGTTGTAGTTGTTATTATGATTATTCTACTTTTTCTTTCCTCAAGAACCTTCGAAAGGCACATGCTACCCAAGTGGACTATCCTTAGGTGTCAGGCATGAATAGAATAGAATACATAGTTTACACGAGCAAGAAGCATGAACATGATCAGGGACACCTCATTTCCATCCACAGAATGTCACCTATACTTAACCAAAAGTTTCACATGTGCTGGGAGCCCCCATAGCCTCACAGAACCAACCGCTCATTAAAGGTTAGGGCCAAAAGGGGAAAGGGAATGGCTGGCCTTTCCTGACAAAGAAGGAGGGCTCGGTGATGTGCTTTCAGTGAGTGAAATGAAAGAAAAGGGTTTAAAAGGGTCAAGGGGAGAGCATGAAGAGAAGCTTAAATGTCTGATTTCACCACCCACCTTAAAAGGACTACTTCATCCAACTGAACTAAAATAGACCACTACTAGCTATTAGAGAACCACCTAACAAAGAAAGACTTTCTACAGGTGACCTCTGGTTACCCTTCAACACTGCAGCCCTTCCAAACAAACTGGCAGCAGAGTAAATGTAGCCAAGAAGAACCTAACATTCATATTCTATGATTTTATTTCAATTTTTCATATAATTTTTAGTAGATCTACTTATGTGGATATAATTTAATTCTAAAGTATTGGGGAAATACATTTAGTCCAGTTGTCCCTGAAAAAAGGAAAGAAAAAGTAATTTTCCAGTTTTACAGATGCTTCCAGAATTCTGTCTGAAGATGGATTAATCTACAGTTACTCAGCTGCAGAATATTACTTCTATTCCACAGACTTTGTATATGAACTATTAAATCCATTAGATCGATAGCAATTCCTCCCACCTACTCTTAAAGAGCTGATTTAATGAGAACATCATTTTCTTATTCAAGGCTTTCTTTCTTAAGGGAACACAGTCCTATGTGAACAGAGTCCACATTTCCTCTCACATCATGACAACTTCATATAAACAGAGCCTGCGGCAGGGCAGTGAGGCAAAATGTTGTGGCAAATAAGCAAATTTGTTTAAAAGACACCATTATGGAATCTGAGCTTAAAACTGGACTTAACTTACAAAGGTTAAGATACAAGAAAATCAACTTTAACTATTTTCTTTCTCAAAAACCTTTCAAATGATACAGGGATGAGAGGCATCACAAAATAGAAAAAGGAAGTGTGATTTTCACACTACTAAGTGTAGAACTGTTCACCATCTAATATTTCAATATCTCCTCTCTTCATTCCCCTTCTACAACTAAAAAATAATAGAAGTTTACCGTTTGTTCTCTCTGGACCTGCATATTAACAGAGTTGACAGGGATATGATGTCCATTGTTCTTGGTGTAGACAATATGAGCAATCAGGACCTCAAGACATCAGCCACTAAGCTCTCCTTTGAGTCTTTATACATGAAAAGCATACAATAAATCATAAAGTACCACTTAGTGCACCAAAAATTAAAAATGGAGACAGAGGGTGGGTCAATGTGCATTGTCTCACAAATATAGTTTCAAAGATAATTGGTAATGTTCTCTTTTTCCAAAGAAGTGAGGGTTAAATATAGTCACTTTGTACAGAGACTGATGATCTTCAGGATGTGTAAATTATACATTACAGTTACATAACAGACTAAATCACAGTCATCAACAAAAGAACATTTGGCACAATTCTTGAATTTTTATGATTCTAGCTCATAAGTAGAGCCTCAAAAAGGAGAAAATATCTCACCTTAAATCAGCCCTACAAGTAGCCTCACACTTCTTGGTTGGTAACAAGTGTCCAAGGTGAACAGAAGAGAAAGGCAAACATCTTCACTGGACCAGAAAATGGGGGCAGGGGCTTTTTCTTTTCAAGATTTCCTTAAATCAAGTAACTAACAGTCATTCCATAAATTGTTTAAAAGAGGAAGAGGGTCAAATAACCAGATACAGGGAGAAACTGTGCTATAACTCTAATATGCCTAATGTGACTTTAGAGCCCTAGGTTAAGTCTAGACATAAAACCTGGTGGAAGAAACACAAGTCCTTTCAGAACACTCTCAAAAATCTGGACAGCGCAAACCAAAGGTTGGCAAGGGATTCTCCCACTTTCAATGCAGCTTCCAGGGCTGCATGACCCCCCAGTCTCATGCCAGTGCCACTCACTGTGGGCAATTCAGAACGGGTCGAGAACACTCAGCTAGAGACATGCTGAGATGTCCCAACTGCTCCGCCTCAGTTCCTATGACGCACAGAAGCAGGAAGTCTCCTCAGGTTTATTAGATGCACCCAATTAACATTCATCTCTGACAACTTCATCTTTTAATCGCCCACACAGAAACAGCTACCATCACTCTGTAATACCTATTAAGCAGAGACAGTGATCTGAGTAAACTACACTAATGGAAAAAAAACAAAGAGATCTTCGCCGAAGAAAATGGAAGAAACAAACGAAGAATGCAAAAACCAAACCAAATCAGAAAGGACATTCCTCCCTTTATTCTATCAGATTTTGCCTCTTCTGTCACCAGTTCAATACAATTTTCTCTCTGCACACTGAATAAAAAAGCAAAAATTGCTCTCTGAAAAGAAGGTGGCCTTGTAAGAACTTTCAGAATTCAAAGCCAATACTTAGAGGATTTCCAAGTGTCTGGAGCTCCGAAGAGCCCATCAATCCTGATAAACTTGGAATGACTAGATAGACACTCTCAGGGTGCCCAGAGCCACACTCCATTCAGTCTCAGTCATATTTTAGGATGACTATGGAGAAGTCAATGTTGACCTAGATCCACAACCACCAATATGATTTGTGAGCTCTGGAACATGGCCAACACCTCTTCAAGAGATTCCCAGCCCAGAGAAAAGCAAAACATTTCATAAGGTGATTATCCTAAACTTCATCACCTTGGGTAGTAAAAGTAGTCTCTGACTTACTTTCTGACTCTTCTGTTTCCAAGTAATTAAAACCCAAAGCACAATAGTCCCCCACTGATCTGTGGGAGGATACATTCCAAGACCCTGGTGGATGCCACAAACCACAGATAGTACCAAACCCTGTATCTATTAGGTTTTTCTATACATGCATACTTATGATAAAGTTTATTTTCTAAATTAGGCACAACGAGAGGTTAACAATAACAAAATAAACAATATACTATTATAGAAGTTATGTGAATGTGCTCTCTCTCTCTCTCTCAAAATATCTTAACTGTACTGTACTCACATCCTCTTCTTGTGATGAGGGGAGATGATAAAATGATCACGTGATGAGCTGAAGCGAGGGGAACAACACAGGCATTATGATGTAACTTTAGGCCACTGCTGGCCTTCTTTCTGATGATATGTCAGAAGGATTACCTGCTTCCAGACTGCTGCAGACCACAGGTAACTGAAACCGCAGAAAGTGAAATTCCCATAAAGAGAGACTATTGTAATGCTATAGCAAGTAAGTTCAATTTCAATCTTAGGAATACTGGGACACAAACCTGAACACCTTCTCAGATACCTGCAATCACATCCCTCTCCCTCCTGCCACCTCCTCACTCGGCTGGTGGCTCATCCAACTCACTTTTGGACTTGGACGAACTACCCCACTGCAGGGCATGGGGTCTATCATCCTGAGTGGCCGAAAGGGCCTGGAGGACACAGCTTGGGAATGCAGAGGGGTCACCTCCCCGGGGGGCAAACCTCCAACAACCAGGAAAAGGAGACAGGAGGAAACCACGTAGATATGCTCCCCTTTCCATATCTTTTCCAAGGACTACTCCATGTATGGTTCCTCCTTGCTACCCTTTCAGAGCAACTCTGTTGGCAAGTGAGCATGCCCGCTGCGTGACCTGCTGTGTCTCTTCACAGCCTGTTGTGAAGCAAGAGTCACTCGACAACACATCACATCCATTTCTTTGCATCTTTCCTTGTTTCTCCTCCTTTTCCCCTTCCCCTTGCAGACTGGATCTATACCTCTCAATGGAAGCATCAACACTTTAATCCTTGCCTCGGGCTCTGTTTTCCAGAAACCCAGGCTTAGACATTAGGCTTACAGGAACTAATCCCAGGTGAAATTAAGAAGAAACAATTAAAATGCATATTTAAAAAATACACTAAGAATCAAACACTGATAAATCCTAGGAAGTAGGAGAAAAAAATATTAAGCACCTAAAAACTAAAAGACCAGGGCCAATATCGTTTTTCAAATGGCCCTAAGAAAGCATTCAGATAGTAACAAGAGTCAAATACAGAATTTCTTCCATGTGCCCCCAACCCCCAACACCAACTTCAGAGGACAAGATGAGGCATTTTCATTAGGAAATAATGCTGTCAAAAAGTGCTTTATTTGTTGCCTATTCAATGTTCCTTCTTTCTTTCTAGCAGAGTCCTAAATGTATCAGTGTCCATGTCCCTCTCACGTAAAAAGGAGAAGGATGCTCTGTCCAGGGGTAAATCTTGATCATATATCACCGTGGTTGCATTGTCTTCACCAATGACTGATGTGGGGTTGATGACTTCAACTAGTTTTAGCCAATGACATAAGGAGGTCTGATAGGGGGCTTCTGGAAAAGGTTTCTTAGCGCCTTTGAGGGACAGAAAAAAAGGAATACTATTGCACCTGCAAGTGATGCCTAGACTTATAACAGCCATCTTACCACCATGAAAGGTTGCAGTCTGAGGGCAAAGCTGACACAGCAATGATGGCCTAAAGCAATGACAGCCTAAAGACAGAAAACCTTAGGTCTGACGATGCCATAAGGCCACAAATGAATGGCATTTAATCTGAAGCTGGCCAATCTCTGTTCTTTTACATAAGAAGCATACTTCCTTATTATTTAATCCTCTGTGAATCACAGTTTCCTATTACATGCAGTTAAAAGCATCTTCACTGATGCATAAAGGATCTGGCTGGTTGGAAAAGAATCTGAGTACCTACCTTCATATGCCATTGTAAAAGGGATAAAGTTAGATTTGAAAAATAACTGGTCTTTGCCTTCAAGGGTTTACCATCTATTTTTTAAGACTTTTAAAATACAGGATACATCAATTAAAGAAAAAATGATGAAGCACAGGTCCACAGAATCAAGAAATCATTACTCTGGGACATGTGCTGTGGCTTTCTGAAGGGAAGGAAAACCAATATACATGTTTTTACATAGCATAAAGGCATGCTGTCTAAATTCAATTAGTGTAATTCAACTTCCAGAAAGCTCTCTTCTGCAGATGTCTATAGTTCTATCTGTACAGCATCCTCTTCTAGGTGGGAAATGCCACCTCCTTAACTCTAATTATGTGAGCTCAGGAATGGGCACCAGACCCAAAGTAGGTGAGTCAGAGCAATTCCTGAGTTTTTTATCTTAAGATCATAAAAAGTGGGCATCTTTAAGGGTTTGAGTTACAAAGGTATATGGACTTGTCAAAAGTTAGCAAATTTAACTTAAAATTTGTGCACTTCTTTGCATGTAAATTTTACATCAGAAAAAAAAAAAACCATGTAAACAAACACTAAACTCCAAGTTAATGATATGATGCTAAAGTACTTAGGAGGAAGTGTACTGATGTCAGTAATTGACCTTGAAATGTATTTTTAAAAGATGTACTATAGATAACAGGACTGACAGATACGTGATAAAGGAAATACAGTAACATGCTTGAAGAATAAATCTTTTTGCTTGAAGAATTTTATAATAAAATAGTTTTTCAGGAAAGCAATCTGTGGTCCCACCCTGCTGCCAGTGCTGTGAGCCAGGGCNGTTGGGGAGGGGGGGAAACACTGCTTCTGAAAGCAAAAATGCAGAGAGAACAAGGAATGAGGAGGGAGTGTTTTGAGGAATCTGAGCTGTCCCTGGCCTCAGCTACCCCCTCACCCTGGGGGCCCAGCTGCAGCCCTGATAGTTTAGCAGTTATATCCCAGCCAAAACATTCTGTTTCCACCTAAGCTAGTTCAAGGTGGGCTCCCATCACTTACACACCAAGCCATCCTGACTAATATACAGCCTAAGGTAATAATAAGAACTGTAAACAATGAAAAGCTGCTCACTGTAACAATTTTTAAAGAACAAAATATAGAAATGACCCAATCGTTCAACAAAAGGACAATAGTGAGATTTTGATGGTATATTTGATGACATGCAATAAGTGTCGATAATATTTTAAATGAAAATCCTGCAAAACTATATATACTTGTGCACACACGTCATTCATACAATTTTGTAAAAAGAAAAACTTAGAAAAAAGATTCATAAAAATATACAAAGTTGTCAACATAGGTTTATCTCTGGGTTTAGAATTATTTTGTTTAAATGTATACTTTATACGGGAGCCTGGGTGGCTCAGTTGCTTAAGTGTGCAACTCTTGATTTTGGCTCAGGGCATGATCTCCTGGTTGTAAGATCAAGCCCCAAGTTGGGCTCCCCCCTGAGCATGGAGGCTGCTCAGGATTCTCTCTCGCTCTCTCTGCCCCTCCCTCACTCATATTCTCCCTGTCTTTCTCTCGAAATAATTATATAAACATTTTTTTGAGAGAAAAAGAGTGCGGGCACGCATGAGCAGGAGAGGGGCAGAGAGGGGAAAAGAAAATCCCCAGCAGGCTCTGCTGTCAGCGCAGAGCCCAAAGTGGGGCTCAATCCCAGGAACCATGAGATCATGACCTGCGCTAAAATCAAGAGCTGGACGCTCTTGACTAAGCCACCCAGGCACCCCAGGGAAATATTTTTAAAAATAATATTTAATAAAAATATTTTTTAAAAATATTTTTAAAATATTTTTAAAATAATATTTAATAAAAATATTTTTTAAAAATAATAATTTTAAATGTGTACTTTATTTTCTAAATTTTCTTCAATAAGTGTATATTACTTTCAAAATAATAAAAAATAAGCCATTTTTAAAAAATTCACTGCTATTAAATATTTTAAAAAACATTATCTAACAGTTTGCTTCCTAGGCACCATTACCGCCATAAATGTCCTAAATGCTCATGAATATTCCATACTAGTTACCCTAAAGGTTTGAGAAATAAATAAGATGATACATGTAAAACATTGAGAATGCTACTCAACACATAGTATATGTTAACCATCACTGTTAGCATCCTCATGAACATCTTGTCTGATGATTGTTTCCTTCCTTAACAACAGAATCTAATATATTAGGCATCATTAACTCACTCGTTCTCACCTCTTATTTCTGAGTATCTGTTTTTACAACTGGCCTTCTTCCTTTTACATACTGCTTCCAAATACCTGCTGGGTGTACAGCCCCGTCTGAGGTACTGCCCAAGAATGTGGGCCTCCTCCATCTCTGAGACTAAGCCCATGGGCTCCACTCTGTAGCTCCTTGCCAGTTTACCACCTTCCCTGAAATCTTCAAGCTCTCCTTTTCCAGTGGCTTCTCTCTCTCTGAAAATATACACATCTACCATTTTTGGAAAAAAATCTTAACCTGGACCTACTAGAGCTATCCTATATTTCTCCTTCCTTTCACATACATAATTCTCAGACAAAAGTCCCTAAATCTGGTTTCTTGTACTCTACTGAAGCTTCACTCACCGAGATTATGAATGGCCTCCTTATTGCCAGATTCAGTAACAACATTAGGTCTCATTCTGTGTGTTCTGCAGCCTGACGCTGCTGATTATGCACTCTGTTTGCAAACTCCTCTTTAATGTAAATTGTTAACACGATTTTGGTTTCTCCCAATCTTTGGCTGCTTTGTCATATTCCCTTAAACCAGATGTTCCTCAAGAAGTGGGCCTAGCTTTTCCTATTTTCTCTCTAAAAGACCTTGACTCTTCCCACGGCTTCAAATATTAGTTCTAAGGAAATGACTGCCATATTTCTACCTTCAGCCTTGACTTCTCTCGTTTCAGTCCTTCATTTCCAACTGCCTGTCAGACATTTCCAACTCTCAATCTAAGCATGTCCAAAAAATGTGATACTTCATCCACAGACTGCTTCTTATTCTGATTTTCTCTCCCTAGTTAAAAATACCAAGTGAAGGGAGAGCATATTCTAGGCAGGAGAAAGGTGCTCAATAGATAAAGACAGGCAAAGTCTTTCAATTTTCTATGACAATGCCTCTCGCAGAGACATCTCTTCCTCTCTGTTTTTACTGTACCCATCCCAGTTCAAGTCTGTGTGATGGCGATAATGTCACTGGCCATCACGAACCACCTGTCTCCACCAATTACTCCAGCAAACTACTTTGTATCAAAATTAAAACATGTTCGTACCCTACCAGCTACAAAGATTAAATCCAAACTCCTGACAATACACTGAAAGTCTCAGAGTTGGGCATAAGTCTGCCTTTCTGCCTAGTATTCAAACCCTCTTGTTTCAGACAACTTTGTCCCAACCAAACCAGTCCAGTCGACACATCATGCAGGCTCCCCGCCTTGACTGGACAGGCCTCTCCCCAGCTCTAAGATTATCCAAATTCTGTCTGTCCTTCAAATCTTCAGCTTAATTCACTCCAAAATCTTCCAACAGCATTTTGGTCTAGAATGTTTTTTACTCCTGTTATTATTACTACAACAGGCACTGTCTTAAACACTTTATACTAATTTAAATCTCACAATGCTACAAGGTGAGTACTATTACTATCTCTATTTAAAGGTCAGGGAAACTGAGGCACAGGAAAGCTAAACAACTATCCAAGACACATAGCTTCTAAGTGGCAGGCCCACAATTCACACCTAGGTGAGGTGGCTCCAAAGTTTATGTTTTCTAAGCTGTTGTGTTCCATTGCTTATCTGGAATCCTTTAACATTTTTTGCCTATATCATACTGTCCATTTGTCAAGAAGCTGCTTTGAGACATCTCTTCAATCATTAGGAGACAAATCAGACTTATGTCTTTTCTCCCCAACTACATTACTTAGAAAGCAAGGGGTTAGATTTCTCCAGTTACTAATCACTATTAATAAGTCTTAATTTATAAATTTATTAAGTAAAAAAAATATGAGAAAGTGTCAGAAATAAGAGTTGCTGGCCAAAATTTAAAAATCAGGGGGTGAGAGGAGAGTAACTTCAAACCATTTCCAAGTATAGGAGGTTATATTAAAAGTACATTAAAAGAAAGCTGCTTAGTGGCTGAGTGTCAATTTCCAGATGATAGAACAATCCATATGTGGAATATTGAGGGAAAAAACTTTTTAATGGTCACATCTTACAGAATGTTCTAAGACAGGCTAAGGGATTTCTCTTCTCCTTAGGATTCTCAAGAATGAAATCTGCTGGTGCACCTGGGTGGCTCAGTCAATTAGGCGTCTGACTTCAGCTCAGGTCATGATCTCGTGGTTCATGAGTTCCAGCCCTATGTTGGGCTCTATGCTGACAGGTCAGAGCCTGGAGCCTTCTTTGGATTTTGTGTCTCTATTTCTCTCTGCCCCCCACCCCACTAGTGTGCACGCTCGTTCGCATGCACGCTTGCTCGCTCTCTCTCTCGCTAAGAATAAACAAACATTTTTAAAAAAGAATGAAAACTGCTTAGGAAAAAGTTAGTACAGTGATGGATTATTTTTAGAACAGTGAACAAGACTTAAATCAATGTTTATTTAATAAATGGATGAGCTATCTTGGCCACAAAATTATCTAAGTTGTTTCCTGTAGAACACAATTTTTATGCAGAACTGCATTCCAGTAAGTCCAACACTATGAGTCTTCTGAAAAATGTACACACTGACTACATAATATGGGGTTATGGAGTTCTAATCATTTGGAAACTAGTTTTAGTTTTGGCACAGCTGATATTCATTCATTTTGGCGGCATTTAGGCAAAAACTTCAATTCTTCTTAAAGCCACTCTTACTTGCTAAAATTATATAATAAAACCACAAAGAGGTAGCCTCTGTCCACTAGCTACATTTTTCACGTTCATGTTGAAGACATGAGTTAACAAAAATCAGAATCAGTCATTCCCTCCTTGGGAAGGGTGGTACCAAACAAGGGAAGGCCAGCTAAATCTAGCTATCTTGTCAGTGTCCAGGTGATCAAGCCCTTAGAAATGGGCTCACTCTTAGTAAAATTCAGTTAAGATTGAAGTAGGCACTATAATGATTTGTTAATTTACAACAATATTTTGTCACATGGGTGGAAGAATACATATTGGCATGATCAGCACACTCCATTCCTGTAGTTAAACTACTTCAGTATTAGTCAAAATGGTAACCAGAGACTAATTTCTGAGAGAAGGAAGAACTATATCACTATGATTTCTAACCACTTTTTTTTTTTAATCACAAGAAATCACTGTCCTAGAAATCAGAAATATTTATAGAGTGGGGCACTTGGGTGGCTCAGTTGGTTAAGCATCCAGCTCTTAGTTTTGGCTCAGGTCATGATCACATGGTTCCTGGGATTGAGCCCCACATCAGGCTCTGCACTGAGCATGGAGCCTGCTTGGGATTCTCCCTCTCCTTCTCTGCCCCGCCCCCCCCACCTCGCGTGCACGCACGCGCGCGCACACACACACTTTCTCTCTCTCCCTCAAAATAAATAAACTTTAAAAACAAAAAAGAAATATTTATAGACTACATGACTGATGCATTTTCTCTGTGTATAGAAAAAGGCATGGGAATCAGGAAGATGCTTCATGAGTCTGTACTACTCCCAGCAAGAAAGTTAGGATTCAAATGAACAAAGGCATCAATCAGAACCAACAGCCTTACTTTTGGGACCTGAAACAACTACTCCCCTATAAAGTGCTCGGATATACTCTCTTAGAATTTATCTCAGTGAACTTCCCTTTACTATACTTTCACAAATGGCCAACAGTCCTTTTGACTGACTTTTTTTTTAAATATGTAAATACACAGAGATTATCAAAGACTCTTGCAGGGCAAAGAGCAATTCTATCCATTTCTGCTGATTTTGCAGATCTACTGTATCAGGTTAATCGTCCATTTTCACACAAGGGCGAGTGTGTCTTCTTACATTTTTATTTCTTTTAGAGATGTGGAAATGAGGGAGAGTTAAAGAAAGTGCTTCATTTTAACTACCATGTACTGACAATATGACATTGAATTTTATGTTACGGACAAAAAAGATATTAGATATGAGATTGAGTGGCACTCCTTTAAAACTTGTTATCCCTCTTTGGCAAATTTTACCTAGCTGAGATTCCATTTCCCAGCTTCCAGTGCCAACAGGTGTGGCTAGTAACTAAGTCCTCACAAACAGAATGCGAGTGGAAGTGATGGCTAATATCTCCAAGTCCTGATTTTTATACACTGGGCATGCATGCCTCTGCCATCATGAATCCACCAGACGAACCATGGAAGTCACATCTAAAGATGGCAGGGCCACCTTGGCAGCCTGAGTCCCATGAGGTTAGGAAGGGGAGCCTGCCTATCAGCTCTAGGCTTCTATTAAGTGGAAAAAAAAAATTATTTCTATTTTTATCAAAGTCACTGGGTCTCTTTGACAGAACAGCTTAATCTGTACCCTTACTGATACAGATACTGGTAAGATTAAACATCAGAACTGAATATTAGAACCCACAACCATTCTTTGAAGTACCAGTTTGGGAGGAAAAGTCACCTAGTGTGAATCTATTCCTACACACTTGATACCTGGGAATTCATCAGTTTCTTAAGATAAAAAAAAGTAATGGTTGACTCCATAGTATAAAACCCAAAAGATGAGAAAAATCACAAATGGAGAAATTAAGGGGTTCCTTAGGAGCATATGCACTGTCTATACTAACAATAAAAAAGCAAATGGGAGTGGGAGGAATGGTAAGAGTATTCATTCTGATTTTAATGCTGAAATCCAAACACATTGTAGGAGTGACAGGTGTTACCTACATGATATTTTTTTATGTATAAGCAGGAGTAATTTCAATACCCACAAATTATTATCTGCATCAGTTTTTTAATCAAAATTTACTAAATCTACAGCCTTTTGTTTGCCAAATTTTTAATCACTTGCACATTTAACTCATATCAATAGTGCCAACAATATTAAGTTTTTGTAATTCAAACAGGTATTACCAACAGCAGCCTCACTTAAATGTGTTTATTCCTCTAACCAAATAAACTCAAGATTAACACTAATTTCCAAGACAGCCAGAAATGAAGTAAAGAATCTGAGACTCTGGTGTCTCAATTCCTTTAGGACAGATGGCTGGTCTTAGAAGTATTTATAACCAGATGACCACTGCTCTATTCAAGAATTACACTGTGCCTTGGCCAACTTTTGATTATTTATGTTAACTGAAGGCAGAAGCACAGATGATCAAAACCAATCTGCAAATCACTTCTAATTGGCTTTGAAATGTCTATTAATTTTTTAAAGAGATTTATTTGATAATCTTTTTCTCAGGATAATATGAAAAATGACTTGTGTTCCCTGGATCCAGGCCAAATGATGGGAGCATAACCGGAAGCTGGACCCATTCAACATGGGCATAAAAATACACTACAAATAAAATGGAAAGCAGAGTAATTATAAGAGATAAATGAGATTTGACTACGGGTATTAAAAATAAAATATCTGAGAGCACGATTCCATATTAAGCTCTGTATAGAATTAGATGCGTGGAGATGTGACTGAAGAAAAATTCTGTGCTACATTAGAGTGCACAAGCTAAGGGAAATAAATATATCTAGAAACCCCTTGTGGTTGCATTGCCAATCTTAAAGGTTTCTCACAAAATGAAGGGCAGGAATGTTGATGTTATTAGTATTTTCCCCTTAAAAGTTAAGGTTAAGTTTCTTTATTGATACCTATAACAAACAGGGCATGTGAATCATGCGCCAATTGTGTATGCGACTGAAATCGTTTAGGAATCGACAGTATGGTAGGGTAATGGAAATGAGAAGAGGTGGACCACAGAAAAGCAGGGCTGTCCTTCCTCTGCCTTGCTCCTGTGCCGGGGTGCCTGGCTCAAGTTCCGTCACCTGATTTGGTACACTGCCTAAGAAATTTGGGCATTTAATAAGTGCTAAGTAATAATACTACACACAGTAGAGGTATAATAAATTAGTATGAAATGCTCCACAGTAGAACCCATTTTATGGATGAGGCTAGTAATTCATGACCATCATTGTGATAAATTGGTTCATATTACAATAAACCTTACTGTATTACAACAGACTCATTGACTTACAGCATGTTACACACTTGAAAACCCCAAACCTGTAAGGCATTTAATTTTTATTTAAGATTTACAAAATCATGTCCATCTTAAGATGCCTCTAGGTGCTCATAGTGTATAAAAGCAGACACAAAATTCTAAAGAGAAGAAAAGCCAGGCTCCGTTCAGAGTCACTTTTTGTTCTTTTTTTAAAGCACTAAACAAAAGCAGTATGTCTTATACCTGAAGGTCAACCAAAAGGGCCAACTTTATAAAGATTTATAAAATAAAAAGTCTAGCCCAAGAAAACATTGTTATCTCTGGACACCAAAGCTTGAACCAACTAGCAAGAGAGCTTCAGGGGTGCTTCACTGGAAGTGAGTGTTGAGATATCTAAAGGTTTGAGCATAAATATTTTAAAAATAAAATTACCACTCTGAATTTAACTGCAAAGCAAAGCAGAGCTGTGATATAGATTTCCTGCTGTGTTCTGAGATGCCAGATGCCGGAGTGGTGATACTCTGCATACAGCATCACCCTCACATGGTCTGTACTGAGCAGGGTCCCCCTCTTTCACATCCACTCACAGCCTTATCACAAGGACAGCAAGCCAAGAAAACACAATAGCTGTCTTAATGCTGCACATAGGTGAGACAGTAAATTACAGACATTTAATGACTATGTTTCTGGTAGTCTCAGGTGAAAGATCCCCAAAATGATATGTATATTATTTGTATTCTTTTATTTTTAGGCCTCCCATACTACCCTTTTCCA
>NW_027528611.1:353367-389579 GCF_008692635.1 Crocuta crocuta | reverse complement strand
TTAAAAAAAAAAAAAAAAAAAAGCATGAAAAATTTTTACAAAATAAATTTCAGGGTAACAATGTTTACATAAGCATATATTATTACTGATAACAGATAGTAAGTTTCATGGGTTTTAGTGGTTTTGTTTTGCCTTAATACATTACCTATGCTTATTCAATGCTTTGCATATAGTAGTACGTGCTCAAGTATTCAAGGAAACCGAGTGGACGGTCAGGAAGGAGGGAGGAATTAAAATGGGATGGACTTCTGTAAGTAGAGCATGAACATGGAGGGTGACTATAAAAATTTCATTCTGGGATTGGCCCATAGCCTGAAATCCCTACTGAGAATTAGCCAAAACACTGCTTTTTCTCTCTGCTTCTAGCAATCTAGTTGTACAGGAGTAACTCCTCCTAATGAGTTTGAGTTTCTGAAGCTCCTTGGATCACTGTTACACTTCCTAAAAAGATAAGAGCAAGATTTATTTTCTCAAGTAGGAAACATATAAACTTAATTACATGTTTAACCCATATGCTTACACAGAGAAGAGTATAGAAAGAGGAAGAGTAGAGATGGTTGTCAAAAGAATAGTTATTCCTCTCAGGCTTGACACACACCCTCTTCTATACTCTCTCTCAACCCTTTACCCTAGCTGAACTCACCTGCTCCTATAGCTTCAACTCAACTATATGCCAGTAACTCCCAATATATATTTTCATTCAAGACCTGTTTTCTACAAGACAGTCCTTTACATGCAACTTCCTTTGGAAGTCTCCATTTGGATGACTCACAGGCATCTCAAACCCAAAAGCTCTCAATACCAAATGTCTGGCGTTCCTACATTCACAGTATGACTTCCCCCTGATGTTCCTATCTCAGTGAATGGACCACTGTTCACCCAATTGTTCATGCCATAAATCCAGTGAGTGGTGAGGCTTCTATCTCTGCCACCTCCCTGGACCTTCCACATCCACTCTATCACCATGTTTGTCATCACTACCTTCAAAACATATCGCAAACTCATCTGGTTTTCTACATCTCCACTGCCATGACCCTAATACAGAGACTGGAAAGTATTATCTTTGGAACCTTATTCTACCTGCAAGGCTATTCTGTTTGGCCCATAATATTTTCATAAATTACTTACGTTAGTTACTAATACTTACAAATTGAAAAGTTTAACAAACACAATCTAGATTCCTGGCTTCTCTTCGAAAATTAGAAGACCTGGCAACACTGCCATATAACTCCACTTGGTTTAAACTTGGTACGGCTCAGAAGAGGCTGTGTCATTGGACACAGGGCTGATCCTTTCCTGGTCTGTTTACCAGCCATCTCTCCATTGTATCCCAACAATTAGGCCAAAAGTTGCCATTTATCAATGCAGTTTCAATATCATTTTGTTTATGTAAGCCTGTCACGTACTTTTTTAAAAAATGTTTATTATTTTTATTTGAGAGGTGGAGGAGAAGGGGTAGAGAGAGGGGCTCTGTCTGCACAGAGCCTGACACGGGGCTCAATCCCAACAAACCATGAGATCATGACCAGTGAAAGCAAATGAGTATGTGAATCCATTCTAGTGCAAGTTCATATTTAAAACATGAATCAGATCATATCATTTCCCTAGCTAAACTTTCTAAGGACTCCATAATGACTTAAAGTAAAAACATAACCTCTTTGGGGCAAAGAATAAAATGCCTAGAATTAAGTTTATCTGAGGAGGTGAAAGAACTATACTCTGAAAACCATAAAACACTACTTTAAAAAACTGAAGATGCCACAAACAAATGGAAAGACATTCCATGTTCATGGACTGGAATAATTAATACTGCCAAAATGTCCATACTACTCAAAGTAATCTAAAGATCCAATGCAATCTCTCTCAAAATACCAACAGCTTTTTTTCACACAACTAGAACAAATGACACTAAAATTCATATGGAACCATAAAAGACCCCAAATAGCCAAAACAAAGCTGGAGATATCACAATTCCTGATTTCAGGATATATTACAAAAGTGTAGTAATCAGAACAGTATAACACTAGCAAATAATAGACACAGAGATCAGTGGAACAGAATAAAGAGCCCAGAAATAAACCCATGATTATATGGTCAATCTATGACAAAGGAGGCAAGAATATACAATGGGGAAAAGACAGTCTTTTCAACAAATGGTGCTGGGAAAACTGGACAGCCACATGCACAAGAATCAAACTGAACCATTCTCTAATATCATACACAAAAATAAGCCCAAAGTGAATCAAAGACCTAAATGTGAGACCTGAAACCATAAAGGCTGTAGAAGAGAACACAGGCAGTAATTTCTCTGACATGGACTATAGCATCATTTTTCTAGATATGTCTCCTAAGGCAAGAGGAACAAAAGCAAAAATAAACTACTGGGACTATGTCAAAATAAAAAGTTTCTGCACAGCAGAGGAAACCATCAACAAAACAAAAAGGCAACCTACTGAATGGGAGAAGATATTTGCAAATAATGTATCTGATAAGGTGTTAGTATCCAAAATAAAGAACTTATGTAAGTCAATGCAAAAAAACAAAAAAATCTGATTTAAAAATGGGCAGTGGACCTGAACAGACATTTTTCCAAAGAAGACATACAGATGGCCAAAGGATACATGGAAAAAGTGCTCAACAACACTAATCATGATGGAAATGCAAATCAAAACCACAATGAAATATCATCTCACACTTTCAGAATGGCTATAATCAAAAAGAACAAGAAGTATTAGAGAGAGGATATGGAGAAAAAGGAACACTGGTGCACTACCGGCAGAAATGTAAATTGGTATAGCTACTGTGAAAAACAGTATGGAGATTCTTTAAAAAATTAAAAATAGAAATACTATACAACCCAATAACTCTACTACTGGGAATTTACCCAACAAAAACACTAATTCAAAAAGACATATGCATCCTGTGTTTATTATTTACACAGCCAAGGAATGGAAGCAAGCCAAATGCCCACTGATAGATGAATGGACAAAGAAGATGTAATACACACACACACACACACACACACACACACACGTATATTACACAGCCATAAAAAAGGACAGAATCTTACCATTTGCAACATGATAGACCTAGCAGGTTTTATACGAAGTGAAATAAGTCAGACTGAGAAACACAAATACAATATGATTTCACTTCTATGTGGAATCTGAAAGACAAAACAATTGAACAAATAAACAAAAAGCAGAATCAGACCTATAAATACAGAAACATGATGGTTGCCAGAGAAGAAAGGGATGAAGGATGGGCAAAATCACTGAAGGGGAGTGGGAGATACAGGCTTGCAGTTATGGAATGAATACGTCACAGAAATAAAAGGCACAGCACAGGGAATGTAGTCAATGACACTACAATACCGTTGTATGGTAACAGATGGCAGCTACACTTATGGTGAGCACAGCATAAGGTAGAGAGAAGTTGAATCACTATGTTGTATACTTGAAGCCAATGTAACATTGCATGTCAACTGTACTCAAAAAAAAAATTTTAACAGGAAAAAAATATGTTCTCACACGTGGAAAATCTTGTGTGTGTGTATGACAGCATTATTATTAATAGCCAGAAAGTAGAGACAACCTAAATGTCCATTAACAAAAACAAACAAAAACTATAAACTCCATAGCAGGAACCACAAATGTCTTATTTGCCTTTGTAATTCCACTGTTTAGCACTTCGTAATAAATACTTGTCAAATATATAAAATATACTACCATAATAGCTCTTACAACTTTAAATGGGCTTGTTCAACACTCATTCCCAACCCCTTTTCTCATTTCCACTAATCTAGAAGCTAGCCTCTGTTGCCATTGAGGTGCCATATTAACACACTCTAGTCATTCAACAAATACATATTAGATTTGTTCAAGATGCAAGGATCAAACAGTCAAAAAACCTTGCCCTTGGATGTTTACCATTTAGTAGGGAGAGACACACAATAAAATAAGTTGGTAATTTATACAGTATATTAGAAGAAGATGAAGACTAAGAAAAAAATATAGTGTGAAAGCCACAGAGGGAGAATGGTGGATGCGTGTTAGTGAGTGTGAGTATGCATGCGCATGTATCCGGAGGGGGCTGCAATTTTAAATAGGGTGGTCAGGAAGGGGCTTACTGAAAGGGTGACATCAGGAAAAACTAGAAGGAGGTAAGGGAGGAAGCATTCTGGGTAGAGGGAACAGCAAGGGCACAGGTCCCGAAGAAAGGGTGCATTTGGTGAGGAACAGCAAGAAGCCAGTGGGGCTGAAGCAGTGATGAGGGGACAGTTGCAGGAAATGAAGTCTGAGAGGTGAGAGGGGGCCAAATCATGCAGGCCTTGCAGACTGCTCAAGAATTATGCTTTTATCTTGAATGACATGAGTTCCTGGAAGGCTTTAAGAGGATTTTGACTTACGTTTAAAAAAGAAAACCCTCTGGGCTTATATAGTGGTAATGATTGCACAACCCCATGTAAAAGACTAAAAATCACTGAATTGTACACTTTCTAAAAGGGCGAATTTTACGGCATGTGAATTATATCTTAATTAAAAAAAAAAAAAAAAAACACACTCCAAAGGTTGAGAATGGGCTGTAGGAGTGCAAGAGAGGAACCAGGGACATGAGGTATTAGGCCACTACAATAACCTAGAAGATGGTGGTGGCTTGGACCAGTGCAGTTGCAGCAGATATGGTGAAAAATCATTCCAATTCTGGGTGTATTTTGAAGGTGGGGCCAACAGGATTTGTTGCTGGAATAGATACAGTATATGAGAACATGAAATACAGGGTAACACAAAGGTTCTAGTCAATGAGCTTCTTCTTTCTGGATACAGGTGCTGTTCCTTCCTCACAGTCCTCCTTTATCCTGCCTACAGAGACAAGCATGAGGACAGTAACATACTAAGGATATTAGAAGGGAAAAGCAGGAATAGTCTGGCTCTTGAAGGCACTGTTGAACTGTATACCAGACTGCCAACCTCCAGTTTTCTTTTATAAGAAAAATAAGCACCCTAATAATTTAAACCATTAATAAGGTTTCTTGTGATTTGTACTAAAATGCATTCCTAACTGATATGCATGCTAATATTTTTAGAAATATGTTATGCAGGGTGCCTGGGTGGCTCAGTCAGTTGAACATCTGACTCTTGATTTCAGCTCAGATCATGATCCTAGGGTAATGGGATTGAGTCCCGCGTTGGGCTCCATGCTGAGCATGGAGCCTGCTTAAGATTCATTCTCTCTCTCTAAAATAAAAAATAAATAATAAAAAATAAAAATATGCTATGCTTTGTTTTGATCATCCAAATGATTTTTAAGTATACAGTTCAGTGGCATTAAGTACATTCACTATGTTGTACAGTCATCACCACTGTCCACTTCTGGACCTTTTTCATTATCCCAAACAGAAACTATACAGCCATTAAATAATGACTCCCCACACACCACCACCTTGAAGCCCTGGTAACCTCTATTCTACTCTCTGTCTCCATTAACCTGCCTAATCTACATACCTCATCTAAGGAGAAGAGTATATTATCCTTTTGTGCCTAGTTCATTTCACCTAACATGCTTTCAAAAGATTATCAGCGGGGCGCCTGGGTGGCTTAGTCGGTTAAGCGTCCGACTTTCGCTCAGGTCATGATCTCGCGGTTCGTGGGTTCGAGCCCCGCGTCGAGCTCTGTGCTGACTGCCAGCTCAGAGCCTGGAGCCTGTTTCAGTCTGTGACTCCCTCTCTCTCTGACCCTCCCCTGCTCACGCTGTCTCTCTCTCTCTCTCTCTCCTAGAAATAAATAAAACATTTAAAAAAAAAAAAAAGATTATCAGTATTGTACCGTATCAGAATTTCATTCCTTTTTAAGGCTTACATAAAATTCCATTGTATGGACAGACCGCATTTTGTTTACCCATTCACCTACTGCTGAACACCTGGGCTGCTTCCACCTCATCACTACTGTGAATAATGCTGCTGTGAACGTCAGTATTCAAGTGTTGGCTTCCAATTCTGTTGAGTATATACCTAGGAGTAGAACTGCTGGATCATATGGTTTAACTTTTTATTTAGATGTTTAACTCTTTATACATATTTTTAAACAACAGCTTTTAAATAGCAATTTTTATGCTTCACTTTTTGAAGACCTGCTGAAGTGTTTTCCACAGCAGCTGCATCTTTTACGTTCCCACCACCAGTGCTCGAGGGTTCCAATTTCTCCACCTCCTTGTCAACACTTGCTATTTTCAATCTTTGTTTCTGATAACAGCCATCCTATTGGTTGTGAAGTGTTATCTCATTGCGGTGTTGACTTGGACTTTCCTCATGACTGAAGATGTTGAGCATCTTCACATGGGTTTATTGGCCAGCTGCATACCTTCTTTGGAAAGAGGTCTACTCAGGTCCTTTGGCCATGGTGATCCTCCTCCATGCAAACCTGCCAAAAATACTTTAATGGCTTCTCCCTGCTCTCAGAATAAAGTTTGAAATCCACATGAGCCACGAGGCACTATAGGACCTGTCCTGAGCTCACTACTCCAGCTTCATTTTGTAACTCTCCACCCTCACCCTGTTGCTCTATCCACACTACCTGACTAGAGGCTTCTCTCAGTGATTTGAACTCCTTGCCCCTCCTGCCTTTACCTCCTTGCCATTCCTCAGGTCTCAGCTTCAACATCATTTCCACAGCGAGGACCTCTTTTCCTTCACTGCCTTTATGGCATGATAAGTGAAATGACACAATTATCTATGATTGTTTATTATCTGTTTCCTGCTCTAGAATATAAGGTCCTTAATGGCAGGAGCTAGCCAACATCTTTTTATTTTGATAATATAATCTAGCACACTGCAGGCTTTCAAAACATATTTGTTAAACAAATACATATATGGGGGTGCCTGGGTGGCTTCAATTTGTTAAGTGTCTGACTCTTCATTTTAGTTCAGGTCATGATCTCACGGTTCGTGGGATCAAGCCCCATGTTGGGCTCTGCGCTGAAAGCGTGGAGCCTGTCTGGGATTCTTTTTCCCTCTTTCTCTCAAAATAAATAAACATTTTTAAAAATGAATACACATATGAAGCTTCTTTCCCATTGTGAAAAATCTGCTAAGTTCTAAAGAGTTTTTTAAAAAAATCATTCCTAGTCACCAATATTTCAAATTTTCAAATTTTGCAGTGTAAATTACATAACACACTATTATACCCTCATTTTTGATACTTATTTAGTTACCTCTGATTCAGTATTATGTGTGCTATAGCAAATCCACAAGTATACTATTCTCTAGAAACACATCAAAAACATTTATATGTTTTATTTTCAGTAAGGAGTGATAGAATTATTTCAATTTCACTCATTTTCATTCCACCAAAATGGTGAAGATTTGCCAGACTGAAACAATTCATTTCCCTTCATTTAAACACTTATCTGTAAAGGCAGCATGAAGTATGCCATAGAAATCATCTCTCTTCGAAGCCTATTACATATGCTTTGTAATTTACTGGAAATTGAAATCATCAGTAATCATTTCTTCCTGTTCCCCTGTCAGGCTAGAGTCCTTTTTTTAAGAGCTTTCTCTTCAGGTTTTGCCAACACATTTTTAAAAGTCATTTTCCCTCTTCTTTTAAAATGAAAATGTGCCTACAAAGTTCAAAATTTTAAAATAGAGCATTCCTAGATCACACCTCAATAAAAAAAAAAAAGAATGGAGCAATTTCAAAGCAAAATTTCTTTTCTATCCCATTCAGGCATTTATCTTCCCCTAGAGAAATGTAAATGAGTAAAGAGGCAAGGTCCATACATAAAAAGAAAACAGTATACTAAGATGTTTACCAGAAAACCACCCTATAATTCAAATATTAAGGGTCATTGTCAACACGTTTAGGCCACGAGCACAATCTACCTTTAAATTGCTGTAACCTGATGGAAGGGATAAAAGTTTGACATAGCATTCCTCTAAAGAGAGCAGGGTAAAAAGATGAGCAATAAATCCATATGGAAGCGGATACGGGCCAAGCAGACATTATAGAAAAAAAACTAGGAAAAATCAATAACTGCAAAAAGGGACAACACAACCCAGGGGTAAAAAGAACCTGTAAATTCTAAGGATTTAAGATCTTTTGGAAGATTTTCATTGAATTGGGGTGCTTCTCCCAAAACTCCAGCCTCTCAGTTAAAAAAAGAAAAAATGAAGGTTATCTTCTTAACCAGAAGTTCATAATATTTTTAAAAAGCAAGCCACAATGTAACTCCTTTTAATGCTTCTGTGCCCAGTTCCATAAATGTGCCTGGCACTTCAAAGTCATTCATAAAACATCCCTGGGCATTCCAATGAGCTATCAAAGTTTGTTAGATAAAACACAATGCTAAGAGGGTTGTCACAAATCCCAGTTATTTACCTGTTAGCTTCTCTTTATGAAGCTCTAGCACCCCAAGTAGCTATTATGGTTAAATGGACAATGATGTAAAACACCTAGACTGTGCTGGCACAGAGGAAGCACTCAATAAATATTAGCTCTCCTTTGTGTGCATGGCATTGTCCCAAGACTTAGGAAACGCTGCATCTCCAAAGTGACACTCTTGTTCAACTGATTTGGAGGAAAGTATCTCTGTTCCCAAGCAGAGGCTAGCTCAGTATTTTTGTGTCCTATTTGAGGATCAGAAAGAAAGCAAGATTTCAGTAGGTCCTAACTTAGGCACTGTCAAAGTAAAGGAGGGAAGCAACCCGAAACGACAGCTGTCAGGAGAGGGGAAAAAAATCTTAATGGTAATAACTAGGTTTCTGCAAAAATAACTTTTCCCAGACAACTGATAGCAGAAGTGACTACGCAGCTAAGCCTCCAGAAAGTAGGGAGTCACTGCCCTACTTCTTTCCTTTCTTTCATATTTAGGTGTCTCAAAAATGCTGCCGATCCACACTGTTCCCATTACCCTTTTCTCTTCTCTTCTGAACCTACTCCAATTGGGCTTCTATCCCACTGCTCACGTAAAACTACTGCACAAGGGCACAGGGCCTCTTTGTTGCCAAAGCCAGTTGCTGACCATCAGTCTCCACCTTACACGACCTCTCGGTGGCATAACACAGTTGACCACTCCGTCCCTCAGCTTTCAAGACTCCACCCTCACCTAACTGTGCTCTAGTGTGCTGGATCCTTCTGTCCTCAACCTTTAACACTGATCTGACCCAGTCTTGCAGCTGTAGGACACATCTTATACTGATAATTCCTCAATTTAGATCTAGCCCAGACTCCCTTGGACTATAGATATACATTCAAGTGCCTCTTCAACACCTCCACCTGGACATCTAAGAGGGACCTTAAATTGAACACGTTCAAACTGAGTCACCCTAAAACTAACCCTTCACAGTCTCCTTTACCTCAGTTTACCACAGTTCCATCCTTTCAGTTGCTCAGGCCAAAGCCTTGGTGTCATCCCCAACTTTTTTCTTTCTTTCTTATCCCCAAATCTACTGGCCAATGTCATTAGCTCTACCTTCAAAACATTATAATCGAAAACGTTTTTCGCTAACTCCAGTGCTTCTACCCCCATCCAAGTCATCACCATCTTTTGCCTAAATTATTCGTACGACCTTTGCCCCCTCTCCACCATAACCTCACCCATGAGGGTGAGATGATAAGATCACCTGATTTATCCGCTCAACACCCTCCACTCATGCTCTATCTCACTCAACCAAGCCCCACAAATCTGGCCCCTTTCCTTTCTAACACCATCTTCTGCTCCAGCCCTAGTGGGCTACTAACCATAGCAGGAAAATTCCCAAGTCAGGGCCAGGTGCTATGCCTTCAGCCTGGAACACTCTGCCCACATTGGCAGGTTCCCTAATCATCTTCAGGTCATTACTCAGAGGTCATCTTTAAAATGAGGCCTTGCCTATTTGAAGTTGCTAACCCTACTCCATAAACATCCTAGTCCCTCTGCCTGCTTTACTTATTAATTTTGTTTATTGTCTGTCTCTCCCCACTAGAACATAATCTGCACAAAGACAGGAATTTTTGTGCAATTTGTATTTTACTGACTCCTCAATGCCTACAGTACTCAGGCTGTTCAGATCAGTCCCGGATATTTTCACAGGGAAGGCGATGCTCAATCAGGTGGGGTTAAGTTCATTCTGGGCAAAGGGCATATCAAGTTTAAAGATACAGAATAAGCATCTTTATATAGTACAACGAGTATAATATATACCTGGAATCCATAAGCAGTTTGGTTTTGGTTGCCTTAAGGTTTCAACAGGAAGTGAGGCAAGAGAAAGATACAGAGATCTAATACTTACTAAGCACTTACTATATGCCAGGCATTGATTTAATTTCTGTTTTTGAGCAATTCAACCATCACAGCAATCCTTCTCATACAAAGAGGCCACTACTGTTATCTCCATTTTTAGGCGTATAAACCAAGGACAAAGAGATTAACTGACTAGCCAAAGCCACTCAGCGAATAAATGAAAGACAAACTTAAATCCAGGCAGACAGACTCCAGAACTGTACTACTAACCATTACACCATATTGCCTCTGTGCGGAGAATCTCAAATTTCATGGTACAGATAAGATTTTACACTGGGGAATAAAAGATTAGTCTGCACTGTAGGAAGATGACTGACTACGATGTGCAGAACAGACTAGAGAAGGTCAAAGAGAACAGGGAGGTACAAGATAATGAATTTGAAGGCGGGACTTAGGGCAAGGAAGAGAGAGAAGGGCGGGCAGGTTTTAGACACACCCAGAATACAGAAATTAGTAGGCGTTTTCATAGTGTTATGGCTGAAGACATAGGAATTCTGGCTCTGCCATTTACCATTCTCTCTGCATATATTTACATTAAAAAAAAAATCAGAAGCTGAAAGAAAGTCAAAGTATCACTCTATCACTAGTTAGTGCACCATCCAAGTACTACAAAGCAGGAATCCAATGATGCTGGATTAGAGCATTTGGCTTAGGGTCAAGATGCACTAAGGACCTCTACATTTCCTTAAGTTCAGTTCTGTATCTCAGGGGATCTTCCCATCTTCAGGCCAACCACAAGTACAGAGACCTGACGCAGCATCCATCACACTCAGGCTTTGTGCAGAGAGAATGAGATGCTCAGGAGATGAAAGCCCAGTTACATGAAGTGCTCATTTTCAACTTACTACACTGTCCATAGGAAAGGAGGAAGTATGAAAGTAGTCCTGGAGAAGAATGTGATGGAAGAACTACCACATGGAGGCAGGAAACCCTCAGGAGACAGGACAAGACAAGGCCACCCCAATCCCAGAGATAAAGGGAAATGAAAGGCAGAAGACTCAATAGCTGTGTTATTACTCAATATCCACCAATCTTACTCACTGGTCAGTACAGCCAGTGTCCTAGACTCTGCTTCAATCAGCACATTGTTAATATACCAGAAGGCGGGGAAAAGCCACCAGACACTATGTGTGATGAAAATGAAGGGGGCAAAAGACAAACAGGATCAGTACACCATAATCTGTCAATCTGAAAGTAAAATTAACTCCAAGACAGTGGTGAGGAGACTATAATTTTCACCCAACACTGAACAGAACTGGAGGGAGCAGGCTGGTCACTGAAACAGTTCCAAGAAAAAACTGCTGCCTCTGGCAGCGCTACCTCAATTCTAGCAGCTTTAAGGCTAACATTTTGAGTGTCGGAGAAGGAAAAACCGGAGAGACCTTACACCTCAGTTCCTACTACTAACAGAGGGGTGGGACGCAGGGCCTCTCCAAAAGATCAAGAACAGAAAGTCTTGGGGCGCTTGGGTGGCTCAGTCCATTAAGTGTCCAACTCTTCCTTTTAGCTCAGGTCATGATCTCACAATTCATGAGTCTGAGCACTGCATCAGGCTCTCTGCTGGCAGTGTGGAGCCTGCTAGGGATTCTCTTCTTCCTCTCTCTCTGCCCGTCCCCACTCATTCTGTCTCTCTCAAAATGAGTAAATAAACTTAAAAAGAAAAAGAAAAGAAAAAAAATCTTTTGAAAAGATTCCAGAGGTGCCTGGGTGGCTCAGTGGGTTGAGAGTCTGACTTTGGCTCAGGTCATGATCTTGCAATTCATGAGTTCAAGCCCCATGTCGGGCTCTGTGCTGAGGGCTGAGCCTGGAGCCTGCTTTGAATTCGGTGTCTCCCTCCCTCTCTGCCCCTCCCTTCTCTCTCAAAAATAAATAAAAACATTTTTAAAATGCTAAAAGATTCTAGATAACGTAGGATACAGTCTGGCATAAGAGCCAACAGATGATAATCCTTCCATCCCTGAAAAAAAAACAGAGATGATGGCAAGACTTCCCATTAGTAATCTAGATGAAAGATCCAACCTAAAGGACCTAAAACGGATCACTAGGCTATAGAAAAGACTAAGCTCTGCATCCAGTGGTTTTCTAGACTGTTCTCAATACCAACTACATGGGAGACATACAACAAAATATCCTGTTTACTGTTTTAGTCTTCCAAGTGTCATTTTTTCTGCTACAGAGGCTCACCTCTCCTCCCCTCCCCATCCCACATGATCCCGCTGGGAAAGCTCATTAAGTTTATCAAGGAAGTATGCTTTTTGGCTAAAGAAAATTAATAATTTTAATACATCCTTCCTGTCTTTAAAAACATATAATGCCAGACAAAATAAGAATTTACTAACACACATACTCACAGAAAACAGGAATATAAAAAAGTCTTCCAATTATTCAAAAATCACCCACATACATGACATTATTTCCTTTAGGATTCAATTGGGCAAAAATGATGGCACAATAACAGTCAAGGCCACTTTTAGATAATTATATTTATATATAAATAAATATTTAAAAACTTACATAGTACTTAATTTGGTGACTCGATAGTCTGGAAAATCAAAACATACACAACTAAAATTTTTTTCCTTTTATTTTAGGTTGAAAGCCACAGTTTTTGGTTGTGTTTCATTTAGATGCATCCCTGATACTTTATAAAAGTAACTGTTTCATAGGTCACAAAAGAATCTTCTGGCTTCTCATAAGCCCACCCATCTTGTAAGGAGGTCTAACCGAGTGCTCCCTGCACTCCCTGGACTATACACTGGAGGGTTGCTGGCTCCTAGGAGGCAAACTGCAGAGAACAAGTGCACAATAAATATCTGTCAGATGAGTGAATGAAAAAAAAATGAATGAATGATGTTGTCAGGGTGAGGTTTAGAATAGTTCCCTTGATCTGGGGGTGAAATCTTGGCAAGATCATGGAGTATTTTATAGAAATTAATTTTTGGATACGACCTGAAGATAGCAGCACTGCTCTAACAGAGGGAGGAGACCTTGGAAGTTCTGAGGAAAATACTGGAAGAGAAGGCAGCCAACAAGACTGGGCACTGGGAGACAGAAGTGCCCAAGATGAAAATACAGATAGCAGCATGGGGGAAAGAGACTCTAGAAACTTGCCTTTCTTTGCCTCTATTTCCTCCACGCCCATGCCCTCCCTCCTTGGCCATGTAATTCCTTTTAATCTTCATCTGCCCCATCCATTAAATGTCCTCAAGTACCTCTTTTCCACTGTACTTATCAGTTAGAATTTTACATTAATCTGTATGCCTGCTTGATGACCTAACTCCCCTGCTGGTCTATAAGCTCCATGAAAATGGGGACCTGTCTACTTTGTGCTCATCCCTAATTACTACATGCCCAGCACAGTGCCTGATTCATTAAATATTTTTTAATGAGTAAATGAAAAATAATGTCTAATACAGATTTTTAAAGGCATTCATAATGGGATGAATGATGTTAAGGCTTTCCTTCTCATTCCCAGTGAAAGCCTCAGAACAGTGTACATTGGTTGCTAATGTTTCTGTTGGAAAGGGCTCTTCTGGAAGAACTGGAAACTGCATGGAGTTTCACATCTTGGCAACCTGATGCAGCACAATTTTAGCACATAAGGATAAAGGAGACCAAAGGCAGAGAAGCTGTAGGGAAGTAAGTCCTGGGATTTTTCACATATCTTAGAAATTTTGGACTTTCTAAGACCACAGAATTGGGGGTTTCAGGTACTCTTACCTAGACTGCATGGAGTGGGAGACTCCAAGTGACCCCTGGGTTATACAGTTATTAACCTAGACCCTTAAAAGCTCATTTAGAAACATAAAGATCTAGGCAGAAAGAGTAATACCTGTGAGCTTCAATGGAATTAATGACAACAAAAAACCCCCACAAAATTTGATAGAGGTTTAGATACTAAATATAAGGAAAGCACAAATTATGTTTTTGAGACTTATTTCATACTCTTACAAATACTGCAAACTTACTACAAAGAAAATGATTTTAGCAAATTCTGTTCTTGCAAGATCATTAAAACACATTATTATAATAAAGGTTACAGGACTGGTCTTACACTTCATTTAGTCATCAGAGTAAATTATCCTAAGAATCAATTAATTAATTAGCTAAGTCAAGATGCAGTCCTTGAATGCCAACATGGGCCAAGCACCGGAGCAGGAGGAAGAAACCAATTATGCAGGCAGCCAAATGTAATTCCAACCAGATAACATATTTCTGTAGTTTTATAATAGAAGAGAAAACACCCCGGTTACAAATCACTTCACATTTTCTAAAGTTTTACTATGTCTGTAATGTAATGCAAGGTGTGTGTGTGACAAAGCAGATGGCTAAAACCTGCCTTAAAGGAGCTCCTGCTTCAACACATACCTTTCTAAAGTTTCCAAAATATTTTCTAAATAATCCAATCTAAGAGATTTATACTGATTAGCTAAATGGATGGAGGTTAAAAGGGAAAAAAAAGTGAAGAAGACCTATCAATGTATTTACCTGTTTTCTTCTTATAACAAACAGATGGTATACTTTGATGAAAATACATTCTTAATCATACTAATAAAAAGAAACCATATGGTATTGAACCTTTTCAGCTCTAAGAAGGTGAGTCTCAGAGTAAAATCCTTGGACAAATATAAATTAAGATTTATGGTTGGCATGATATATGAGCTACATGATTTGCCATAAAATGGAGGAGAAGGAGCGAGTCACACATGTCATACTTTTCAGTGAAAAGCAATCTCACAACTATTAAGAGATTCATGACATGTCCCTCACACAGGTACTAAAGACAACTCCACAAATTCTGCAAATGTTTTGTCCCCGGATCAAGGGACTTATCTAAACCACACAATGACTAATTCAACCCCTCTCAAAGGAATGAACTTTTCCAATAAAGAAAAATAAATTGAAATGCCAGTTACTTTAAATCAGGCACTTAACTAACGTGTTGCTACTTATATTGCACAGATAAATATTCTGGCCTAAGATCTAGGGAAGCATGAATGTAAATGGGGGTCATTATGAACGAGCTCTATTTGAAGAAGGGCTTTAAGGTATACATTACTTTGCAGGTCTCAAAAAACAAAACAAAACAATCTGATTTTGCTTAGAACAGGGATAGCAGGTTGGTGGAAGTTACCAGAAAGTCAATTATGCATTAAACTGTTATATGTTCTCTATACATATTTCAAAACTCAGAAAATACTGAATTCACTGCCACTGCCACCTCCTTGGGGTATTCCATAGGCTCCAAGACTTTAAAAAAAAAAAATCCAAAAAGGAATGCCACCTCCAGAAATAATGGGCACCCAGAACCTTGGCTGCAGTGAAAGCAGCCAGGAGGGTTCATTGGGCTCCATTCTTGCTGTTTCACCTGAGCCTGCAGAGGCCATCGCCGGGCCAGATTAAGGCTGGTGAAGTTACAAACACATTTTTCTTTTCAAATGGATCAGGAAGTTCCAAAATGTCCGAGTCTGCAAAACATTAAAGCTATGGGCAACTTTAAATGGGTTACTGAATAGAAACAAAGACTTCAAAAACATAAATACTAAGGCATTCATTCCCCTCAACCACTCCCAAGCTGGAAATCTTTCTTTAGGGAATGCCTTTTGATTTAGTGAGTGCCCTGAAGTCCTTCCTCCAATACCAAAGTGTAATCTGTTGGTTAGCCGCTCTTCTGGAAGAGATCATTGCTCATCAAGTTCTGCCTTGTTGCCTCACTGGTTAAAAGGCACTGCACCTTGGTTATCTTTAACGCACCCACAGCAGTGCTTGCTGCTGCTCTTTACCAGAGTAACTGAGGAAGAACAACACACAGAAGCACAAAGATAGGTACATAACCCATTACAGGAGGGCCTCGCTATGTGAGGACAACAGCTGTATGAAAAAGGACATTAAAGTCAATTCGCTTAAAACAGGGACCAAAATTTCATGGTGAATGTGGGAGTTTCATCAAGTTAAGAAAGTATGAAGTTGGATACAAGTGTATTTTATCTTCTATTTCAGAAACAATAACAAATGCAACTCTGTGCTGACTAATATACTAGTAGTAACAAACAACTGTTCCGTCAATACCATTAGATACAGTTTTTCTAACATTTCCCAACTAACTTTCCCAGCACTAATTATAGTGACAGAGATTCTTCCAAAAATACAGGTATCACCAAATTCCCTTTAATTTTTTTTAATAGTCAGATCCTTCTCTTAAAATGTCTAACATGTCATTATTTTGGTGGATTTTCTCTTCTGCAATCATTCACTGGTCTAACACTGCCATATTTCATTTGCCAATGACTTTGCATGCAAGTCTGGCAGTTTTTCAACATTACTTTTCTTGATTTCATTAAATCTTTACTTCCTGTATTTTTGCAAAATCTGCCATTTGACTCTGCAATTGAGTACAATGATTTTACATCTTCCCAACAATCAGTGAGATACTCTAACAGGATGGGCAAGGATTGTATTCATCACGCCTGAGTGGGAACTAATTTTACACGTGGACAGTTCATGAGTGAACATTTTTATGTTATAATGACTTCTGTTTCCCCATGCAACCTTTGCAGCTGCAAGGCATGAGATAATGTAGACTCAGATGACAAGGAGGGCCATATATGAAAGGCCACAGCCATCACAGATACCCTGGTCTCTGGGAACTAGAAACCTTCCTCAGAGGACTACAAGTACATCCCAGAAACACATCCTAACAGTTTACATTTTAACACTGCCTGTCTGCATGCCCTATCATCAGAGAATAAACAGACTGAATAAAATGATACCTAGTATGCATCCTTCTCTTTGATAATGTAAATGATTTTATTCTGGCATCATTCGCTAAACCGCAGCAGCAAAATTAAAATCTTGGCTTATTAATTTAAGCATCCAAATGTATATCTGGCAACTATAAGAATCTGGATCTACTGAGGGTACTAAGTGCTTTTAAAAGATAAAAAATGTGTAGCATATGGTTATTATCCTTGTTCTAGAAACTGAGTGAGTGTGTGTGTGTGTGTGTGTGTGTGTGTGTGTGTGTGGATCGCCTTGCAGGAAAAGCTATTCAGAATCCTCAAGTCCAAAATAAAACAAAATTTTTTTATCTTTGAAGCCTCACAAGAAAACAAAGATAATGCCACAAGATGATAAACAGAGATGGAAAAGACAGCACTGTGTGTTAAAAAAAGACCTTTAGAGTCAGACAGACCTGGTCCTCAATCTCAGATGCTGTGTTCCAGCTGTGTGATTGTAAGTTCATTGTGCTCTCCAAGTCCCACTCTCCCCGTGTGTGAAATGCAATGGTTGCTTAGCTCCCAGTTAAGACCAAATGAAATACTTAAAAGTATCTTAAAAATTGTGAGTAGTACCTGAGCTATAAACCATATCTTAGCTGAATGAATACCTCCTTCTTTCAGGCATTATGACCATATTAAAACCTCCAGAAATCTCTAATGACACTCTACCTCTCTATGAAAACAAGGTGTTATGATATCATTATGTGGAATTTGTCAGCATTCCTTGATAAAGCCAGTATTATAAACAAAATGGGACCTCCCAAAATGAGGTCCCAGATCCAAGCACATACCTGCTGAGCCTTACAAATAAAAATTAGTTGGATTAAGTGAATGGAGTCTTTGAAGCCAGATATACCTGGGTTAGAATCTTAAACCTTTCTGGTCTTGAGATTTTGGGCAAAGCACTTAGCCTTTCTGAAGGTCTGTAAAATGAGAATAACCAACCCCATCTTTAAAAATTATTTTAAGAAAAAAAATTATTTTAAGAACTGAAAAAAGTAATTTATGTAAAAGTACCTAGTATTCAGAAGGCTTCCATCTTTATTACCAACACTCTACAGATACTGTCATTTTTAAAATAAGATAGCAACAATTTGTATTTTAAAAGAACAAACTTCAAACCTCCAGAGATCAGTATGTGAGTCAGAGTCCTTCAGACCCACACTCCATAAGGTATATTTTAAAACACCTTATGACAGCAATAAAACACATTCCTAAGGTCTGTTCCAAAGATGTCATATCTATTGGTCATGTCTTCTCTAAGATGACAACATAAATAAGAAACTGATAAAACCAATGGGATAATGGTCAAATAATGAGTACCGTTCAAGGACAATGTTCAAAATAATCTTTCAATTGACCAAGCAATTGAAAAGTTTGCAAACACTGCACTGCCCTTCTAGGTACAACACAGCCAGTGGCAAAAAGCACTATGCATATGTGCAGGGGAGGAGCAGAGAGGGAGAGAATCCCAAGCAGACTCAGTACTGTCCACGTATAGCTAGATGCAGAGCTCAATCCCACGAAACGGTAGATCATGACCCGAGCCAGGATCAAGAGCCAGATGCTTAACTGACTGAGCCACGCAGGGCCCCTCTAGACTTTTTTGAGTCTCTGCAAATACTCTCTACTTTCTTGCCCCAACACCATCTACTGCACTGGACTAGCTAGACTCTCACCCATGCCTCAACCACCTAATTTTCCTGAACATTAACCTGAGCAACTGAACTTTACCAAAGACAACCACACAAGGCAGATGGAATCTACTACTGGCAGATCATGCTTACCAGGCTCAAATAAACAGTCAAACAGACTCAGATAGGCCCTCCCACTGTCTGCAACAACTACACATTTCCACTCTTTCTCTACTCAAGCCTCCAACTTCCCTGTCACCCACAGCTGATACTTATTCCATATGCCCCATAGGACACAGAAGCCATCACACTGGCACTCACAGCCTGGAACTAGGTTTGTCCCCTCTCTTCCCTTCCTCCTGTTACACAAAATGAAGGTGTCTCTCATTTCACTGGCCACCTTTCTCCCTCTTCAATCTCTCTCTCCTGGATCCTTGTAATTAGCATTTAAACATGCTTTCATACCTCTCATCCTTATAGCATATCCATTTCTACCTTCCAACCTGTATCTTTATTCACATTCAGAGCAAAGTTTCTCAAAAGAGTTATCCATTCTTTCTTTCTCCATTTGATTTAGAAGTTCAATCTCTTTTTAACTAAAAGAAAAATGTCATAGCAAATGTAACAAAAAATACATGAAAATCAAATACTATCTTTCTACTTTCCCTATCCTGTCTTCATTTTCCTGAAGTAATCAATATTAAAGTTTGATGTGTATCTGTCCATACCATTCTCTATGCTCATATAAATCCATACAGACATTTATATACATATATAAAGTTAGTGTGCTTGTTGATAAAAGAAGCATCATAATTAACATACTATCTGCATCATGTGTTTTTCATCTAACAATTTTTATGGAAATCCTTCTAGGTCAGTTCACATAGATACAATTCTTTTTAACTGAAATGAATTTCCTTCTTAACAGGCGCTTTGGTAGTTTACAGTTTTCTGATGCTACAAATAATGCTGCAATAAGCCTGCAATAAGCTTACATACATGTAGTTTCTCTGAATGAATTTTACCTCGAGAACTGCTGTCCCAAGGAGTATGCAGACTACATTTCATAATACGTTATAAATTTACTTCTTTAACCACTCTATCCTGGCTGCCACCCCTACCATGCCAGCTGCTGCTAAGGAGGGCAATGCACACCCTGTTGCCAGGGCCAAGGGATATTCTTCATTCCTCATCTACTTGATCTTGCAGCAGCATCTGGCATCTTGACCTGCCCCTCCTTCCTGAAGCCACACTTGCCAGCTTGTCCTTCGCCTTTTGGCTCCTCCTTCCTCATTTCCTTGGTTGGCTTCTCGTCTCCTACTTGATCAAGTTCTGGAGCTCTCAGACTCAGTTCTAGATCCTCTTTTCTCCTTCTAGGCTCTGTTACATTCTATCTCTTCTGAATCTAATCAACTCTCTTGGCTTCAGATATCATGCTCTAAGAAAACAGCTCTTAAATTTCTTATTTCTAACTCCTTTTTCAGCTCCTAGCCTGTATATGGAACAACACGTCTTGGAAGTCTCACAAGCTGAAGAACACATCTCAGATCCATCCATTTCTCCCTAACTTCCCTGCCACCATTCTCATACCAGCAACTGCCATACCTCTCCTACTAAACTATAGCAGAGGCCTCCCACTGGTCTCCCTCTCAACCTCAACCTCAACCTACTCCCCACGAAGGACACAGGTCTTCAAAAAACTTAAATCAGATCAGGTCACATACTTGCTTTATACCTTTCCCCAGCACTGTATATTTGCTAGCCCTCAGAGTCTTTAATGTGGTCCTGCCAGTCCTGAACAACCTGGCCACTACCTCCCTCTGCCTCTCTACCATGTCCCCACTCTCCAGCCACAATGACTAATTTTCCTGTCCTTAGAAACAGGTCAAGCTCTCTCTTCCCTCAAGGTTTTCCTGTCCCTGCTCCAAATGCTTTTCCCTTTTGCTTTGCCTACTTAACTGCTAATCATCATGTAGGTTTCTACTTTAATAGCACTTCTCTAAAAGACCTGCCTTGACTCACCCAGCTGAAACTGTGTTCTGTTACACTCCGAGTGATCTTCCTTCTTTGCCCTTATCATACTTCTTTACTTGTAATTATTTGGTTTTAATATTTGACTCTCCTGCTAAGCTGTAAACTCTACAAGGGCAGGACACTGTATGTTTAAGGCTCTCCACTGGAGCTTTACTACCTAGCACGGCACCTCTCACATAGCAGGCACTTGGTGTTTACTGAATAAATGAGGAAAACATACTTTATTTCATTTGGGGAGATTAAGGAAGATTTCCTGGAGGAAATAGTAGTTCAACCCCCTACATGAACAGACCAGATTTCAGTAGTTAGAGATGAAAGAACATTTCGGAAAGAGAAAACTGAGATTAAGTGTTCGGTACTAGTTAGAGATTTTGTAATCCAAAATTCAACACAATCCTGGCACCATGCATAAAATACAAATCTTGTTATACCAAAGCAAAGCAGATGAACCAGCAGAGTGTCACCATTTGTTACCTAAGTACTAATTCTGTGACTAGCTCAAACTGGCTCCCTCACAACTTCTGTCTACCAATGTCATCCCACCTCCTGGCCACCTAGGTTCCAGGTTTTGAAGCTCTCTTTGACTCAACTTTTTATTATTCTTATTCCATATTCAACCAGTCATTGAGTTTGACTGGTTTTTCCTTGGTCTTTCCCAGCTATTCTCTTTCTCTATGTCAACAAAGACACCCTAATTCAAGCCCTCTTCACATATGGAATTACTCCAAACTTCTCCTAAATCAGAGTTTCTCAAGCTCGGCACTGCTGACGTTTCAAGTGAGATAATTCTTTGTAACAGGTGGCTGTCTTTACACTGTAGAGTGTTTAGCAACATACCTCTTACCCACTAGATACCAGTAGCACCCTGCCCCTCAACTGTGACCGTCAAAAATGTCTCTGGACATTGCCAAATGTCCCCTGGGGGGTGCAAAATCATGCCCTGTGGGGAACCACTTTCTTAGATGACCTCACAGAAAGAGCTCTCTGAAATTACCCAGTCAAAACTCAACCCATTCTTCCGGGCCAACTCAAATTTCGCCTTTTCTATGAAAATATGGATGCTTATCAACAATCAGATGCACAAATGTTTAACTTTACAAATAATCAAAAATCTGTCCAATAAAACAAATGAGAGACCGCAGTCTGCTTACCAGTTTGACAAATGATCAACAACAATGATAATGCCCATTGTTGATAAGGATGTGGAGAAACTGGTACTGTCATATACTTCTGGTAGGAATAAACTGGTATAATGCTTTGGGATGGCATTTACCAATAGGTCTTGCATCTTAAGATGATCATATCCTTTGACTCTATCCAATGTGAAGAGATAATCAGGTAAGTACGCAGACTATAGTGTTCTGTAACAGTAAAACTGAAAGCATTCTAAGTCCCTCAGTAGGAGACTGTTAGGTAGATAACAGTACATTCAGACTACTGTGCTTTTAAAAAGGATAAAGAAAAAAAAAAAAAAACCAGTGAATATAAATATATATATGCAAGGTTTCAAACCAGTATATGCTCCATAACACCATTTTTATAAATAACATACTTATGTATGGTTATACATGGAAGAAAGACTCAATGAGTATTTGTCAAAATATTAACAAAACTTCTATCCTCAAATCATATTTTGAATGTATGAGAGGAACTGTTTAATCTTCTTTAAAAACCTCTTGGAAAAGTCCAGCTTAATGAACTATACTTTAAATTTTTCAGTTTACTTAAAGCAGGCTTATACATTTATTTGCCACCTTTACTTCGGGCAAGTATCCTGAGTTGGAATATTCTGTTCTGAGTCATATTTTTGCCCTAGAGAAATCAATGGTAAAAAGGAAGTTTACACAGAGAAATATATTTTTGTGCATGACAGCTTACCGGTGTGATGCATACATGAATCATACTGAAAATATGTCCCTTGAAATCAAAGAAAACAATATGTTTATACAAAGAATGTGCCCCAAAGTTCCCCAATAAAGGAAAGTGTTTAATCAAAATATTTGTTGACAGCTGGTTAGTGCTGATTCTAAAGTAGAAAAGAAAATCAGTGTCATTGTAGTCTTTGTTTTGTGTGTAAGAGCCGAATATGCAAATTAGCCCAAAATGGAGACTCATTATCTGTTTTACACTTCAAGTGTGATTTTAAGCACTGTAGGTATATATACACACACACACACATCCAGAATACACATATATCTCAACAAACCATGCACATCATCTGTTCAGAACTGAGAAACGCATGCATGCTTCTACAACATTAAATGGAAGGCAGATGGTAGGCACTGATCAACAGAAATAAAATAAAATCCTTCTAAATCCTACTCCCTCTAACATTCCTTCTAATTTTTTTCTTCAGAAAAATATCAAGCAGTTCTTCATTACTGTTGATTTGCAACTTCAAAATTACAATAGGCAATGCAAAAGAGGATTTCAAAGAGGGAAAAATGTCTTTTGGCAGAGACTCTCTTTCATAGACTTAGGCAAGAGATAACACTAACTTTGAAACTCATAGCATACTGTAGTTTTATCAGTATCTAATGTGTAAATTAGCTCTTTCTATAACGGGAGCTTTAGCTTTCAAAATACATAATTACTGATCATTTTAGTCTGCATCACATTTCTTTTGCAGGGTGAAAAGAACTAAAACAGCTGTTACATCCTAATAGCTTCCTAATGTGCACAGAATTTCTATGACTATTAGAAATTAAACCTACAGCTTCCTATCAGGCAGAACATATTCATGTGTATATATGACCCACATTATTTGGAAGAACAATTATTAACTTATGAAATTATAATTTGAAACATAATGAAGTAACACTGCTCAAGAAAATATTACAGTTCTTAAACAGGGTCAAAGCCACCAGTCCACACCAATCAGTTCCCCCACCTTTCCTCACATCGTCGATAAAGTGCTTTGGGCTGAAGGGAGTCCAAGGGTACATGCGACCACCATTCCTTGCAGGGATCAAGCCCTCTATTTTCATACTGGGAGATGAATTTTTAGAAGGTGAATCAAGTTTGGCACTCTGCCCAGAATTTCTGGCAGCAGACAAGCAATCTGGTTTTACTTCTGGTCCACCCTCCCCTGAGCCAACCTTGTATCCACAGAAAGCACCCTGGTCTAGGGAACCTGTGCCATTTATAATGATCACTGAGAAAGCTCTGATGGTTTTATTAACCATGGGACTTGTACACACAGTCCTCTTTGAGTATATTTTCTGTGGAAAGAAATATTACAAAAGCTAGTTTCCGAGTATCTCTTTCTAACACTGGGGAAAAAACAGCAATGTTAGAAGGATTTTCCCAGAAAAACAGATTATTATTCAGGCACCTTCCTTCAGGAATGTTAGAAGGCTGCAGAGATTCAACAAGACATCTAATGAGCAACTACTACCAAAAGAATATACAGTGAGGTCCAGGAACCACAAAATAGAGAGGCATACAAGATATATTATGTAATTAATGGCAAAATTGGGTGATTTAAGCTATAAATGTTAAAAGGTCAGAGCAATCACTGCTAGGCTGTGTGGGGTGATGTGTTAATATGCATAGGCCTAACTCTCCACTGAGACTATTATTAAGCATGTAACCAATGTCTTCTTTAGGTTACCATTTCCAAAGTAAACAAGAGTAAAAATGACTGTATAATTCACAAATAAATCTGTGTCTAAGTTTTTTTCCTGACCTCCCAAATCTGAGATCTAGGTGTTCTTCCCTCTTCTTAATCTTTGAAAAAGCAAAGTCAGTGAAGCTTTACTCCAGTGATATCATTCTTATTCATTCTGGATGCTATGTTGTAGGTCCTGGAAACTCTTTCCCATCACTTCCATTAATTCCTGGTTTCCTTTTCCCGGTCCATAGCTCACCTATGCTAGAGACCCCTCGGTCATATTAAGAAGCCTAGAGTCCCAGATGGTTTTGTATTTTATTCCCTCCTCGTGTTCTACTAGACAGACCTACAATCCCATGCCCAGTAAGTAACAAGAGTACCAGGCTTCCAAGTTCAGGATTTCCTAAGTTCCATAAACAAATAAGTGGTGGGAGCACTGCAGTACCAAAACAGATTCCAGAAGATGATCTCAAACAGGAAAGCTGATTTCCTAATGTCCATTTCCTTACATGCAGCACATACTCAACAAAGAAGTACTTATGAAAACATATTCTTTTTCTAAGCAAAAGACACATTGACTCAAATCCTGTCTCCAAAACAGGAACTATTTCTCAGCTTCTTGGGAATTTTTATTCTTTTCTGAATATTATTTGTGAAAATTAACCTAATTTACAGTTCTCCACAGGGAGTCTTCTAATCTTGTTGAAAGATGTTAAAAAAATTTTTTTTAAATAAAACCAAGCCCCTGGTTTTATTTAAAACCTGGACCTGAAACAATTATACAAGGTCACATAAAAAGAGAAGGACTGTCATTCATGTACGTGTCTCTGGGCTCACAGAGGTACAGGAAGACAGGGTAAATAGACGATTTTGACTCGGTTTAATAAGAGCCAAGGATGAATCTAAAGAAGCAGAAGGACCAAATGATGGAGAGTCTTGAGACGAGAGTTCAGGTTTGGCCAAGTCCAACGCAGGCTCTGCCCTTGGCAACTGTCCTGCATACACAGAACATCCTTTCTCCCTTTGTTTGTGGCTCAATCCCTTGGTCCTTTACAACTCAGCTCAAATCCTCTCTTTGGTAGGAACCCCCATAACGATGCTCCTGCATACCCTATATATTCCTTTATTATTGCATCTATCATATTTTACTTTATCAATCCTTCAAAGAAGAGCAAAAATTGTGTCTAGTTCATCCTTTTATGCCTGACACCTAGACTAAGTGCCTGCAATACAGCAGGTGTTAGTAAATGTTTGTTGAATGAATGTCTACATAAATAAATCCTGAAAGTAACAGAGTAGTGCTGAGGAGAGTGAAAGCATGAGAAAAAAGATTTTTGATGCTCAACCACAGAAGTGCTATCTGAACTTAATCCTTGACCTAAATGCTTGGGAAGCAACGATTAGTGCCACCAAATATAGTTCCTGCCCTTCCAGAATGAAAAACAGATAACAGCTGTTTGTGACAATAATAACAGGTCATTAGTGTTATTAACATCATCTCATGCAATAGGCTTATTAAAAGGCACTAATTTATATTCTAAAATTATAAAATAAAATAAAAAGGAAAAGGACAACCCTGTTTTCTCATATCTCAACTCCTCTACTGAACACACAACAGTTCAACGTGTTATTACTCTTTAAACAAAATAAACAAAAAAGCCTGAAAGTGATTTAATAACATAAGCACAAACAACCATGTCTCCAAGGTCTTCGCACTGAATAAAACACAGTGGGCTTTTTTTATTCTTTTGGCCTAATAAGAGGATTATAAGTGAAAATAATAAATACAAAATTTCTAAATATTAAAAAAAAGTAATTCAAGAGAGATTCCATAATATATGAAGTATGTTTATAAATACAGTGGAAGCAAAGCAAATCAGGAGTTAAGAACATCAGACTCACTATGTAATGATAAAGTCTACAACGATCTCATTGGGAACTAAGGGGCTGGGAAATTCAAAGCTCTATTGACAAACTGACAAAACATACCTAGATAAAGGATTGCTACACTCCCTTTGGCGCATTTTAAAAGAGAAACCTTCCCCAACTATTCATCCTCATCGTCATCCACATCAGTGGCCTTGTAGTCTAGGTGGCTATGACCAGCAAGAGCAGAACAGAATGGGCCACACTGGGCCCTCTCTTCTGGCATTCCTGGAAACCGTCGCTGCCCTAGAGGCAGCAAGAGCTGCTTCAGGGCTTCACGTCTCCTCCTGCGCTAAACCAGATCTATTTCTTTATCTTGTATCCTGCAAAGGCAAACTAGGGCCGTGATGTTAACTACAGTAACATGGGACCTGCAAATTTAGCTTCTATAAGGCTCAATTTCCTTGTTTGTAAAATTGGGCAGTTTGCGGTATTTCTCTAGTAGAGCTATTGTGAGGATCACACAAGGTAATGATGTGGCTGGCCCACAGAAAATGCTCCTTTACTGTTGGACCGTCCGTCCTTTCTGGTCTCTCCGGAGGTCCTGTACTCCGTCTCTCTTTTCTTCATACCCCCTTCTTTTCCTCCCCGATTCCGTAGAACTACTTAATGGATCTATCTCCTTTGAGGTACTCTTCTATTTCTTTCAAAATTCCAAAAGAAGATTAAAAACCCCACCTTATTTGTATGAAACTGATAAATGTACCAAAAAGCCCACATACCTGCTATACTTTGCAGATGACGGGTCAAGATCAGGTTGCTACCTGCAAGTACATCTACGGACTTCACACATAATGTGTCATGAAAGTACAAATAGTTTCACATGTTATCTCACAAGTCACAGACTTCAGAACAATCTACGTATAAATATGGTTTTATTTTAAAACAAAAAACAAAAACACAAAAAAGCAATTTCAACCTCTTTGGCCTCAAGTAAAACTGCTATGATTTAGTGACACCATGTGGCTGCATTTTGCTTTGCATTCCCAGAAGAAAATGTTTCTGCGTGCAGGTCTGCTCTACACTAGTTCAATTATGATGTCAGAGTTGTGGGTACAATTCACACTAAGTATGCACTAAAATGATTCCTTTTTCTTTAAAGTGAAACTCTTTCTTTCTTTTCTACATCTGGATAAGGCATTGCTTGAATTCTGAAGCTGCCAATCACATAAAGAAAGTCAAGCCTCAGCATAGTCCTAGCTATCATTCTAAAGCATCCTGGTGAACCAATGAATAATGTACAAGTGCCTTCCTGGAAAAGTAAAGGAATGTATCAGTGCCCATATACGGAAGCAGGGGAAAACAAGAGAGAAAAAAAAGAAGACCCACAGCTTTTCTACAACGTTAAAACGGTTGGGAAAAAATGCTTCCATAAATAGCAATGTTTATTTTCTCATTTGTTTTATGTCCTGTAGACCTACAGCACTGTGTGGATACTGTAATCTAATGAAGATGGGTTAAAAAAAAAATTATACTGCATCTAATGATGGCAGGATGAGGAGGGACCGGGAATGTATGGTAGCAATAAAAGAGATTAAAGTGTCCTATACCAAAAAGCAGTGCAGTTTTAGTATCCATCTAACGAGGCCTCCTACAGCAGGCCAGTTACTCCTGAATAACAGTCAACGCACACCAAAGAAAGGCTGAATATCTAAAACAATGACCAGAAAATATCACTCCTTTCATCTCAGAAAGTACCCACCTTCCCTCTCAGGCCTTCCCTGACCACCTCTTTAAAACACCCTCCCGACACCTCCCCTGGACCCCAGTCACTATCACAGTACCACCTTCAAAACTCTTCAAATGGCTTGATATGTTATTACTCATTGATGTTGGTTTCTCCCAAATTCCATGACAGCAGAAACCATGGCAGTCTTCTGCAGGTGTTATGGCCTCGGTATCAAGTACAGTGCAGACACAAAGTACAGCTTACTGCAGAATGAGTAAGTGATGAATGAATGAATGAATGAACTGATGAAGAAATGAAAAATCTATTTTCTTAGCTGCTGAGCCATGCCTAAATTTCTTGTTGTAAGTGAAAGTAGAAGCATTCTAGTGAGATGTTTATCATCATTTATGACCTCTAATGTGACCACTGAGACCAGAAGACAGGCCAGCAGATGCTCTATAACACTCTTTCTTTCTTCCATGACACATTTGGCACTTTATAATATCAAAAAGAGGGAAGGGAAACTACAATAAATACAATACTTTCAGCAACAAAGAAACAGTGAAACAGAGTGAAGAATAGCACATGATAAATATGACTGTTCACATTCATCTGATAAGGAACAATTATTAAATACATAGTCTTAGTCAACTGACTATCCCTACCTGAAAATACATACGGGGTGCCTGGGTGGCTCAGTTGGTTAGGTGTCCGACTTCGGCTCAGGTCATGATCTCACAGTTCGTGGGTACGAGCCCCGCGTCGGGCTCTGTGCTGACAGCTCAGAGCCTGCAGCCTGCTTCAGATTCTGTGTCTCCCTTTCTCGCTGACCCTACCCTGCTCACACTGTCTCTCTCTCTCTCTCTCTCTCTCAGAAATAAAACATTAAACAAATTTTTTTAATAAAAAAATACATACAAAAACTATTCTGGCTGAATTAAATATCTAAAGACAAAAATAACACAGTAGAAAGTTTATAAAAATATAATATTCTTTAATGTGAGAGTGAGAAACACCTTTTCTAAACACGATAGCAGACCACCAGAGATCATAAAAATGATTAACAGATTAGACTACTTTATTACGTATGTACATATGTATCTATGTATTTTTTAAACTTCATTTTTTAAAAAGTAAAACTCTATATGGCAAAAAGTACCAGTAAAACACTGAAAACTAAAAACAAATTGTACAACACAGGACAGGCAACAGGATGGCATATATGTGTATGTGTGTATATGCATATATATCTCAATATGTATATGTCATATATATGTATATGTCAGTATATCAGAGTAAGTGCTTGCAACACCGAAAAAGATAACTGCCGCAGAAGACAAAACTAGGTTTTTCATAAATGAGAAAGAACAAATGGCCATTATTAAAAAATACCTCATTGATGATGAAAGAAATCTAAATTAAAATAAGTTCTCTTGATTTCAGCTCGGGTCATGATCTCATGGTCACGGGACTGAGCCCTATGTCGGGCTCTGCTGTGAGTTTGGAGCCTGCTTGGAATTCTCTCTTTCTCTCTGACTTTCCCCCACTCACATGCATATGTTTGCGCGCGCGCGCGCTCTCTCTCTCTCTCTCTCTCTCTCTCTCTCTCTCTCTCTCTCTCTCAAAATAAGTACATAAACTCTAAAAATTTTTTTAAAAAGACAGAAGCCCAGTTTTGTGTAAACTGAGGTCATCCCTGTCATGCCGCACCCCTGTCAATACCCTTCCTAGCCTCACCTTCAGTCCTGCGCCTCCTGACTCCTCTCACGTCTCTGACCAGCCTGCACAGAAAACACTCCCGGGCGTACCCTGAGGCCGCTGCTAGCAGGCCTGCTACCCCCTCAGCTCCCAGGTTTTGCCCCAGGATCACCTTGGTAATTTCAGCTACCAGCTGCCTGCAGGCTCTGAAATCCATCTCTACCCATTCAAACCCACATTTTCAAGTCTTCTATTTCGGCAATGGTATATAGCTGCCAAACTATTAGCACCATGTTGAGAAACAGCCAGAAAGTTTTTAAAAACACTCCCAGGGCACGCCATATTTGCCACTCCATATGAGTGGTTTCTGTTCAGTCCTAGGCTCCAGCATCTAGGAAAGCTTGAAGAGAGCTTACTAGATAGCCAAGAAGACACTAAAGGTGGGAGAATTTACGGGTAGCACAGAAATTGCCTTTTCCTGAGAAAGAAAAAACTGGTAACACCTAACATGGTTCTGAGTGCATCTGAAAGATTATACAAACATGGACAAGTCAATTTTATTCATCCCTAGGTGGGAGCTGAGCAGGGGGAGTTATTAGTCTAGGCTTTTGGCTACTTAATCTACAGCACATTCCTAAAAAGGGCCCAGAAGACAGAGATCATTCCTTCCATTCACTACTATGGTTGGAACAATCACTCTGACTTTGAAGCCTGACATTATCCTTATTGCCACTACATAAAGTCTACTACCTTGGCGAGGTGAAGTGCTAACGGAACTACATTCCACAAAATCTATAAACGGAAAATTTCATGTCATATATATTTTGCCACAATAAAACATGTTTTACCAAAATGAAAATATATTAAACCTGTTGGAAACACGCCAATACGCAGGTTATGAAGATAAAGCAAACCATGTAAGGCACGTTTTGGACTGCTATGTATGGACTGGCAATATGGAAAAGGGGTGAGAGGACTAGGCTCCTGAGGTCAGGAACAATTTCCTCACAGTGAGAGCCCAAGAGGCCAAAGAGGACGGCAAGAACAAATCTCTTTCTCTGAAGGTCAAACACCAGCTGACAGTCTCAAAAATTAGAAAAAAATAAAAGCAATTTTAAAATAAAAATAATAAAAACAATAAAAAACTACTAGTGACTGAGCCTCTCCTTTGGACCAGGCACTGTACTCAATGTTTGCACATATGCTAGGTCATCTAACTTTCCATAGCAGACCTTATCAACAGTGTTGTGATATTCATGTTTTTTACTGGAGGAGAAGCAAGGGCTTAGAGAAGCACAGCCCTACGAAGATCACCATGTCAGTATTCAGTGAAACCAGAATGTGAGAAGAGCTCTATCTAGCTCCACAGCCAATGGTTTTTACCACACAGTACTGATTTACATGCAATGCAGCCAAGACTCAGAGAGAGCTAGTTAATCTCACACTCCCCAACTCATAGAGTCTCTTCTTTTGTGCATTTCATCAATATCTGGTACCCATATCCTTCAGGATTAACCTCAAAATTCAGTTTCCTGCTACAAAACAGAAAGTTACCTCTGCAAACAGTATAGATCCACATACCACTCCAGAGACATTTCAAGCACTATTATATATTTTAACAAATACATGGATTAAAAAATGCCAATGAATATATATACATATTAATGTTGAATCAATCTCTCTTCATTATGCAGTCAGGGCCCTGACCCTATGAAACCTGTGCTAACATTTATACAGTACCTATTACATACGAGGTCACAGACTGAGTACCATGCAAGAATACTAAAAGATAAGAATCCATACTCCTTGCTTCCAAGACTTTGTAATTTTAGTATCAGAGGCAAGACAAATACTCAAAGGACACTGAAAACCAAAGGTGACATACAAATGTGCAAATTAACTAAATAATGTGCCCAGTAAAGTTCCTGAAAGATGTATATTTAGAACACTGTTTAGATAGTCAATAAATGATTGTGAAGATAAGAAACACCAAATATAAGACATCCTTGGATAATCAACTGAGACTTCTCAGGTTCATTTTTAAAGGCTATCAAAATTACAAAAGGCAGTTTTAAAGGAATGTAGTAATTAATATGTAATATTATTATAAATCNAAATCGTTTTAAATTTATTTCTTAACTAGTATGGGTGTCAGGAGTCTTTCCTTTTCTTGTTATCACCATCTCTAACATCATCATTGCTCAGTTTTTCTTTACCAGGGTTAGGAACTGGCTATACCAAGACAAAACTAGCATCATGAATACAGCCAAGCTCTACAACACATAAAAGCTACATCAACAAAAAGCAAAGCCAAACAGAAGAGACTAAATAAGGAAAGGGGAGAGTAAGTAATGCCCATTAGTAAATAACATGAAGTATATTTTCTAAAAGCCAGAGATCACGACTGAAGGCATAAATCTCCCTCCACACAGAGGGAATTTCCGAGTGGGTAAAGCACACAGCCTCTGTCATGGCTACTATTATATTCATGATCATTTATTCTGGGAGTCCAGTTCCTCTTGTTTCAAATTAAATACAACCCATACAGTCCTTCAGTCCACATCAGATGCTTTGGTTGCTATGATGCTTATTTTTTAATCCAATACAACCATAATAACCCGAGTCAATGCAGACTCAATCTCCTCCTCCAAGCTGGGGCCCCTCTGTCACTCTCAAAGTATCCCAAGGCAGCTCTGAGACACAAAATCTTCATTCAATTTCTTGTCCCTCTTATTTTAATCCATTCAAAACTCCTCTGATAAAAAGAGCAACTGCCAGATCTGCAACACTTTGGTCTCTCTTTGGGGAAATGAAATTGATTTCCTTCATTTTCACACAAGAGGATCCCTGGGTAACAATATTGTGTCCGGTCATACCCATAATAATAAAGAAAAAATGCAGGCAAGATTCTTTACTGTACCAGAAGCCGAGAGCTTTTGTGGAGTTCCTTCAGTGTAGGTAAGAATTCACCCTGATGCTGTTAGATCCTAATTTTGTTAAGTATAAGAGTGTCTTCTGACCAAGAGGGTAAGTGCTGTTGGGCACCCCCATCTGCTCCAAATCAGCTACAGTGAGAGGTCAGCTGGGGTCATGGATGAGGGAAGGCATGGGAGCAGGTAAGAGGCCAGATCCACACTGCCCCTGGTTTATACCCCCAAATACCTTTCCTTCTCTTCTTGCCACACCTGACTAAATGAACCAATCATTTTCTCCTTTGACCTTTTGACCCTAAAGTAAGGAATACCTGAGGGCAATATCCAAAGGGAAAATTACAACAGAAAAGAAAAAAAACCAACAGAATTTTGGACACATCAAACCTCCTTTCCCAACACCCAAATTCATTAGTTGTATAGGTTTTACATAATTCAGAAGGTTTAAAAGATGGCTTAAACCTAAAGAATATGAAATATCAGAACAGTAGCTCATCAACACTTTCTAAAAACAACTTTCTATGGGGCTACGATACATAACAACAATAAAAGCTAAGGTGCTCTAATTGAAGGGAGGATGTGAGCCTGGAGCCCCTCTAGCTCAGCCTCGCCTGCTCAAAACCCAACCCACAAAAACACTTGGTTATGTCAAACTCCACTGATAAGCACTGGCGTAGAAAAAGAACACAGATATTCAGAACATGCACACTAACATATAAAAATCTCCTCCTGGTCCTGAGGATGACCAGGGAAGTCATCTGTCATGATCTTCAGAAATATCTCCCCTGGCTTTTGTGGAAAGAACACAGTCCCTACCAATCACTCTGCTTTCAGTGGATAGCATGGAGCTTAAAAATCATCTCCACTTCTCAGTGTTCTCTCTCCCTTCTTATTCTTTACGTGTCTTCTGCCTAAGTACGGCACAAAACACTGTGGATAAACAGTTCCACAGTGTACTCTAGAATTTAGATGCTTAATTTTCCTATTTTCTCTAAGTTTTTTAGTTGGGACGCATTTAGTAGCTGATATCCTGAAAATTTTTTCCTTGGGACAGAACAAAACGTAGTCTGTTTCTCAAAGTCCAAATCTCCTTAAGTAAACATCAAAATCATTCATTACTTAGCCATGAGAACTAACCTGCAGACACGGGCTGGAAAATATAACTTCTGCCAAGAACGACACAGATATTGTGAATGATCAATCACTCTGATCCAATCAAGTTCATCCATTGACACTTCAATGAAGTATGAGTAAGACCTAGGCATCAAAAGGAAAAAGACAGAAAAAAACCATATTAAAATAACAAACCACATTATACTGAATAAAACATTAAAGGGTACAAAAATTACACTATTCACTAGCTCTATTTTCTGCCTAACAGATTATTATCAGAACTCTCTCCATAACAATCAAATTCGGATAATAATAAAATCTGCATAGACCTCTGTATTGTAGCATTCACCACAATATATCGAGATGATCTCTCAGGCGTGTCTGTATGCTTTAGCAGATCACAAGCTGATCACGCCATACTCATCTTCATATAGTCAGGGTTTAGCACGCTGTTTGGCACATATGCGGCATGCAAGACATTTGCTTCTTTCCAAATAGAGCCAGTTGCCTTGCTCCCACTACAACAGGAGATTAATAAAGCCGTAACAAGAGAGAGGACAGAAAACTGACACATAAGAGGTATGCCTTCACCTTCTACCTTCCCTAGTCTGGGTGCTCAGCCCTATTCTCTCAGGAAAGCGAACTCAGAATGGTTCCCAGGAAAGGCCAGCTTATCTCCAACTCCCTCCCAGTCTCCCACCATCCCACATATACAACCAGCTTGAAGAAAAATAAATGACATGGGTGAAGAGATAATGCATGTTTCTTTGGGATACAACATGGAATTTGGCAGCTAATAATCTGGCAGTAATGAAAACAGCCTATCACCCTCCCCTAGTCAGCTACCCTGGACCATTAGATGCTGGTCCCATGCTGAACCAATCTATATTCCCCTGTCATAAGCCAAATTTAAATTTGAGATGCAGTTATTACTTGTACTGTAATATCAACAGGAACAATCTCAGAAGATTTAGGTGACCATAAATGTCAGCCTGCAACCAACAGTTGTGACCAGAAAAGGTCAGCTTATTTTGTGTCATCCTCTCATTTTCTGCTGCCCCCTCATTCCCATTCATTTTATCGCTCGGTCTCAAACTGGTTATAACCTTTTATTGAACCTCTCTGGGTTATCAGGAATGCAGGATATAATTTTACAACACATGTCAGAATCTTTTGGGCTTAAGATTCTGCATTTTTCACCTTTGCTTAGAATGATAACAACTTCTATGAGAAAAGAACTGCTACATGGGGAAGTTAAGTCCCCCATGAATGTAATGCACATACTAAAAGTAAAGTGGCCCATAAAGATTTAACATCATGGAAACGATAATAACTACTTTCAGTTTCAAACATACTAACCTTTTCTTTTATTATCTTTATATTAATTTCATTATTAATTAAATGAGTGAATATATGCAAAGCTTTGAGAACACTGCCTACCACATTAAAGTAATGAAAGTGCTATATAAGTATTATTATTGTTAAACTGTTATTATTAATCCAGAGACTCTTGGAAATGATAGGTGAGTTAGCCCCATTTTGCCAAATAAACATCATATTATATCCAACAAAATACATATCAGGAAATATGTTGGGTTTTTTTTTTTTTTTTTTGAGAGAAAGAGAGAGTGCAAGTGGGGGAGGGGGAGAGAGAAGTGGGGGACAGAGGATCCAAAGCAGGCTGCAGCCTGACAGCAAACAGCCCAATGAGGAGCTCGAACTCACAAACCATGAGATCATGACCTGAGCCGAAGTCAGGCATTTAATTGACTGAGCCTTCCAGGTACCCCAGGAAATACATTCTTAAAAAAAAGAAATAAAGATAACCTGGGGGACCTCGAGCACCTACGCGTATGGGAAATGCGGACTCCTACTTCATAAAGCTTCCCTCATCTTTGGTTCAAATGGCTTAAAAGGCCAGAGTGGTAGCCGGTGGTGCTAAGAGAAATGAATTAACATGCAAGATTTACAAGGTATCATCACCATTACTATCAAGTCCACCATGCCCACACTCAGTGGCACTGAGTAGGGCCTAGGAGACTCTATATCAGTTTCTGGGTATGTAGGGTTTAGGGTACTGATGGGCAGTGATGAGAAAGACAGTTCTTGGTCACCTATGAGTCAAAGTGTCAGAGGTGCTGGAAGGCAGGCAGGATCTTGAAGCCACTACACAACTGGGTGGGTTCCTAGGCTGGAGCCCATCAAACTCTTTTCACAAACTTCCTTTGTTTTGAGGATGATTATTTGTCTATATGCTAAAAGATAATTTTTTTCTTCATCCATAGGACAAAATGCATTTTTAAAATGTTATAATGTCCTGGGGCGCCTGGGTGGCTTAGTCGGTTAAGCGTCCGACTTTCGCTTAGGTCATGATCTCGCGGTTCGTGGATTCGAGCCCCGCGTCGGGCTCTGTGCTGACTGCCAGCTCAGAGCCTGGAGCCTGTTTCAGAGTCTGTGTCTCCCTCTCTCTCTGACCCTCCCCTGCTCACACTGTCTCTCTCTCCTAGAAATAAATAAAAAATATTTAAAAAAATAAAT
>NW_027528611.1:285203-353130 GCF_008692635.1 Crocuta crocuta | reverse complement strand
AATGTCCAAAAGTGAAGAATCAAGTAAATAAATAACAGTAACCCAGGTGGTGAAATACCAACCATTAAAAGTAATATTTTAGTTTTCTAGGTGTGCAGCATGGTTTAGTGTAGATCTAGCTGTATTTCACATGCATGAGATGGATAAAAGACTTCCATGCCATTCCACCATCTTGGCTCTTCCCAAAAGTAATATTTTAGACAAGTATTTTTGAAGAGTAGAATGTTCACAACTACAAAGTGAAGTTAGTCTTTAGACATCAAATCTTTATTTTATANCAAGCTCACTCAGGTTGTTGACACAATTCATCTCCTTGTGGTTAAAAGCCTGGAGTTCTCATTTTCATGATGGCTGTCACCCAGAGCCCACATAAACACACACAAAACCTTTATTTTATAAAACTGTACAGTTCTACAGGTTTCTGTTTTGTGTATATACATGTGCATATGACTAGTTAAATATATACAAAGTTAGATAATTAGATATATACTAGTTATATACAAAGATTATTAATGGCTGGCAAGATTACTAACAATTTCTATTTTCTTCTTTGTGCTTTTCTACATATTCTGTGTTTTCCATGATAAACACATATTCATTACTTTTATAAGCAGGAAAAAAAGCAAAAAATGTTTTTTTAAAGGAATATAGCCTTTCCCTCTTCTCCTCGAACTTCAAGAGAAATAGCAAAACAATCCCAAGGGAATAAACCATCAAACTGTAAAACCAAAGGAGATGACCACAAAATTAGGCCAATTCAATCAAATACGTTATTTTCTCTCCAAGTCATGCTAATCACTCACCGGCTGTCCCGGTCCCACAGCAGTATCCGTATGTGGTTGATTATAGAGGGCTGACCTAGCTTAATCTCAATGCCAGAACGGCAGTCATCATCAATTGGGTGCCTAGAAAATCCATGATCCAAGTCATAATTTTGAGTATCGCCATCTAATAAGGCAGACTTCAGCTCCCCTTTTACAACCTGGGCTCCGTACTTCATAGTTGCAATATTTTCTTCTGGTACTACAGTTAAAAATAGAAAAGCAAGGTTAATAGTTACTTAGTAAGTTATTCTATATTGTGGGGAAAAGACAAAATTTTAGCATTCTAATTTATTCTATTATGTGCATTTAATTTAAAAATGGCAGAGACAAGTCTGTGGAGATAGAAGATCTGGAATGTCTGTGAGGGTTAAGATACTACACATCATTTAAATTTAATGACACCATCATAGCCACAAAGTCCCTAAGACTAGTGTTAAGAGGAAGAAGCTCATAATACTAGAAAAAGAAAAAAAAACACGTACTAAGGCAAACAAACCAGCTCCGCTGAGTTCCCTCTATTAGGAGTTTTAATTTACTATCTGCAGGACAAAAACAGCATAGAAGATGACCTGTACCAGCCATCTGGACCAAGAACAACATATACAAGCAAAGCAGACAGGGCAGATACCTGATAAGACAACAGAAGAAAACATGTTCCAGTACAGCAGAGATAGTGGACATGGGCCACACACAAACACATTGAAGCAGTTAATCTAGCTAACAAACAACAATATGTTTAAAAGAAGATCTATTTTTACTTCAATTGAGATTTTTAAAAATGGAAATTCAGTCTGTCATCAAAATCATTATTATGGTCATAATTAAGCCCCCTCCCCTCTCCAACACTAGATTTGTTAAGTGTCAATTGTTCCTGGAACTCAAGTCCTCTTTGCAAAGGCTGCTTCACAGAGCCGGAGCATGTCTTCTAAGTGCCGACATTCTGACTGTCGCTCTCTGAGGAGAGACAGGAGGCAGCAGAAAGCATAAAGCACATGTTAAGAGCCTGAGCTTCAAAGTCAGAGCTCAAACAGCCGCTGCACCTTTAATGAGGCAAATCACTCTGGGGAAGTTACCTTCTCTGAACTTGACTTTCTCAAGAAGGCAATATCTACCCCCAGATGTTTTTGTTTATTTGTTGTATGGATTAAGTGGGATGATATTTGCAAAGCACATAGTAAGCTCTCTAAGGAAAAAAAAAAGTCACTGGGGCACCTTGGGTGGCTCAATCGGTTAAGCCTACGATTTCGGCTCAGGTCATGATCTCTCAGTTCATGGGTTTGAGCCCTGTGTCGGGCTCTGTGCGGACAGCTAGCTCAGAGCCCGGAGCCTGTTTCAGATTCTGTATCTCCCTCTCTCTCTGACCCTCCCCTGCTCACGTTGTCTCTCTCTCTCTCTCAGAAATAAATAAAACATTTTAAAAAATCATCATTATTATGAAACATATACTAAAAAACACACAGTAATAAGAGAACTAAGCAAGTTCACAGATTGTAAATAAATACTGAATTCTCACAGTACATATACATCTCAGCTATGTGATTTGAATAGGGGAAAGTGTGAGCTATAATTAGGCTCTTAGGGAAAGGGGGTGAGTAATTCATCACTGCATATTTCTTCAAAAATGTGGGTTTTAAAAACATTTTTCAAAGGGAGTAGCTCCAGAAGATGACAATAAATGCAGCTGACAAATGGGGACTGGGTGGGTTTAGTTAACTTGCAAAAGGCTAAGGCAACTCAGAAAAATAAAGCAAATTGAAACCTAGTCAGGCTCAACTTTTTCCATGAAGGGATACAGGTTTAGAATTTCTGGAGTTCCTCTAGCTTGTGGTAACCACACGTATTCTTGCAGTCTGCCTCCAGGAGCCCTGCCTGCCACCTCCCTGGGAAGGGTTTCTGATGGGAAGACACACTTACCTGTCTCTCTAAACCCTTCCCTATAGGGTCGCCTGAGACTCCGAGGGAAAAAACAGAGTCTGATAGAGTTGGTTTTTTGTTTTGTTTTTTAAAGAAACAAAGTTGCATTTAAAGTGAGAAAACCTAAGTCTCAGACCTGAAGTCTTAAGACTTGGGCTCTACTACCCACTCCCCCTGAGTGAGGCCTGTCAGTCTCTCTGGATCAGTTTTCTCATCCACAAATAACGCTGTGCCTAAGCCACTCCCTGGGTTACTGTCAAGATTATTCTACAAATAAGATATGCTATAGTATCATGGAAGTGTAAAGCATTCAAACAGTCAAAACTACTTACTGAGGACTCAATCTGCACCAGGTACCACTAGAATGCCTCAGAGGGGGAGACAGAGATGGGCCCTGCCCCCCTGATGCCTCCAATCAAGAGATGAAGCTTTTCATAAAGCAAGCAAACAAAAACTTCCAATCTGCACATTTCAGTGTCAATAATGCATAACACTGGTAAAAAGAGATATTTGCTCCCTTACTGCTGGGTGTAAAATGGGGGGTCTGAAGTCTGTCACTGAGGACCACTGCAACCATCTCCACCAGTTCTGCCACCACCAGTCAAGACCAAGCCAAAAAAAGGAGGAACTCAAGCTTTCAGATTTAGAAATTGCTGCCACCCTTTGATTTTCTCTAAACACAAGTTTCTTCATCTCTAGAAGTCTAAAATGGAAATGAAATTGCTACCACAAGTCTAAAGTCTCCTTTTGAAGTTCATTTCAAGGGTGCCTGACAACTTTTCTAACTATTCTTGACATAGATTCCCTGAAAGTATCTTTCACTTTAAAATGGGGAACATTTACACAAGTGGCAAGCCTCTCATGGTGACCATGATCAGACTATCTCACAGGATAAAAACACAACCCCCAAGTATTTGTGTGTGTGTGTGTGTGTGTGTGCGCGCGCACACCTGCACGCATGCGTACACACACACACACACAGAACCTATAGTTAAATTTAAGAAAAGTGACCATAAATATATTCTTACTGCCTAATATCGATTGAGAAAGGAGCTCTCAAAAAATATAGACTGTTAGAGATTAAACAACATAGCAGGTAACAACAGTTTTCTTAACATTTACGATTTTTGATGCATTTTACAACCATGAAGAAAAAAAATTAAGCTTTGAAGTTCCACAGGTAGGCAGAAACAAGCCAATCATTGGAAAGAAAAGCTAACAAGAAATGAAATAGGACCTGCTGCTAGCAACACAGTACCTAAATCCAAGTGGTTCTAGGTTAAAAATCTTGTGTTTTTCTTTAATTGTGTTATGTCCTTACTCCTCCTTTATTGAACGTTCTCTTACATCTAGGCTGAGACAGCTGTCCACTCCGATGGGTCATTTGGAGCCACACTTGGTTCTCTGCCCACTGCAATCTCTTTACCTAATTCTGTACCCCAACCATCTTCTACCCCCCGATCTGACTTCCCCGGAAAACTGTGCATTACACATGGCTTTCTTGACAACTCCTGTCTTCCCTTAACTCTCCCCATTATCTCCACTCTCTGCAGGCCTCCTTTCCACATTTAACAGGATGGTGCTCAGACGCACCAAACACAAAACAGAGCTAGAAAATAACCCAGGCAGGAGCCTTTACCAAAGAGCACTGGCCTCGTGAGTCAGATCAGCACTTTGGTTCCAGCTCAGGCATTGATTTCACTGAGTAACTTTAGGCAAGTTACTTATAAAGATCACAGGATGAAAACTTCTAAGGGCTGAATGGGACCTTCATCCTATTTATATAAAGAAAAAAAATTTCTAAGCTGCCTTCTGTGTGCTGGACTGTGCAGGACTCAGCCCCCCAGCAACTCACAGTCTAATACAGACAAGTGCATATCAGACATGAAATGCCTCCACACAGGAATACTCAGGAGAGATTCTTTGTGAACCCCCCTAGTTTACAGATCAAGATACTATGAACTATAAAAGATAAATAAAACAGGAGTCAAAGGGTTGTGAAAGTATTAAAGGTTCACTGCTGTTATTACTGCTGATATGTGATCAGTGAGACATTGTTAAATGTAGTCTAGAAGCAAGGGATGGATCCATTCAGTCACTCATTTACTTTGAAAAGTCTAGATTTGGGCACTGTGCTAGATGCTGGAAAAAACAGGGATGAAGGACATAATTACAGTCCTCAGGAATCTCAGTCTCATAAGCATCTAGGCAAGAAAAGCAAGATGGCAAGCTTTCTCCATCTGAATTACTGGAAACTACGGGCAGGAGTATTGGTACCATGTAACTACAGCAGAGATTTAAACACACATACATATTTATATATCAACCAATAATTAAACTTAGCAGTCCTATGAATAGACTGATTTGTACTCAATAAAGAAATCCTGAGAATGGAAGTTGTAATATGCTCCCTGCTATAAACATGAAGAAACAATAAGTTGCTGTCCTTTTTCCCCAAAGTCTAAAACCTGAGACATGCAAAACAAAGTACAACTCAGCCCGAAGAGAAAAAGCACTAACTTTCAAGGAAGAAATATCTAAGACAAAACTAAACATTAACGGAATGGTCTGAGTGCTAGTAGTTCAAATACCCTAAGGGTGGGGGGGAAATAATTTCATTAAATGTTAATTCCTTTTCCCCAGGTGTATGTATAAAACTAGTCAAAACCACTTTCCCAGGAAGACTAACCATCACTGGTAAATTAAAAACATCCTTTGGGTATACCCCCCACCTTTTTTAAGGAAGAAAAAAATTGCTGCAATTTGGTTAAAATCCCCAGGATATGCAGCTCTAAGTGTAGAACCTTCCAGTAACTAATATTAATAAACTCAAAGAAAAAGCATTAATATCTGTGCTGCCCCTAGTTCAGAACAGAACTTCTCCACAGTTCATGCAAAGTCCCCAAAGACACAGAAACTATACCCAGGGGAAAACAAAGACACAAACAAACAAATTTGGTCAATAGTTTCAAAATAAGCAGAACTGTTGTTCCAGAACAGCCCAGGAACAGTTCTGAAATTTTAGACCCTTTTTCCTAACAGTGAAGGATGTTTGGATAACATTTACTTAGGAAATTACCTATTTTCTTAGGATCAGATAGGAAAGTGATATGCATCCTTAGTATTGATAGTATTGATTTTGCTATCCATATAGTGAAAAAGTCAGAAAAACAGCCTATTTATTCATCTCTCAAGTTCAGAAATTAGGCAAAAGAGTCCCAAACATTTGTATAATTTCTTCCTCAAGATCCTACTGAATTATTCCAAAATGAAAAATTTAATACTTATGGGTAATAATAACAGCAAATACATCATTCCAGAACTGAGCAGTCCCTTTCATGGTAATTTCATGGGTTTATCATAACCCATGTCTGACACCTATACTGATCAGTTGGTCAATTCTAAGCTACCATTAACTACATGAAATGTCCAAAGCATCTCCTCGCTCCCACAAAAATGTCCCAAGCCTATCCCTATAGCAAATCCAGTTTTAGGGTCCTCCCAACACCTCACACCAAAGCTAGGGCAAGAAGGGGATAAAAGAAACTTGTACGAGAGGATCTGACAATGAGAACTTATAAGTCTAAAATTATATTACGTATCTTATTACCTCTCCCCCTTCTACCCTCCCATACTTTAATCCAAGGCTGACCCTCACCTAGGACCACTCTCTAGCAGCTCTCATCTCCACCCAGACATCTCTCGACCTGTTCCCTCTGGCTACCATACTATTTCTCAACTGCCTTTCACTCCAATTTATACATTAGACGGTCAACACATGGTACTTACTATCTTTTCAAACCCATGGCCTAATTCCCCATTTAGTCAAGCTTCTGCCCAGACTACTCAGCAACCCACTACAATTTATATCCCAAGGTTTTCTCTCAATTCTCATTCTTCTTATACCTCAGCATCACTGGACACCTGTGACCACTCTCTCCATATAAAAGTTCTCTCCATATAAACGGGCTTCTGTAACCCTACCCTGTTTTCTTCCTACCTCTCTAATTCTTCCTTCTCTACCTTCAGCCCATTGGCTAAAGATCTTCTTTATTTAGTCTTTTGTGAAAATCCTTTTGATCTTCACTTCTTTCTGTACACTCCAGCCCAGGTTTCAACTCTTTCTTCACCAGCTCTGATTGCTTCCTAAATGCCAGTAACATGCTTGTACTGCTATTAGACATTTCTCCTTGAGTTCATTCACCAAATGTCTCCTATATGCTATACAGTATGTTAAATGTTAAGGATACAAAGATTAACAGGCCTTACAAAGATCATCTCTGCCTTCAAGGACCAAAGCCAAGTAAACAAAAAATTTTAAAACAATGTGATCAATGTGATAATTCCTACAGAGACAGACAGAGATGAGGAAGAATACAAATAATGGTAATAAAACAATCATTTCCTTAATTGAGCTTACAGATGTTATTTGCACGCATTATTTCTTTTTTTAAAAACTGTATATTTATTTATTTTTTGAGAGGGACAGACAGCGTGCAAGGAGGCGAGGAGGAGAGAGGAAGTGAGAGAGTCCCAAGCAGGCTCAGTGCTGAGCATGGACCCTGACACAGGGCTCAATCTTGCAACTGTGAGATCACGACCTGAGTCCAAATCAAGCGTCCAATCACTTAACTGAATGAGCCTCCCAGGCGCCTCTACACACATTATTTCAATTAATTCTCATAACAGTATAAGGAAACATTAAGACTAAAGGTAAAATTCCTTATGTAACTTAATACCAGGTCATACAACTAGTGAGTCATTCAGGATTTGAGGTCAAACTTGTCTGGCTCCAAAACCAATGCTTTTTCTTCAGTGCCCAATGAAAAGGAAATCTAAATGTGTTTAGTCAGGAAAGAAGTCCAGACTAAGGACATCTATTTAAGATCAATCAGTTTTCAAGAGTGTCTGAGCCATGGTCAAAGAAAAGATCACTCAGGGAAATGACTAACATGAGACAGAACTTAGTACTAAGATGGCCCAGAAACCCTCAAACTCAGTAAGTCCAAATATGAGCTCAGCATCTTCAGTTTTTCAAATTTTAACATTTCTCAAGTTGGGACACAGACATGATGGTGTGTCATGGTTTAATTGGCAATACTGTTTCCTTTCTTAGTGGCACATAATACAATGGCACCTCAGAACTTCTGGTTTCTTAGATTTGACAAACTAAGGTTAACTTCCTCCTAAACTTAATCTTCAGATTTAATCCCTTAGGGGTACCTGGGTGGCTCAGTCGAATAAGCGTCCAACTTCAGCTCAGGTCATGATCTCACATGCTGTCAGCTTGGAGCCTGGAGCTCACTTCTGATTCTGTACCTCTCTCTGCCCCTTCCCTGTTCTGTCTCTGTCTCTCTCTCAAAAATGAATAAACATTAAAATAAAGTTTTCTTAATCCCCTAAATCACCAAGATCTAATGTTTTAGAATATAAAATTTCCATCTTCCCTACTACCACTCTAGTTTAAGGTTTATCAACCCAACACAGGTCAGACACCCACCTAGCTGGTCTCCCTGAATCGGTTTTCACTATTCCAAATCATCAAGTATTATTCCATGGATCAATCTTTCCAGACCACCACCATACTCATGCTTCTCTTCCTCTTGAAAATTAGCTTCTCGTTGTATATGAGCCAGATCTCAAGCTTTCCACGATTTTGCCTGACTTGACCACTACAGCCTGTGTTGTTTATCAACACAAGCCTACTACCTCTAGCTGAGCTCTCCTGCTCACAGTCATTCAAATGCCCCAGCTTGGCTCTCAGTAGTAACCAGTCCTCCCCTCTGAATACACTCCTCCCCAAAACCCCTCGTGTCAAATGTGAAGATTCATCTCAGGCTTCATAACCTCCATGAAATCTCCCTCAATCCTTCCGACCCAGATCCCCTTCGGAAGTTCAAAGCATGTGTTCGTCTTAAACACTGGTACACTGAACTTTTCAGGGGAGTAGGTCTTATTTCCACAAGGAAATCAAAAGGCTCAACTGCAGAGACTGTATTTTGCATTTACACAGCTTTGCATAGCGGTTAATTATGTAGCCTACCCACATAGGTCTGACTCTCAGCTCTGCATCTTTCTGTGTGACATTCCACAAGTTATTTAACCTCTCTGTGCTTCAGTTTCCTCATTTGTGAAATGGAGCCAATAATGGTAGCTACTTCAAAGGGCTGTTTTGAGAATTCAATGATCATGTAGAGGGACGTCTGGGTGGCTCAGTCGGTTAGCGTCCGACTTCAGCTCAGGTCATGATCTTATGGTTCAGGAGTTCAAACCCTGTGTTGGGCTCTGTGCTGACAGCTCAGAACCTGGAGACTGCTTCGGATTCTTTCCTCTCTCTCTGCCCCGCCCCTACTTACACTTGACTCTCTCTCTCTCTCAAAAATAAACATTAAAAAAATGATCATGTAGAACCGTTATTGATACATACAAGCGCTTTATAAGTGTGAACCACTATTATATTTATTAATAAGAAAACTCACATAAGTGTTGGAAATGTGACACAAGTGTTAGCTACTACTATTACTTAGAATCTCCGTGTTCCCAGTACCTGAAATAATAAATGCATAGCACATACTCAGTGCTCATGTGATGGAGGAAGGCAGAAAAGGTCTTAGCATGAGAAGCTGTGTGGGAAAGTGTTTCTGATACTGCAGGCACAGCTGAAGAAATCCATCCAGGAAAGGCAAGAAATCACAATTTTTGGGGTCTACAAAGTCTCGCCAGTCTCTGGAGGAATTAAGAGAACAACAGGAAGCAGAACTGTATGTTCTTAGACCCACACACCACATATGCCTGCAAGTAGAGTTTTGTAGCTTGTTTTGTAGCTGAGACTGTCACACGAGGGAGAAAACTTCCTAATGAGATCAGGATAAGCAGGTACTCACTGAGCATGCCTCTGTAATTGAGGTCCATATCCCGGCTCTCAGATCGAACTTTAATAGCATCCAGAATGGCATCGGGAGACAACAGTCCTGAGGGCCTCACAACATTCAGAAGTTCAGTGAGGCTCATCAGAGGTAAACGCACAGCCTGCATGATTTCAGCATGGTTCTCCTTTGAATTGTGCTTACACCAATTTAACAAAGCTAGGAAGATATCTTTTTCAGGAGCTGCAAATGAATCTCTTAATACGATGTTTAAAAGTGCTGTCTGAAAAGGACAAAAAAAAAATTCCGGTTATCATGGAGCTCAACCATGTATATGATCAATCAGTAAAACCTCACAGAACTGTAAGCATTACTTATATGTCAGCAACTCTCTTTGACCATCTTCTTTCTTTAACCTTTGTGCCATATACTCCCTTGCCCATAGCAGCTCCACTAATAGCCATGAACATCTTGGACCACTACACCAAATGTCTAGTCTTTCTAACACATCCTCCGTGCATCTATCTTCAACAAAACAAGAAGAAACGGCAGCATAGGGAGCGGTCACTCTTTCAGGCTATTCAGGAGAATTTACATTTAGAAGTCAGTAGGGGGCACCTGGTTGGCTCAGTCAGTTGAGGGTCTGACTTCGGCTTAGGTCATGATCTTGTGTTCATGGGTCTGAGTCCCACATAGGGCTCTGTCTGACAGCTCAGAGCCTGGAACCTACTTTGGATGTGCCCCTCCATGTGCCTCTCTCTCTCTGCCCCTCCACCACTCGCATGCTCTCTCTCTCAAAAAAAAAAGTTTAAAAAAAATTTTTTAAGTCAGTAAGATATAGCTGACATTTAAAATTCGCAGTCTTTTGCTCCACAGTATTACTGCACTCCCATATTTTTGATTCTCAGATTTCCAGACTGACTTCCAGTAACCTTGGTGTGACCCTCGAAGACCTTTCCCTCTTAAAAGTAAGTAGGATAATAAAAGCCACAGTTTACACTCAAGACAAAATATGTAGCTTTTCAAATAGGTTTTCTCATTTGAAATATTCAGGTCCTAGGAGGAACACACAAAGAGAAAGGAGAGACAACCACCAGGGTTCAGAGAATATTTGACTATTTTTTTGAGCCAGGGGGGGAAAAAAAAAAAAAAAGCAGTGACTTAAAGACATCCAATGACACATCAGATCTCTTTTATGAATTCTCCCTCTCACAATAAGGAATTATTAGTTGCACTCTCTGTTGCGGATATACAAAACCAAAAAATAGTATGCAATACCACAAAGGAACCTATCTGAGTATCATCACATTGACATCAACCATTCCGTAGCACAGTCTCTTTTACGCAGACAACCTACCAGAAGAATCTTAAAAAAGAAACCAAAAGCAATTTGCCTCTCTTTTATATGCTCTACAGAGAGTCTCAGTAGCCAGAGGCAGGAGGCTACATAGACGACCTCTTCTAGACCGATGAGTTTTAGTTTTTTTATTCTCAGTCTCTGGCTCTACTCCTACAGCACAAATCTAAAGTACCAGGGAATGCCTGTGAAGTGCGTGTGGACGATGACACACCTTAGAAAGGGAGAGGAAGCCTTCGCTGGAGAGTACCTCTTGAGCATTTCTGTCCATAAACAAGCAGCACATGCAAGTTAACTTGGGGAGTGAGTAGAGGCTGGCGACATCAAAAGTCATGCAGACATTCTGAATGTTAAGTATGGTGCAAAGGTACTCAGAGGTAGAGTCCTCCAGCTCTGGAAATCCATATTTATGAGCCAGGCTCAGGAAGTCCAGCAACACCTCCTCCTTCTCATCTGTCAGCGTTGCCCGCCCGGTGTAGATGTATTTCAGCAGCATTGTGAATGCTTCTGCAGTGGTGTCTTGGAGAGGGATTTCTGCTTCGGGCTGAGACTCCCGCATCCCGCCGTACAGTAATGCTCTGCACATCAGAGAAGAAACGCGTGAGGAAAACCTCCAATAAGATTTGCCACAATATCACGAAACAATGGTTAGCAGCATTATGCAAACGTAAATCTGTTTAGTGACACAAAGAATCAGGTGAAAAAATGCATGGTAATCACTTTAAATATTCCTCTAAAGGAAGAGAAATGATTGGTAAACTATTTTGGATTAATTCTATAAACAACTGGACTAATGAAATATCCTGAGAGCTCAAATATGTAATAAACATTCATTAAACTGAAAGATGAAAGTACTCTTTTGTAAGGAACAGCGAAATCCATACAAACATATTAAAGGTCGATAAGGACGTTTAAAAAATAAAACTCTGTAGGAAAAGACATAATCAGATAAAAACAATTACACACACTCAGGTGCCATTCGCCCCTGTCAGACCAGCAGGAATTAAAAATCCTGTTAACTGTTCAACGCTGCAAAAGCAATGGAAAAACAGGTTCTCTCATGCACTGCTTCAAGCCTATAAATAGGCCCCCTTTAAGGGAAAGTAATTTAAGGAATTTGTCTTCAAATCTAAAATGTACACACCCTTCAACTCAGTAATCTCACTGTTAGGGCTCAATTCTAGAGAAATAATAAAGCGATGCAAAGATTCATTTTAAGAATGTATACCGAAGCAATGGAAATGTTGAAAAAAATCTTAAATGTCCATCAACAGAAACATGTTTAAAAAAAAAACAGATATATGCATTCTGTACAGCTATTAGAGATAAAGGAGATCAATATATGCAGCCTTGGAAAGATGTCCAGGATACAGTAGGTAGGTCAAGTTGCAGACTCATATGGGTTGCATGGAAAAAAGCATATACCATCTACTTATATGTGTATACACATAGGTATATGTGGATATTGCTATTGATATTGAGAAAAACCAGGGGAAATTCATCTTACACTGTAACAGAGGTTGTCTCTGGGGAATGGGATTAGATGGCTGGGAGGGAAGGACTTCCATTTGCTACTTAATAAATTAAAAATGAAACTGGTGATGGGATTATAGGTGATTTAACTGTTTTTTTCCTCCTGTCTTTTCAGTATTTTTCAGATTTAAAAAAATCCCCATATTATTGCTTATCTGCTCATCTAAAAAATGAAAACCAGATAATCCAGTCAGGCAATGAATTTGAATTTCTACCTCTATTACTATAGGAGGAATAATATGAACCAGGTAAACCTCGAATCCATCAGGAAAGGAAGGGCAGCCGGAGGGGGACCAGGGAGATGTGCAGAAAAGGAGAGTACAGGTGAGAAAGGAAATGTGTAAAAGTGAAAACAAGACAATAAGGGGGCAAAAGAGAGACTCCCCTGCTCCTACGATTCTCAGAGCGGGACTAGCATTTCAAGGGTCCTCTCCACTGCTGAAACCCCTCCCATGCTCCCCAGGCCTTGGCATTCTTGCTGGCCTCAGGGAAACAGCTGAAACCATCCAGGCAAAGATTCACAAATATTCTGAGCATATTTCTTCACCAGGTTATACTCTGCCTAAAAACACCCGTAAAGGTTTTCATTAATCTAGAGAGCACCACACCACAACCTTAAAACTACTAGATTAAAGAATACTTTCCTAGGGAGGGCTCGCCAAGACTTACTCCGCCTATGGCGTGATCCATGGTATTTACCTAAATTCTCAATACTTTAAAAGTGGTTTTCATAAGGCTCCCTTGGAACCCCAAATATGAAACCCCAACTTGTGAAAAATCCCCTCTTGTACAGTTAGTTTGTCCTTATCTGGGAACTGATAGGCTTTATGACAACACTTACTAGGGCCTCTCCTAAATTTCCTTTGCATATGAACAGTGTCCACAATGAGAATCTAAGATAGCTTTGGTAATGACTGAGTTGAGCCTAATGAGCCATCACAGATTATAAATGTTCAATATCCACAAAGAGACACCAAGAACAAGTTCAGTAAGTGAGAGGAGTATATTCCATTCACTCAAGATGATCTTCAAGTTTCTAAAAGTATGTGAGTTTCTTTTAAGAATATCCTGATCATTTAAAGGTACCCACACATAATTGTCTCAAATAATTTTTGAAAGAAGGTATATTCTATCAATAAATATTAAACATAAGGCTGAAAAGTTCTGACCTAACACTTTAACAGTAATGAGTGGACCAAAAATAAGAAAAGGGACAGAAACACAAAGGAAAAGTGTTTCCTTTGGAAACAGAGGACAGAGGCTGGTAACTAATGACCAGGCCAAGGCCAGCAGCCAGGGTGGAGCTGACCACCAGCAGGGGGAGTAGGAGAGTGTACGCTCTCTTTTTGAAGCTCCTGGCTTCATCGACGGTGGCATTTTGCAGGTACAAAATGGAATGCTCTAAAAATATTTGAAATGTACTAAAAGAGTTCCAATTAAATGGTAAATATTTTGAAGAGACTCACTTTACGACACTGTGTATGTGACTCTAGATACTGTGCTGTTGACTTACTTAACTCTGTAAAAATCAGACTGCAGTTTTCACTAGAAGGTAACTGAAATTTTCTCTAAGCCTTTGGCATCTTAATTTTTAGATATCAAGTTTCCCAGGTAAATCCATTATTTTATGGATATGGACACCATGGACTCCAAGGATTTATCAAGGATAAATTACCACTCAGTCTATAATTCAATGGTAATTCCCATTTAATAATTACTAGGTAAAATGTAGAGTAATTAGAGCTTAGCTTTACATTCATTCATAAGCCTGGAAGTTTAAGGTTTGAGTAACAAACAACAGCTATATATAAGGATGATTTTTTAGAATTATTTAATGTTTATTTTTGAGAGAGAGAGAGAGAGAGACAGAGTGCAAACAGGAAAGGAGCAGAGAGAGGGAGACACAGAATCTGAAGCAGGCTCCGGGCTCTGATTTGTCAGAACAGAGCCTGATGTGGGACTCAAACTCATGAACCACAAGATCATGACCTGAGCTGAAGTCAGACACCTAACTGAATGAGCCTCTCAAGTCCCCTAAGGAGGATTTTTTTTTTTTACCTTAGTCCATAAATATTTTGCTTAATTTTAATCCTAATATAACTAACCATAAAACTTCCTTTCAATAAATACTTAAATTCTCTTTAATCTAATGGGATTGCCAAACTGTATATCTTAGCAATAGATCTGTTGGGTTACTTATAGGTCCTGGGCCTCAGTGGTCTGAAACTAAGAGGTATACATGTTCATTAGCAAGTCCAAAGGTTGGCATACCCACACAACAAGAAGCTATCTGCCAATAAATCAATAAATCGGCTGAAGTTCTATCAGTCATCAACTGTGAGAAGCAGTTGTGAGAAGCAACGAAGACAGCCTGAGAAATATCCTCGAGGCCTTGAAAAATGGTTGGTGTGGGACTGTCTGCTCTGGAAAGCCTTCTAACCCTCTAATTCTCAGATGGTTTCTGAAGGAAAAGATGATTTTTTAAAAAGTAACTAAAAGTCTACAAAGATGGAAACCTTACAGATGTCGAATCGAAAGATTGCTAAAGTTCAGTGTTATGCTTTGTTACATATTTTTCACAGAGTAGAAAATATCAGTGTTTCCCACAAGTGACTTGAATCTTTGAAAAGTAATATACACTTACCGAAAATATTGGCACCTTGCTGCTAAAATTACCCTGTGGGCAGGAAAGCGTTTCTTTTCCACAACAAATGTGACGTCGCCATATTCTTCTCCAATCAGCAAGGCACCAATATGTTCAGACAAAATGTGCACATGATCAATTTCCCCCACGGCAGTAAAGGGGCGAAGAGGGTGACTGTTACTCATCTTGTAGAACAGGTGATATTCGCTGATCTGTTATATAAAGAAGGGATAAGAATTATTGGGGGGAGGGAAGTATACTTAGATAAGCACATACTATAAACATAGCTAAGTAACACTTTAAAATACTTATAAAAATATTCACACGAGAGAGATTTCACCATTACTGGTATCTTTATCAACCAACTTATTCTGGGAAGTAATTGAGCCTGACTCCATTAACTCCATTACCTTCAAAGTCTTATCACACTAGGAAAACAGAAATGCCAGGTCTTCTAATACAAAAGCGCTTGGAGCCATCATATCTAGAAAACTGTGCCCAAATACAGGTCCCTTATTTATCAAAACCTCAGGAAAAGGAAAATCAACAACCAGAAGAACTTCTCTTATAGCACAGATCTAATTTAATGAGGTTGGGTATCACTAACTATACCCAGTTGAAAAGTCATCCATGCATAAATCTAGGTCTAAATCACAAACAGAATAAACTAAGTCATCAGATTTCTAACAGTTTCAGAGATTCTGGTTTGAAAATATATTAAATATTTTACAAAAATTATAATCTTGTAGAGTCACAAAAATAACCTGGCATTTATTAATGAAATCCTAACCCTCCCTCAAAAAAAAAAAAAGAAAAAAAGAATAACCCCAATACAACCCAACATTTTTTTTCAAAACTGTAACTTCTAGTACAAACTTTCAGCTCTGATGACAAGGCTGCTTACCAGAACATCATTACATTTAATCTTATTTATAGGCACTTCCTTGCTTTTGTATGCAATACTTTTTCTACAGATGTAACTGAAAATCAAAGGGCTGAAACATCATTAATAACTTTACCTATTAAAAAGGGGAATTATTTTCTTTGAAAGCTAAAAGTGTTTATATTCTTCAATCTCTCCAATATTTGCAGGTAATGTTTTTTTAAGGGTAAGTTATCCAGCAAGTGAGTAAGAGCCTTCACTGGCATTCAGATGCCCAAGGTGGAGATGTGGCTGACAGCTCAGCCTCTACTGCTACCCTTCTAATGCACCAGAGACTAGGGGAATGTGCCTTCTTCAGTACACGTCCACACCTTCTTGAACTCTCCACTTGGACCAGGATTAAAGGTTAAGCCACTCCCAATCTTTAAACTTCCATATCTAGATCCAATATTAGCAACGTGTACAAAAAATGGCCTCGATCCCCAGAAACTGCAGTGAAAGATCCTCAGAGTCCAGGTTCCCTAGTTACTTGCTAATCCATGCTCAACCCCAGCAGAAAGAGCACCAGCAAGGATGGTGACATAGAAGGACATGGAAGAGGAGTCAGGCAAGGAGACACCTGCACCAGGTAAGCGGACAAGTTCCTGGCCCCCTACAGAAGGAGCATCAGAGAGCTAACAGCATAGTTCCCTAGTCGTAAAGGCAAATCCCTCTTCTTCAACTGCAAGCTCCATCTGAAACCCTTAAAAACTGAATCATCTCCAGTCACCTGTGTATGAAAGACCAAATTCAACTTAAGTGTCAGCAAATAATGCATGATTCAATTGTTTAACGCATGATACAACAGTCTAATACAGGAATTGGCAAACTTTCTCCAAAGAGTCAGTAAATATTTTAGGCTCTGCAAGCTATACAGTCTCTGTATAGACCACTGAAGCCAAAAATACCCATAGACAATAAGTAATGAATGTGCATGGCTATGTTCCAATAAAACTAGTTACAGAAAAGGGACAGATTTAACTCTCAAGACTACAGTTTGCCAAACCCTGCTCTGACATATGATTAAAGATTGACTGTCCTCTAGACAAAGGATCAGACTGTTTTCTGGTTTTTGTTTTGATTTCTAGCTGGCTTACCCAATCAATGTTCAAAATAACATGGTTATTTTCTATGTTAGCCATGAAATTCTGGAATCTACTCGTATCTGACTTCAAAATCTCACTCCTTAGGTGCGTGGCTCTAAACTAAACAGACTCTTTCCCTGCCTGAACAAAGGCTATGCATATACCCAGTGAATATATTCTCTGGTATAATATTCTCTTAAAATTTTATCCAGGTTGTGAGACTAAGTGGCTCTTAATGAGAAATTACTGATTTCTGGTTAACCACCTCAAAGATAAACTTTTAATTCTTCAACTGATACATAATAAACATTAACATTACATATATAAATATCTATCTTAATAGGTTCTCCAGATCTGTACTTCTAATACATATAATTTCATTTTGCTAAATTTATGTTTTAATTATGGTTTCCTGACTAGTCACTTACTATGGAATACAATTTTTATTAGCCATGTAGAAAATAATTTAATTAGACCAGTGACTGTCAATGAGCTTACATATACTGGAATCACATGAGGAGCTTTAGAGAGGGGGGCAGGAGGAGGGAGGATGCTTGAGCCCCACCCATAGAAATTCTGATTTAATTGGTCTGGAATGTGGAATCACTCTCCAGAAGTGATTTTAATGAGCAGGCCGAAAAGGAGCCACTGATTTAGACTCTGTTGTTGTAGGGTCACATACCTTACTCAGGTACACAAATACACAAAATTTCTGAGAAAATTCATTGAGGATTTGATTCCATTTTGAATCTTACTGCAAAGAGGCAAATGATGCTAACAAAATTACCAATGCTACAGCTTATAAACAGAAAATATTTGAAAAACTATATTTTTGCCCAATGCCCTAGCTTATTTACAAAGTAATAGTTTGGGCCCACCCATCTGCATTTAAAAAAGCATGTTTTAGAAACATACACCAATTAAGTTAATTTTTTAAACCACTGATTTTAATTTGATAAAGTGGGAAAAATATTAAAGTTCATGGAGCAAAACCGTTTCTTCACTTGTCTATTAAGCTTTAAACTGTTTATTCTGCCACTATCAACATATATGATCTTTGACAAATTTTCTAACTTCCATGAGATTGCTTCCACACCTGTAATGACATGGTTACAGATTTTTAAGTTATATTTTATAACTCTGCCACTGCCTTTTAATATCACAGTCCTGGCCTGACATATGAAATCAATTCTTGTGACTCAGCATATGACTGTACTCATGACTCTGATTTATTACAGCTGAAGAATACAAAGCAAAATTAGCAAAGGTTTTGAAAAAGCACAAGAGGCAAAGTTTGAGAACAAGACATAATCTGCCATGGGTCCTCTCCCAGCGGAATTACTTGGGACATGCTTAATTCCCCCAGCAATAAGTTGTGACAGACAACACATGTTATATGTTGCCAACCAGAAAGCCTGTTAGAGACTTGATGCCCTGAGTACTTATAATGGGGGCGCTGTTCCAAGTAGGAAGCCCCTGCCTGGCATGTATTCAAATTCCAGACTCCCAGAAGGAAAGTAACATTCAATATAGACCATAATGTTTGTACAAACTGCTTAAGTGAGCCACTCTTATCAACTGATGGCAGGAACACTTTTTAAATCTAAGTTTCCCTCTAGATGCCAGAAAAGGGCCAACCTTGAAAGCAGGGCTTCTTAAAGATAGCAGTTCAGTCTTTACACATTAACTGTTTTCTGCACAGTTCCAGAAACAATGAGAGGATCTAATGATGTTAGCAAAATCAATAAAAACAAAGAGACTAAAAGCCTATCTGATGTACTTATTGAATCTCAGATTTGGACTGGAGAGAGGAATACCAAGAAAATAGCCTACCTTACTGGCCCAAATGTATTCCTGACCTTGGACCTCCCATTATGCCTGATCCAAACAGTTTTAGGGACAGGTTTCTTCAAAATGTCAAGGATGAGATAATTCCAATGTTATTTAAATAATTCCTACACATATGGGAAGAAGTAGTTTTCTGCTACATCTTATGAAGCCAATTTAACCCTGACAGGAAGATGTGACCACATCTACAAACTCAAAAACCATCATAAATAACAAAAATGCTACATAAAATATTGGAAAACAGAATTAAGCATGATGATCCATGACAGAGTAAGTCCATTCCAAGAAAGACAGAGGAATATTAAGAAAAATAAGTCATCAAATTAAAAGGCCAAAGTGGGGGAAAAAATCATCATATAATTACCTCAACAAAAGCTAAAAATTTTTTTTTTTTAATGTTTTATTTATTACTAGGAGAGAGAGAGAGAGACAGCGTGAGCAGGGGAGGGTCAGAGAGAGAGGGAGTCACAGACTGAAACAGGCTCCAGGCTCTGAGCTGTCAGCACAGAGCCCGACGCGGGGCTCGAACCCACAAACTGCGAGATCATGACCTAAGCGAAAGTCGGACGCCCAACCGACTAAGCCACCCAGGCGCCCCTAAAATTTTTTTAAACAATCACTACTAAGTTTATTTTTTAAAAGTTCTAATTGAATAGGCATAAAAGGATATTTTCTTTTATTAGGATACTAATACCTCCTTGATACATACACATATTAGTCTAACTATAACAGATAATAAGCATCTGATTAATAATAAAACACTGGAACCATTTCTAGAAAGATCAAAAATAAAACAAGGATGTCTACTCTTATCACTAATAACATTTTTTCAGAAACAAAAGACAATGCAATTAATCGAACCAAGTGAAAGGTAAATGGATTAGAAAACAAAGGGGCAAAATAATCACTATTTGCAGATAATCTAATTCCCCATATGAAAAATCCATGAGAAGTAACTGAAAAAAATATGAAAGAAAATAAAGGAGATTCACTAAAGTGATATCAAAAAATTATTATATGAAAATATATAGCATTGTTCCATGCCAAAACCACCACCTAGAAAATATGAAGAAAAAGACTTGCAATTTATAATTGCAAAACACATCCATAACTTAGGAATAAATTCATGGAACAAGTAAAGGAAATTATCAAACTCTATCAAAGAATTTAGGAGAAATAAATGAAGAGACATACACTGTTTGGACATAGAAAGATTCAATGTTTAAAGAGATACATCACCTCTAAATCACCACATGAAAAAAAGCATATCTGATATTTTACTGTACTTTAAATTGTGAAGACAAAATGTTTTGAAACCTCAAAATTCAAGAAAACGTTCTTGGTAGGGATAACAGTTAAAAAACAATAATTTGGGGGCATCTGGGTGGCTCAATCAGTTGGGCCTCCCACTTCGGCTCAGGTCATGATTTCAAGGTTTGTAGGTTCGGGCCCCACATCGGGCTCTGTGCTGACGGCTAGCTCGGAGCCTAGGGCTGACGGTTAGCTCAGAGCCTAGAGCCTGCTTCAGATTCTGTGTCTCCACCTCTCTCTGACCCTCCCCCGCTCATGCTGTCTCTATCTCAGAAATAGAGAAAATATTTTTTAAAAAAAACAATAATTTGGTAAATGAGCACACATAAAAAAGTTGAAGACTGAGAAGCGAGAATTTTATACTTATCGAGAGGTGTTTTAGGTTGAGAAATACAGTTCTAATTAATACAGGAATTAAAATTAATCCTGATCACAATCACAACAGAGTTTTTAAATTAAGTTGGGATAAAGGAGTTCATCTGGAACAATAAATATGAAATTTGGTGTGTGTATATATATATGTGTATATATATTCTGAAACAAAAAAAAAAACGAGGGGCCAGTTTAGTGGATGTGAAAGCAAATCATAAATTAAAGCAATTAGAACAACGTCATATCAGAGAGACAGATCACTGGAACATCTTAGTCCAGAAATAAACCCAAGTACTATACACAGGAATTCACTATAAATATATGTATATACACACACATACACACATGCACACATGCACATGCACACACACACACAGAGGATTCCCATTCACTAGTGGGAAATATGGATTCTTTTCAGTGAAAGATGTTGGCTAGCCATTTTTAAAAATTAACCTGGATATCCACACAAGAACACAAAATTAAGTGCATAAGGATGTCAACCTCAGCACTTTCTGTAACAGTAAAAAATTGGAAAAAACTTAAATGCCCATTTAAAGGTAATTGGATAAACAAATAGTGGTAAAGCTATAGAGTAGAATATTATATAATGATTTAAAAAGAATAAACTTAGGTACCACTGATATTGGAAAAAAAAACCTGAAATGTATGTATTTATGTGGAAAAAGGCAAGCTGTAAAAACAGTATTAGAGTAAAATGTTATTCTGTTAAATAAATTTTTAAAAAGCGAACATCAAATTATTAACAAGGGTTAACCCAATGGATCAGGGCTGTGGGAAAATTTTAAATACTGCACTACATAGCTTTGTAATGTTTAAAATTTTATAAGCTGTTTTATTTATAATTAAACTATATACAAATATTTCAGTAACTTTGGCCACTAAAATTACTAAATGAATTAGTTCATGTATGCGACAACAAGTGTTTTGATTTGCCACAACCCAGTAGTACCTGATTTAGTGACTAAGAATAAGCAAAGGGACTATATATTATCTCCACAGATGAAAATTAACAACTTGGAGACAAGGACAAAAAGTTCATTACACTAAGACAGACATTACACTAAGGTAGGAATTATTATCAGATACCTGGGTAGCTTGGCCTACTGGGACACTCTATCTGATATATCCCAACTAAAGATCTTCACCTTAGAGATTTTCAGTTTGACTTTTTCTAGACTTAGGGCACATCTTTTCAGATGCAAACACAGTGCTCTGAGATTTGCTCCTGTTGACAGCCCCAGTCTAAATTTGCTGACGTTCACAGGATAAGGCAAGGGTAATCTATTCACTCAAGCTGTTCCGTCAAGGTGGGAAGAAAGAGAACAGGAAGGCAGAGCAAAAACGGACAGACCTACTAGAAGAGAGGGCAAGAATATCACCACCAGAAAATAGCACCATTCGTGAATGCATATAATTACTATGATTAAGTGAGGGTTCTGGGACTTCGTATGGATTTATTTACAAGGGATGGTGGTATAGAAACTACACGCTTTTCCATGGTTGGGTAACTTTCATGTGTTCAAGTACATCAGAAAAAAAAAAAAGATGATGAGTAATGCAGCAGTACTAAAATCCTTAGGATTATTGGCTATTTATTTACTACGCAATAAGAAACCCATACCCATTTGTTCTAACCAAAATAATAAACAGCATTCATCAATAAAGTGAGAACACCTTATATAGTTTATAACGCTATAATGTTAAAATTACCTCTTAAGAAGTTTGGGGAAAAAAAGTCGACCTAAATATCAGTTTCATTACTTAAAGCTTACTTCCGGAAAAACTGCTTACAAACTTTTAAGAAGGGCTTTCCACCACATTTTTTAGACTTAAAGTTTATTCTCCAGTGTTTAATCAGGAAATAGACAAAGAGCAAAAGTTTCACCAGGTGGAGATGCCAGTGAGTCCTTGAATGCTGTTTAAATCTCCCCAGGGAAGCCGTCTTAGACCCGCCTATTTCTTGATTGAAAGGCCTTTATGGGTAAAAAGACCTTCTGCTCTTTAATTACAAAATATAAAAGATCTTTCTCTTGAGGAAAGTGATGGCATTTACAAGCATATGGTTTAGCAATTTCTTTCTGCTCCTGGTACCCATGTGGTGTGTAATTTGAAGTAGTATTCCTTAAACTTTAAATTAATATCACCTGGGGAGATAAAAGATATCCTGTCTGCATCTTAAGCACTGTCAAAAAATCACATTCTACTTTCTCATGGGAGGGATACCTCACTTCTTTTGATATATACTCTACCCTTGTCATCCAAAAGTCTGAATAAACATGTGTACACTACCCATACTGGTAGGTGTAACCTTGATTCTGATATTCTGCAAATCTAATTTTAAACCTTGCAGAGTCCTGTCACTGGGGCAGTAGAGGGCCATGTGAGAAACACGACGGAGGTTCACAGGCATTTTCTGGCTTCAAGATGCTCGAAATGTCTTTCCCTGGGAAAGACAAAATGATTTCTAACATCCAGTCCTGCTCCAAATTCTTGTCACTCTATGATTTTATATGTTTGTAAACAAATGTGTATAGATATATACAGTTTGGAATACTAAAGAACTGTATCATAACAAGAACATTTGACAAGCTTATTTTATTGGAAGTGTATATAACTCCATTTACCAATTACCACATTTGATTCTCCACTTCTTTGTCAAGGGACAAGATAGTTTCTGAATCTGTATATGATTCATCTGATAAAAGATTTATTGAGAAAAAAAAGGTTTATTGAATTCTCTTCTATGATATAGGCCCAATGCTAGGTGACAGAAACACAAAGATTAATAAAAGATAAAGTTGCTACCTTTGAAGAACTAACTGTCTACTGAGGAAGCTAACACTTCAGATGACAAATAATACTAATTCTAGAACTAGCAAGCCATGATTTGATGATGTTTAGAAAGTAAAATACAGTCATCTTCTGTAAGTACCATATTAAAACAACCACAACGATGCTGAACAGGTTATTAAATGAACAGGAACTCAGAAGATTATGTTATACCCTTGTATCAGAATAAAAGTTAATATTCAAACAGTTAGCTACTCGTTCTCCAAGACAGGATGCTCACATTCCAGAGCAAGTACAATACAAGCCATAGAAATTTGATAAGAAAGCCTTAATACGTCTACTGACATGCATTTTTAACCTAGAAAAATGAGGAGAAAAATTAAGCTTTAGTAATAGTTAATATTTAGATGAACACTGCCTCCTCTCATGATCTGCATGTCAAAAACACTCACTTAAAGATAAATAAGCATCTAGGGAGTTCTACAAAGACACACGGCTCAAGGAAGTATACTCACTTGCTCAAAGCAGTATCAGATTTACTTGTGCCTGCTTATGTGAATTTTCCAAATGTTAACTGGTTTTAATTAAATTATTGCTCACAAAATGACAAATGGATTCCTGCAAGGAAAGCACTGATTGAAGATGATGGAACACTGCCAAAACAAGTAAATGCCCATTATGATAATTCTACTTCTAGTAATCAGATTTTACAAGATGACCCCTGCTAATATGTCCTAGAGATCTAATGCATACTACAGTGAATATAAACAAATGGTATTATAACCATCAAACTTGCTAAGATATTAGAATTTATTTATCACAACCACTAAATAGAAATGCTAATCACGAAACATGATAAAGGTGGTAATTATGGCTATAGGCAATCATATTACAACATATAAATGTATCAGATTAACATGTTATACACCTTAAATCCATATGAGGTTATATGTCAAATATATTTCAGTAAAAAAGTGACCCCCAAATTTGAAATAATCAAGAAGATCATTTGAAATATACACAATCGTTACCAATGAACCTCCAGGGCCACCTGGTTGGCTCACTCAGTTGAGCGTCCGACTCGACTTGGGTTCAAGTCATGATATCAGGGTTTGTGGGATCAAACCCCTGGTCAAGCTCTGAGCTGACAGTGTGGAGCTTCCTTGGGATTCTCTCTCTCCCTCTCTGCCAGACTCTATCTCAAAATAAATAAATTTAAAGAAAACAACAACAATGAACCTTCATACAAAACATAAGCTTTAAAACATATGTTGAAAAACCATTAGTTGAATGCTTTAACCCAAAAAAAAGTTTCAAACAAAATTAAAATCTAGAAGCAAATTAACCATTTTGCAGTAGGGCATGGAAAGTACCTTTCACCTAATGATAATGATTACAATTTATAGTGGACTTCCTATAACCCAGGCAGACTCTTAAGCATTTTACACAGACCATCTTATCTAATATTCAAAAAACTGACTTAGGAAGATCTGTTTTTTATCCTATTTTACAGATAGAAAATGGAGACAGACAAGATTAGGCACTAGTCCAAGGGCACAGACAATAAACAGCACATCCAAACCCAAGGTCTGTCAAAGGCCTGAACTGACAAGAACTATGCCACAGTGACATGGAAGAAATCAGAAATGATTCTATGATTCCTGCCAACTAGCTACTCTGACCAGCGGTTCTCAAATTTTTTTTCAAGACGCCCTGTTCAGACTAGTTAAAATATGCCATGGCTGATAAGAATAAAATGTCATTTTTCAAGCCAACTTCTGGAGATTACATATACATCTGCTTTACTAATATAGGGAGAATAATTCAGTTGTTTTTTTTTTACAAATAGTTTATTGTCAAATTAGTTTCCACATAACACTCAGTGCTCATCCCCATAAGTGTCCTCCTCTATGCCCATCCCCCCCTCCCCCCGAGAATAATTCAGATTTTAACTGCAGTGTAGTTAAATTCTAGTTACTGAAAAATTATAGACCAAGAATATTGTTAATACAAATATGCATCCATATACAGTACAGGGTTAAGTGAAAACCTAGAACAAACTAAGCTGATAATGGTACAACTGAACAGTAATTTATAATAAAAAAACAAGAACAGAAACAACTATGAAAAGCACAACGAACTCAACATACACTGATAATATGGTTCTCTCTGAAAATGTAAAACAATTCTAACTTAAGCACATTCATACACAGAACAGGAGCTTTGCAATCTTGCTACAGACTACAGAGTAGCTAGAATTATTAGCAGAACATAAAATTTACACTTGAAATTAAAATAACATTGTATGATAATTGTACTTGAATTAAAAAATAAATTTTTAAAAAAGGTACTGAGAGCACCTACATGTCATTTATCCAGATATATATTAAAATACTGTTAATATTAAAAAAAATTAAAATCTTTTACAAACTCAAGTATTATGCTAATGTGGATTTATGAATGCCATTTTGCATACCCTCAGCGCTTCACTTGATTGGTTTTTAATAAGTTGCCAAAGGATAGATATAAATGAAAGACTATGAGATCAACTGACACTTGCCAATATTTTTTGATCAGGGCTCATCAGTGGCCTTGGCCATTTTTGAGAAGCATTCTCCTAGACAAGGCAATGCTCCTGTCTCAGTTTGGCAATGATATTTAATTTTATGATGGCTGGGAGAACCTCTTCTATTACTCAATCACAAAATATCTAAGACTCTCAAGGCAAAAACAGCCCAATATATCATTTACAGTATTAATTTTATTTTCTATTCAGTTCAAGCTGTCTTCAGTTTCTCTGGCTCCAATCTCTTAAACAGTCTTTCCCAAATACCTGAAAGCAAACAAAAGCATTTAAATCAGGCACCCTAGAACAAAAATATCAAATGACCCATGTGAGCTTCCTTCTGTTTTTAAAGTTTCCCTAAATACTGAAACTTGCTTCTTCTTCTTCTTTCTTCCCTACAAAGTACTTTCTTGAGCTTATGCTTCAGAAAAGCATAAGGTGCAGAAACTTATCATCAGATTTTATTAACCTAAGTTCTGAATGTTTACCCAAAGACCTGCATTATCCAGCTACCAACCTTCCCTCAGTCTCTCAGCTCTTGTTTGTTCCACTGTTTAACTCCCTATAAGGCAGCCATCTAAAAGATGAGATGACTTTTGGGAATTAGGAGTCACAGGCTGCAACTCTAAGAAGTGACTATCACTTATACTTCTCAGAGTTTATATAAATATCCTTTTTCAGGTTCTCAGTCTTATCGGTCCCAAGTCCATTGAAGACTGCATGAACTGCATGCTAGGAGCAAAAAAATATGTGCACCTAGAGCCAAAAAGCAATGAATAAGTCATGATGAGTGCAAAGGTTATTAGTTGTAATAATATTTGAAAATACAGGACAAGCTATTTCTGTTTAATTTCTTCAGTGGCAACTTATGGGTCTGTAATATTCTACCCAGATTTAAATTATATGATATCTTCCTAATTAATAAACATTATAGCATGAACTCCCATTAAAGCAGTAGAATAATCAATTGCAACAATTTAATTTCTTTGTAGCAAAGCTACTGTGAACATTTGCATTATTGTCTGTGTAAAGGAAATTGGCTTTTCATTTGTAGATGTTCTAAAAATGTTCTACTATGCATACTTTGATGCAATTTGTTAAACCCCATGTCCAGGCTACTTTCTGTGGACTGTAAACTTAAAAAAAAATCAAGTCTGAGAAGTTAGTCCACCTAAAAATCTTGATTTATAAGCTTATTTGTTGCCATTCTAGAATACAGTCTAAAGGAAATGTTCACAAATTATACTAGTCTTCCTTTTGTCCCCTCCCTTCCCTTCAGTTTTATGAGCATTGTCTTTATTCCTTCAACACAGCATTCTCTACTGCAATGGGAAAAAAAGGGATAAAAATCAGAGTAATTATCATCATGCAGACTACGAGTTACTGTCTGAAACAACTGCCACTGATCCAAATGTATAGCCAAAGCTAAATCTATAGCCAAATCCAAAGCTATAGTGCGCGCATGTAAGAATAAGGGAACGAAGAGCACATGTCAAGCAAACAGCCTTCATCTTAGCAACAGAAAAACTTGGGCAAAAAGTTCAAGTTCATGTCTCATAAAATTAGGAAAATTGACCTTTCCTGTATAAGTGTCACCCTGTCATGTTCCAAACTTAATCTCCCCGCAAATCTTCCACAAACCCCTGTGAATAAGAAAATATGTGGCCTGCCTTCCATTCTCTTCTGGTGAATATATCAACTTCACTTACACTGTGGGAGCATAAAATCCATAAAAAAAGAGAATAGTGTATGGTGGTTTTTTTTTTTCATTCTGTTTTAGAACAAAGACTCTAAGGGATAGAATGTGGGTCTTCTATATTCTGTACACTAATACCCCCAAGATGCTACTGAATAATTGATGATCTTATGATTAGACTGCCATCCTCGGTTTCAAACAACATTCGTGGACCACATTTAATTCATATCTAATATTGAATTCTATCTCTTTTATCATGATCAAAATATGCATCAAGGCTGATCTCTGTTCCTTAGAATTTCATCAGTCGTTTCTTTATCTAAAGTCATAATCTTGATATGTGACCAGCTCAGCTACAGCACCAACTTGGGATATCACTGACACAAATTCTCATAGCCCATCAAGAAAAGATACTAGGACCATGCCTTCATAAGAGAAAGAAGGCTACAATGCAGGCACCTTAGGAATAAATATTCATGCAAGAAGAGGAAAATCTATTCATACTTTAGAAGCAGAATGTTTCTGAAGGTCACTTCTAAGAGAAGAAAATATATTGTGATTAATAAAGTTTTAATGTTATTAAGCTGGATTTCATTTAATTGAAATGGCATCACATTATTTGACAAACATAAAATGATCAAATGTAGCAGAAATGCTCTAAGTTTATAAAGAAAGAAGCAGCTTATGTTTTATTTGGCCAACCAGGTAGGGTTTAGCTACTGATGAGGAAAGAAGATTCTTAAAACACTGTGCAGTATCATGAGTATATCTAAAGTAATCCATACACCCTGTAGATAAGATGGGTTTTAAATAATGGAAGAAGGTCACTTTTTAAGGATAGTAAGTAAAAGATGTTCCATGCAGATAAGATGGCAAAGGCAGGAGTCTTGGGGCAATACCTGCAAATATGAGACTGAAAGGAAGTTTGTTTTGAGCAACAACAGAGAAGAGGCAGAAACAGATACACAGTCTGGTAGAACCTCGCAATATAAAATGTGTCTAAAATGAAGATGCCACCAAGGGAACACAGATCTGAGACTGGGAGGTACTCATTAAGTTCTGCTGGGTAAGATCTAGACACATCATTTCGAGTCCCTGAGACTCCGTTTCTATCTTGGAAAAGGAGTGCGAGGGGGTAGGCTACATTCGGTAGTAACTTCAAGTTCTAAAATTCTATAGCTAAATCGTATGTCTAGAAGCCATGCTCTTATATACTGTTAGAAGTATAATAAACTGGTTCAGCTTTTTGGAGGTCAGTTTGGCAGAATCCACCCAATTCTTAAATATATACTTTCTATAACTCCACATTTGTACTTCCAGGAATATGTAAAAATTTATTAATTTTGCATTGCTTGTAACAGCAAAAAGCTGGGGGACTAAATGTCCATCACTACAGCAAAAGGGAAATAACAGCAATAACCTCTGGGGAGGGGAGTGGGCGGGGACCCTCAAGGGAAAAAGTAGGAAGTTTTACTTTTTTTTTTTATGTTTTATTTATTTCTAGGAGAGAGAGAGAGACAGTGTGAGCAGGGGAGGGTCAGAGAGAGAGGGAGTGACAGACTGAAACAGGCTCCAGGCTCTGAGCTGGCAGTCAGCACAGAGCCCGACGCGGGGCTCAAACCCACGAACATGAGATCATGACCTAAGCGAAAGTCGGACGCTTAACCGACTAAGCCACCCAGGCACCCCAGGAAGTTTTACATTTAAACTCAATGTACTTCTAAAGTGTTTCCTTCTATTATAACAATAACTGACTTATCTTTTACATAAGTAGTATTTCAAGAAACTTTAAAAAGTGGAAACTTAAAAAAGGTGGTAAGATATTCTCAGTAAAAGGCTTTTTTTTTTTTAATAAAAGGATGAAAACACAGATCTGACTTGCACTTTACTGAGAAGCAATGTGAGTAGAAATGAGCAAATGCTGATGCACAGAGAAATTTAGTAAGCAACAGATTTTTAGGAGTTACCTGAAAATGAGTTACAACACAAAATCCTAGAGAACAGTGACTAGGTATTGCTGCCTGGTGGGCCACAAGGACAACACTCAATCAATAAATATTACATTGAAATGATCCAAGCGTAGGCTGTAGACCCAAATGTACTACTGTGTCATTTTCAGGGACTGAGGATAAAAATATATGTGCTCATCTTAAAAACATCTCTCGGAGCTCCTGGGTGGCTCAGTCAGTTAAGCATCTGACTCTAGATTTCAGCTCAGTCATGATCTCACAGTTCATGGGATTAAACCCTGCATTGGGCTATGCACTGAGCATGGAGCCTGCCTGAGATTCTCTCTACTTCTCTCTCTCCCTCTGCTCCTCCCCTCCGCCCACGCAGACACATGCTCTCTCTCAAACACATACTTTTAAAAAACTCTCTCGACTACTTACAATCAAATGTTTTCATCAACAAGTTTTCCCTCCCTCTAATATTCGGCAAGTATTTGATTTCCTAATTTCCACTTTACTGTTCACGGGTATACTCCTGTATCATACTATGCTTAATGTTTCTCATATTTCTCAAAATTTTTCAAGTATTTTTAAACCACTTACAAAACCACTTTATTATACAACACCTTTCTTAGTGTTCTCTAAGTCTCTAGTGATGGGTGGCTTTTTCAACTGTAAACTCCATAAGCACTTTTATAAAATATAAATAAGCATGAACAACAGTATAAACCTGAGAGTCAACATTCCCTTAAAGTCTTTAATATATCATTATTCTATTTTTCCATTCACAAAAATATAAAAATCCTGTTGATGAGCTTTTAGACAATATAAAGATTTGCATTTTCAGAACAAAGGAAGTCCATTCTTTCTATACTTTCATGTTATTTCGTTTGTTAGGATAAGCCTGTGTTGCTTAATTGTAAGAGGTAGGACCCAACAGAAGCAAGTGTATGAAGGAAATGATTCAAACAGTTCTAGAGATACTTGCTTCTCTGCCAATCTTCAACTCAACAATTGGTGAAGGCTCACTAGGAACCTAGGTACACTGGGAAGAAGGTAACAGGTGATGAATATTACCCATAAATAGGAACTAAAAAAGTTCATTCTTCTTCTTTCTGTGCTGTAACAGCTGTGACTTAAAGATCATAAAGCAAGTGATCACTGTAATTTCCTCTCCAATCTCCCCGTCCACAGTTTATGAAAAATGACATTCCGAAAACAAGTTTTTAGAAGCCTCAGGATGCTTATGTCTTTTCCACAGAAACAGTGTTGCAATATCTGATGGGCCAGCTACAAAATGCTTGTTTAGTCCCAAAGTACCTTAAGGAATGGACCACTATGAAAACAAACCACAATAAGAAATGCTCAGTAAATATTTACCACTACTATCATTACTACTGTAACTACTACTACTATTACTATTACTATGATTCACTGACAGTACATGATGAAGAAAAGGACAAAGACACAAGTGGGTAAAAAGAGAGATGGAGAGAGGGTATAAATACTGACTGCCCAGAAAGATTTCTCTGTTTATATCTAAAGAGGTAGACCCAGTAAGGAACAGGTCCACTTTGCCATACAGATAAAGAACTAAACCTAGGCTAGCATCAGCTCCCAAAGACACAGCCCATGTGGAGACCTGCATTACTCAATGGCAGGCAGTATATAGATAGTTCCAGGACACTCTCTTTCCATCTAAAGATGTTGGAGAAAGTGTGGAACAAGTAGTTAAAGGGCACTGCCACTCCTGTAGCAGTGTAAGGAACCTTAGCCTTTCTCTGGGACACATGGACTTGCTGACAAGGTATCAGCAAATCATCTCTCCTCTGGTTACTGGCTCCTTTGTAAATGAGAAGAAAAGGGCTAAAAATTCTCTGAGGTCCCTTCCAGCTATGAATATTCTTCTCCCCTCTTTCCAAAAAGGCTGTAAAGCAAGAATAGCTTCATGAGTATCCCATCCCCATCACCACCACCATAAAACATCCAACTCCAGCACAGACATTGCCTTTCCACTTGTTTGGCCTCTAGTGAAAGCCATGGTTTAGACTTGCTGTCTTTTCTGAGATGTCATTGTCTTCTCTCACACAACCAGGACTTTTACTACTGGAACTTTTTATATTCCCCTTGTCTGGCTAATTATGCCTCTTCTTTCAAGGCTCAGAACAGGTTCCATGCCTTTCAGTAAGAGCCTTCACGGATGTTGCCAATCTACGTCAGGTGCCCTTTTTACTAGCTATTTCCTTCTATCACTTCCCCCAGTACACCATACTAGGATTTTACTATACACTTGCCTTGTTGATAAGAAAACTCACAGGAGGCAATAATCATGACACAGCGCCTAAAGGTACTCAACAAATACTGAATGAACAGAACATCTCCTTCCTCTTTATATTCCCAGCACCTAATATAGTGTCAGGCATATATTTTCTCCTCTGAATTCCAGACTCCTATATACCACTACCTACTTAACATCTTCACTTGGGTTACCTCAAAGGTACTTCAGGAGCACCTGGGTGGCTCAGTCAGTTAAGCATCTGACTTCAGCTCAGGTCATGATCTCACAGTACGTGAGTTCAAGCTTCGCTTCGGGCTTTGTGCTGACACCTCAGAGCCTGGAGCCTGATTTGGATTTTGTGTCTTCCTCTCTCTCTGCCCTTCCCTTGCTCATACACTCCCCACCCCTCTCAAAAATAAACAAACATTAAAAAAAAAAAAAAAAGGACTTCAAAACTCACTTCATACTCTCTATGTCCTCTCTCCCATGAAAAAACTGCCCCCATGCAGTGTTCCCAGCTCAATGAATCCAATTTTAGAAGCCAGAATGACACCTCCCTTAAACTCACTTTCCCTCCCTAATCCAGCAGGACGTCTTTTGGTTTTACCTCCTAAATGAACTCTGAAATTGATTTACTTCATGGCAAGTTCTACGCAACCGTTCTAGTCCACACCATGTTTGTCTCTCACCAGGACCATCATTTAGCTCCTAAATGATCTCCCTGCTTCCGCTCCAAACCATCATCCATATGGCAGCCAGACTGGAATCTATCAAATTTTAAAACTGATTATAAACTGTTTCCTTCAACCACTCCCTTTAGGACACCCACTCTCACTTAAAACCCTTTAGGGGCTTCCCAGCACTCTTAACATGGAAGAACAGAGAAAAAACGTTTAATGAGGCCTTCAAAACTTGTGGAATCTGGCTCCTATCTCAATATACACTTAATTTCCCTAATACTCCCTCACTTGACAAGCTCCCTTATGTCATCGAGCCTTGGCATAAATTGTTCCCCTTCTGGGACTACCTTTCCTCTTTCACCTCCCATCTCCCAGGGGTGACTGAGGTGCCCTTCCCTCAAGGCAGCCTATCTTGACTTCAGTCTAGTCAGGGTCCCTTGTCATCTGCACTTATACACTGTAATCATTTCCTTCACAGAATTCATCTCTTTGTGTTTCTACATCAGCCCTCCCCTGACAGGCCATTTCTCAACACAAATCTGTTGAAAACGTGTATCAGACTGGTCACCCTATCGCTTACAACTCTTCAACACCTTCCTATCTCACTTTAAATAAAAATCATACCCTTTAACATGGCTCTGCATGAGGCATGACCTAAGCGCCTCCCTGAACTTATTTCCTACCCTCCTCCTCATACATTCTAGTCCAGCCACTCTGGTCTTGCTTTCCTTAAACACAGACGAGCCTGTCTCTGAACTCAGGGTCCTTATCATTATATTCCCACTACCAGAATGTTTTGTCCTCAGACACCACACGAGTACTCACCATTCAGGTGTCTGCTGATCACCTCACCTAAAGGGACACCAAACTCCCACCCACCCACTTCCAACCCTCCATTTTGTTTTATTTTCTTCACTGAACCTATCACTAGAAGATAACCTTCATGGGAGCAAAGACTACCCTGCTCATCTCAGTGCCTAGGCAATACCTATGCAAATGATTAAAGTAGCTAGTGGATCCTGTTTCAAATAAGTGAATTTCATTGACATAGATAAGAGATAGAGGTATCAAGATTTGATACCACTGTCTGTGCAGCAGGCAAAATTATAAGATAGTCCCTGTGATTTCCACTCCCTGGTGTATGCATCCTGTATAATCAATCCCCACAGACGTCCATGTGATTAGGCTAACATATATAGGGGTGTGTGTGTGTGTCTGCACGTGCATGTGTGTGCATATGAGCATGTGTAAGCAGACTGGAAGAATTCTCCTGTTGGCTCTGAGGAAGTTGTTGCCAGACTATGAGTAGGTCACGTGATTAGGACCCAAGCGTGACCCTCCAGCCCAGCTTACAGCCAGCAAGAAAATGAGGGCCTCAGTCACGTGAACACAAGGAATTGAGTTCTGTCTACCACCAATGAGCTTGGGTAGAGGACTCCGAGCCTCAGATGAGATCAGAGCCTCTGCAGACACCTTGATTTCAGCCTGGGGACACCCCAAGCAATAATACAGCTATATTGTGCCTGGACTTCTGACCTACAGAAACTGTGAGATAAAAATGGCTGCTACTTTAAGCTGGAAGTTTGTGGTTCACTGTTAGGTACCAATAGAAAACTAATATAATGGCCATAAACCCCATCGGACTCAAAGCTTATTTTTTGTAACAAATATCTTGCTAACCACACCCCACACACAGTTTTGAAATAAAATTGAGAGACTTAGAACCTACTAAACACTTAAAATAATACATTAACTAAAATATAAGGGGAAAAAAAGAAAATAATTTATAATAAAATAATATTTCAACCACATTAGAAAACAAAAATGCCCCTATAAGTTTTCAAAATGTCCTCTGAGGGATTCCACGAAAACATCTGCTTGCTAAGCACAGTGTACCTAGAACACACTGGCTTCAAATTGGGAGAATATTTAACCCTTAAAATGCCTAGTATTGGTTAATTTTGCTTCTTTTCGTCACTGTTGTAGAGCATGTCTTTTAAAGTCAGGTTAGCATTATATTTTTCTCCTAACCTTTTTCTAAAATGGATGTTAGAAGGTTTGAAAGCCTCATAATTCCCTTTTTTCCCTCCTCCTCCTCAATTATTAAGTACTCACTGAGCACATGAGACTGTTCTTGAAATTAATTTTCACAATTAAATAGCCTTTTAAAGCCTGTAATTCATTTCCCAACTCTCATCTTTCAGATGTGAACAGAGAATCACCATCATCTAGTGGCTCATTATACACGCTATAAAATATTTCACCCCAGCTGTGAAGCTGGCCATAGTAAATACGTTTTGTTGCCTTAATCAAGATTTATGATAATATAATAATGTAATTTTTAAAGGCCACATGCCAAAGTACTTCCTAAATTAATAAAAATACTTAGCACTTAACCTATAACACACTTTAAAATCATCACACAATCTTCTAGGTAGCTATTTGCCCATGTGCCCAGGGCTAGTAACAATTGATGGAGAGCCTGTCACCAAGCCTATTTACTTGATTTATTTTACAGTAGCCTTCTAAGGCCACATACATAATGGGTACTCACTTTGTGATGGGAAAATAAATTATTTAGTCTGAACAACCTGACAGTGTTACTATTAAGTTATTAATTCACTGAGAGGGGGGAAATTCCCTGAATAGCCTTTTTTTTTCATGCCCAAATAGCAACACTATTAATAAATAGTCACAGATGCCTAGAACCCTAGAGCTGGAAAGGACTTAAGGATCAAAACCACAGCTTTTTATAGAGGAAGAAACTGAGAAATCTGTCCAGGGTCACAGTCATCAGTGGCAGAAGCTCCGGTAAGATAGGGAGACATAAGACTACAGGATCTCAATTCCTCATTGAGAAAACAGGGATAACCTCACCTCTAATATGGTGGCTATGAGGATACAATAAAATATCAAGTAAGACAAGCGAAGGACACAGTACAATGGTTGATACATTTTCCTTCCCAGGGTTTCCTCTACTAATCTCTCCCATCCTTTTTTTTTTCCCCAAAATATCACTTAGGATGGTGCACTTTGGTGTTGATTTTTGGACATATACCTTGCACCAACAACAAATTAGACCAAATTACAGTCCATTCCGGTACAGAAGGACTACTGGGAGACTACACAGGAAGCAGCTGACCCCAGCTCTCAGGATTTGAGTCTACAGGTTCCAAAGGTTTCAAAAACCATCAACTTATTGAACTGAGCCCAAATCAGCTTTCCCAAGGTTGAGGGTATGAAGGGTTTAGAGGTAGCCGTTCACTCTTACACCTCACATGTAGCTTCTAATCCGTTTTCCAGTTTTTACTCAAACTTTTCAAAAGATTTTCCACAGCCCTGGCCTCCTCTTTCTAAACTCCAAGTCACTCCTAAATCCATTGAAGTCTCACCCCACCACCCCACCGAAACCGCTCTAACCCAGGTCATCAATGATTTCTGAATTGGAATCCCCAAGATTCGCTTTTCCATTCTTACCATACTGGATCTCGCTGTAGCACGTGACACTCTTGAACACACCCTTCTTGAAACTCTACCCCCTTAGCCTCTGTGACACTCTCCTCTCCTGGTTCTCCTTTCACGGGAGTCTCTTCTTTCCTGGTCTTTAAGAAGTCTATTCCCCAAGTCTATGCCTTCCTTGTGAGTTTATCATCCTCCTGGTTTCAACTACTACTTGCCAACTTCCAAATCTCCATCTCTAAGCCAGAACTCCCTCTCTTCTGTATTTCAGATTCGTGCACCTGCAATATGATTCCACCACATATCCTCACTGGCACTTCAAATCAGCATACTCAATACCAGGTCTTAAAGCAGGTCTCCCTCCAGTGTACTTTACCTTAAAATGCAGTATTGCCACATAAGTAACCCATGATAAAAACCTCTACATTTCCCTTGACTTTCTCCTTTCCCTGACCCCATGCTGTGTAATCAATTAATTAGATCTTATTTTACCTCCTAAATATTATTCCTCTAATTCATCCCTCATATGCCTATCTAGTAACTTCTAGTTCAGGCTTCAATTGTCTCTCACCTGCACTACTTTAACAGCTTCCAAACTCTCCCCACCTCTCATTTTGTTCCCCTCAGTTCCATATCCACTCGGCTTGCACAATAACCAATCAAGCTACTCCCCAGCTTAACACTTTTTAAATGATTCTCCAATTAAAAAGCTCTGCAGTCAGACCTCTACACTTTGGAATCTCCTCTTTGATTTACTCCTTAGACTTGACCTTGAACAAGCTACTCAACTTTTCTGCACCTCCATATTTTCACTTCTGAAAGTCCCGGAGGATTAAATGAGATAACTATAGAACACTTAATATAGACCCTGGCATATAGTACATGCTTAACAAATGGCTTTTTAGTAATTATATAATTAATACAATTATAATATTATGGTCACTGGAATGGTATACAAGTTCACAGACAGGACATCCATGGCCCTCCCTGAACTGACCCTTGCTTACCACTCTAGCCTCCTCTCTCAGGATGCCTTGCCTCTCAATTTATGCTTCAGCAACACCACTTACCCTGACACACTTTGCCATCTCCCTGTCAAAAATACATATTCCCTTGACCACCTGCAGAAGTAAGGCCTTGTTCTTTAGGCCTAATGAGGGGTCAGCTTCACCAGGAAGCCTTCTCTGAACACCAGTGTTTATTCAGAAGTCTCCACAGAAATACTGATAGACTAGGTATTCATGGCATAGAGATTCTAAGCTAACAGTCTGGATATCTTATTCTCACAGCACTCACCACTTTATATTACAATCATCTACCTATAAATCTACACCCGCCCACCCAGATTACAAGTTCTTTGTGGGCAGAAAACATAAATTATTCTCCTTTGTATTCATAGCACTTGATATAACTTAGCAGATCATCAACAGATGTTTGCATGGTTGAAAGGGAAGCTGCCTGGAAATCTCCTCTCCAATTCCATCTGAATTAGGCCAATTCTTACTACAAAAGAGTCACATCATACTCAAATTTAGTTTATGTGAATTTAATTACTTATACTGAAGGAGGAGTCAGAAATAGTGGGAGCTACCCATCACTACAGACTCAATGATTCCATTCAGTGCTCCTTACTGTAGCCAAGCTGAAACAAGATATGAGTGATTTGGGAATTGTCTCACTGATAAGTGGAGGCAGCAAAAAACTTAACTGAAGGCCTAAGAGTAACACTGACAACAGAGAGGAAGAGAGGTGGTAGAACAGTTATCCTGCCTTAGGAAAATTAACCTTTCCTCTAAAACCTCTGAGAGGGCAGGGCACCTGGGTGGCTTAGTGGTTGAGAGTCTCACTTCATCTCAAGTCATGATCTCCTGGTTAGGGAGTTCGAGACCCACATTGGGCTTGCTGCTGTCAGGCCATCAGCACAGAGCCCGCTTCAGATCCTGTTTCCCTCTCTGCCTCTCCCCCAGCTTGCACTGTCTCAAAAATAAACAAACATGAAGAAAGAACCTCTGAGAGGGTGATTTTTTTTCACATCAAAAGAATTTAATACCATTGAAATAAATGGTACACAATTCCTCAGTAGTTAACAAAGAGTATGTGTTAGTGTTTGGGTAATTAAACCTTATTGGAGGGGTGACAGAACAGTAGAGCAAAGAAATCAATGCAAACAACATAACTGAACACAAGATGATTACTAAGAGAACGTTATCAAACACCGTTACTGAACTGCAAAGACAGTTTCATAGTGGTGTTTTAGAGGCAAGCCAGGAATGGCTAGTAATGGTGAGGTGTTAATAAACCACATTAGGGGTATCAAACAAAACTTCTAGTAAAATTAAATTCTCATAATCCAAATTAGCTTATTTAGGGACATTTCCTGTATTAAGAGAACCATGACATGGTATTTTGGAGGCATTAAAGGGTTTTCTAAAGAAAATTTTCACAGTACTTGGTTTTTACACGTCATCCTGACTTTAGAATATAACCACTAACCCACTCCCACCCCAACTATGTGACTCCACTATATTCTCCCGCTAATGCCACCATCTGTAAGAACAGACAAACCACTTCTCTGGTAACTGGAGCCACAGGATTCCACTGGAGTCCCCAAGACTTGACTAATTCCACAATAAGCATAAAAACAAGTACACTAGCACCAAGCATCAAAAAGAAGGAGATTCCCAGTTTTACTTCAGCAAGCACAGACAAAGAGCCTGTGAAAAAAGCACAAATCCTGTGAGGAAACCAAGTCCATGCTGTTCCTTCCCACCTTGAGGGAAACCTCATCTTAGCTATCTTCTTAGTAGATTATCCAGTACCCATGCTATACTTCATCTGCCACCATTTCTCCTCCTCTTCCACGAGACTATAAACTCCTTGAGGGCAGAGACTAGGTCACAATGCTTGATGGAAGATCTACCAAAACTGTCTCATCCATTAATCTCTTTGTCAAAGCATCACAAAGTACTGCTTCATCTGGTGCCCAAAACTGTCTAAAACTCATATGAACTGCTTTCTGAAGAAATAAAATGGCCGAGAAGGAACTTATTATATCTGTTAAAAGGTATTTGTTTCATTCATGACACATACAAATATAAACCCTATCAAATGGTTTATACTTTAATGATTTTATTTAAATCATTAATGAACCATTAAGATATTATAATCAGTTCAAAGAAGACATCAAAGAACACACACACACACACGCACACACATGCCATGTGGAATACTAACACTGCTTTACAAATAGATTTAATCAATATCAACTAGATGTAGTCAATATCCTCAGTACAACATCTGATTGCATTCCACCAAAAATCCTCTTGTGTCTCTGTGGACAAGAATCATTACTATCAGTTTCCTACAATCTACAGCTATAAAACAGCTCAAAGACAATGAAAGGTACAGATAGCCTGGAAGAGTGCACTAGACAGGGCAGTCAGGGATATTTTATGCCCATTTCCATTCTCTGCAGTTTCTTCTTGACCTCCACCATGCAATGGAACACTGTAAGGACTGCTAAAGAGAATGAGGCACCCTTTTCATATACTGATATGGAACAGTCCTCAAGATACAGGGAGGAAAAGCAAGGGACAGCAATGTGGTATGTGACATTTATGTTTAAGAATACAAAATACACCATATACACACGGAATATTTCTGAAAAGGTATAAAGGCATCTTTACTACTTTTAATCACCCCTAATAGAATGGAAGCCTCCCTGAGAGCAGATCTTTGCCTTTTGATTCACTTCTCTATCTCCAAACACTGTTAACAGTGCCTAGTGTTTAGGTGGCACTCAATAAAAACTTGTTGAACAAAGTAATAGATCAGCAGTAACAGTGGCTGCTTTCAGAAAGAAGAACTGAATGTCTGTTGGGTAAGAATGAAAGGAAGACTTACTTCCCACTGTATACCCTTTTGTATTTTTGAATTTTGTACGATGCCCATAAATTACCTCCTCAAAAAGTGATTTTTTTTTTAAAAAAAGTAATGAGTTGATTTGGCTGAGGTGTTTGTTACAAAGGATATTTCTTCATTAGGCTGCCTTCTCTTTTCAGGACTTCAGCAAAGTACTGGAAACTATAGTATAAGTATTAGATGGCTTGATGTAAGTGATAATATAAAGACTCAAAAATAAGTAGAAATATTTATGGGTTAGCCACTTTAGAAAAATTTGCTATTATCTACTGATATTAAAGACCTGTATAACATATGACTCAGTAATTCTACACTATTATACGCTAAGGTAAAATATGTTCATGAGCATGTACAAGAATATCCTAGCTAAAATACAAAAGGCCCTAGAAATAACCCAAAGGTCCATCAAAAGCAGAAAGGATAATTATATGGTCCTGAAATGGAATACTATGCTGCAGTGAAAATGAAAAAATTATCTGATGCAACAAGATGAATAATCTCAAAAATGTAACATTAAACAACCCAAACACAAAGAATATACACTTATGATTTCATTTATATAAAGTTCAAAACTAGGCCAAGTAACTTAGAAGTATTTAAAGTGTATACTTAAGGGATAAAAAAAAAAAAAACTTAAGAGGAAGTAATATTATAAAAGTCAGAACAGTGTTTACAATTGGGAGAGGGGCTTAGATTGGGAAGGGCCGGGGAAGGGGCACCTGATGAGTGCCTGGGGACCAGCAGTGTTTTTGGTTTTGTTTTTTGTTTTATTTTAAATGTTTATTTTTGAGAAAGCACAAGTGGGGGAGGAGCAGAGAGAGGGGGACAGAGGATCCAAAGCGGGCTCTGAGCGCTGACAGGCTAACAGCAGAGAGCCAGATGTGGGACTCGAACTCAGGAACTGCGAGCCCATGACCTGAGCCGAAATCAGATGTTCAACTGACGAAGCCATGCAGGTGCCCCCAGCAGTGTTTTATTCCTAAGCTGAGTGGCAATAAACTGGATGTTACTTTAAACTAATTCATTAAGTGCAATATTTGTGTTCCACATACTTTTCTGTTTGTGTGTTATGCTGGACAACAGAAACGCAAGTTTTAAAAGATACAGATATTTTTTCTTTTTAAATATAATTTATTGTCAAACTGGCTTACGTACAACACCCATCGTTCATCCCAACAAGTGCCCTCCTCAATGCCCAGCACCCACTTCCCCTCTCTCCTGCCCTACCCATCAACCCCNTTCCCCTTCCCTTCCTCCCTGGTCTTCTGTTAAGTTTCTCAAGCTCCACATATGAGTGAAAACATATGGTATCTATCTTTCTCTGGCTTATTTCACTTATCAGTACCTCCCAGTTCCATCCACACTACTGCAAATGGCATGATTTTATTCCTTCTCATTGCCAAGTAGTATTCCATTGTATATATAAACTACATCTTCTTTATCCATTCATCAGTTGATGGACATTTAGGCTCTTTCCATAATTCACTATTGTTGAAAATGCTGCTACGAACATTGGGGTACATGTGCCCCTATGCATCAGCACTCCTGTATCCCCTGGGTAATTCCTAGCAGTGCTGTTGCTGGGTCACAGGGTAGTTCTATTTTTAGTTTTTTGAGGAACCTCCACACTGTTTTCCAGAGTGGCTGCACCAGTTTGCATTCCTATGAACAGCGCAAGAGGGTTCCCATTTCTCTACATCCTCGCCAGCATCTATAGTTTCCTGATTTGTTCATTTTAGCCACTCTGACAGGTGTGAAGCAGTATCTCAGTGTGCCTCTGACTTGCACTTCCCTGATGATGACTGACACTGAGAACTGTTTTGTGTGTCTGTTGGCCATCTGGATATCTTCTTTGGAAAAGTGTCTATGCATGTCTTCTGCCCATTTCTTCACTGAATTATTTGGTTTTGGGTGTAGAATTTAGTGAGTTCTTTATAGATATTGAATACTAGCCCTTTATCTCATATGTCATTTGCAACTCTTTCCCCATTCCATCGGTTGCCTTTTAATTTTGTTGACTGTTTCCTTTGCAGTGCAAAAGTTTTTCTCTTGATGAGGTCCCAATAGTCCATTTTTGCTTTTAATGCTTTTAATTCCCTTGCCTTTGGAGATGTGTTGAGTAAGAAATCACTGTAGTTGAGGTCAAAGAGGTTGTTGCTTGCGTTCTCCTCTAGGATTCTAATGGTTTCCTGTCTCACATTTAGGTCTTTCATCCATTTTGAGTTTATTTTTGTGTACTGTGTAAGAAAGTGGTCCAGTTCTCCTAGCACCATTTGCTAAAGAGACTGTCTTTTTTCCACTGGATACTCTTCCCTGCTTTGTCAAAGATTAGTTGGCCATACATTTGTGGGTCCAGGGACACCTGGGTGGCTCAGTTGGTTGGGCGTCTGACTTCGGCTCAAGTCATGATCTCACAGTCCATGGGTTTGAGCCCTGTGTCGGGCTCTGTGCTGACAACTCAGAGCCTGGAGCCTGCTTCAGATCTGTGTCTCCCTCTCTCTGCCCCTCCCCTACTCACTCTCTGTCTCTCAAAATAAAGACATAAAAATAATTTTAAAAAAATAAAGTATCATTATATATTTGTGGGTCCAATTCTGGGTTCTCTAGTCTGTTCCATTGGTCTAGGTGTCTGTTTTCTGTGCCAATACTATACTGTCTTGATGATTACAGCTTTGTAGTGGAGGCTAAAGTCTGGGATGGTGACATCTCCCACTTTGTTTTTATTCTTCAATATTACTTGGCTATTCAGGGCCTTTTGTGGTTCCATACTTTCAGGATTCTTTGTTGTAGCTTTGAGAAGAATGCTGATGCAATTTTGATTGGGATTGCATTGAATGTGTAGATTGCTTTGGGTAGCATTGACATTTTAACATATTTATTCTTCCAATCAATGAGCATGGAATGTTTTTCCATTTCTTTGTGTCTTCTTCAATTTCCTTCATAAGTTTTCTATAGTTTTCAGCATACAGATCTTTTACACCTTTGGTTAGGTTTATTCCTAAGTATCTTATGGTTCTTGGTGTAATTGTAAATGGGATCAGTTTCTTTATTTCTCTTTCTGTTGCTTCATTATTGGTGTGTAAAAATGCAACCAATTTCTGTACACTGATTTTGTACTCTGTAAGTTTGCTGAATTCTTGGATCAGTTCTAGCAGACTTCTGGTGTAGTCTTTCGGATTTTCCACGTAGAGTATCATGTCATCTGCAAAAAGTGAAAGTTTGATTTCTTCTTTGCCTATTTTGATTCCTTTTATTTCATTTTGTTGTCTGACTGCTGATGCTAGGACTTCAAGCACTATGTTAAACAACAGTGGTGAGAGTGGACATCCCTGTCATGCACCTGATCTCAGGGGGAAAGCTCTCAGTTTTTCCTTATTGAGGATAATTAGCTGTGAGCTTGTCATATATGGCTATTATGATGTTAAGTACGTTCCTTTTATCCCAACTTTCTTACGGGTTTTTATTACAAAAGGATGCTGTATTTTCTCTAATGGTTTTTCTGCATCTAATGACAGGATCATATGGCTCTTCTCTTTTATTAATATGATGTATCACATTGATTGATTTGCGAATACTGAACCACCCCTGCAGCCCAGGAGTGAATCCCACTTGATCATGGTGAATAATTCTTTTTATATATTGTTGAATTCAATTTGCTAGTATCTTGTTGAGAAACTTTGCATCCATGTTCATCAGGGATATTGGTCTGCAGTTTTCCTCCGTTGTGGGGTCTCTGTCTGGTTTAAGAATCAAAGTAATGCTGCCTTCATAGAGTGAGTCCGGAAGTTTTCTTTCCTTTTCTATTTTTTGGAACAGCTTGAGAAGGATAGGTATTAACTCTGCTTTAAATATCTGGTAGAATTCCCAAGGGAAGCCATCAAAGGCTCCACATTTTCTATGTAAGCTAGTATCCTGGCAAGAAAGCATCAGTGTGAGTTTAGGATTCTGGGCCAAAGACTATGTACCCTACAGGAAAAATAAGCCATCCAGGAGGGAAACAAATGAGTTTTCCTTCCCACTTTTTGGACGTACCTTGTGCCATGGTCAGCTTTGTTCATATGTTCCTGTTTCCCACAAATTGTTCACTTCTTTCTCCACTTTTGGTATCTACTAATTTCTTTAAAAGCTCCTACAATTTTACAAACACCCTCTCCATGGATCCCAAACTTTAGCTGCAGCAGAACCACCTGGAGAGAGCAGTAAAACAGATTAACAGGCACCATCCCCAGGGTTTCTGATTCAGAAGGTCTAGAGTGAGGCCCACAAATTTCCACTTCAAACAAGTTACCAGGTGACTTCAGTGTGGTCCTAGATCCACTGCTCTATAGTTAAGGATTTTAATACAATAATCCAGGCAAGAAATTGAGGATTTCAACGAAGGTAAAAGCAGTAAGAATGGAAAGGAGAAAATCGATATGAGAGATTACGAACAAGATAGAATATGAGGGTACAAGAGAGAAAGAGTTCAGGACACTCAGGTTTTCATCTTATATTTTTTCCCACAGTCCCTTGCATACGTAAGGCTAAATGAATTTAACTTCAAGTCCTTGATGTCTGCTCATATCATATATTCTTAGGATTATAAAATGCAGATATCAGATCTTCCTGACAACACGTGTGCACACTCATTTACACAATATCATATCCCCTAACTAAAGCCGGTGTTAGATGTCCAGAGCAATTATTTCCCTATGCCCAGCACTTTACAGTTTTTGGCACATAGTAAATACTTATTAACAGAAAAAATAAATGAGAGAGAACAAGAACCAAGGAAGCATGGTGAGTAGCTAACTAGTCAGTCATGAAACTACAAGTTAACTCCTGAAATTTCTTTATAATGAGCTTATATCTTTGCACAACTGGTGTTTGATTTCCTTATACAGTGTAAATCACTTAACTTCCTATCAGATTATAACTAATATTTGCTCTATATGCTAAAGTCCTCAGACACATAAAATCCAAAGTATGTTGGCAAACGAGGAAAAAGCCTACATTCAGGTTCCTCTCCATCCACATTTCTGTGATCTTATCTCCTCCTGTTCCTTTCCTTCACCCATCCTACTGTAAACTTCCAAGGTACAGGAAGTATACTATTAGCTTACCTTGTAAATCTACAAGGTGCCTAATTCAAGACACAGACTATCATCCTGACACTTGTTACTGACAATTATTTTGCAAATTGGACTCTCCGGACATTAAAAATAAAAGGGGGCAGGGGTAGGATATCCAACACAAAGTCAGCACAGCTAGCTAATGCATCAGCTATTTGAAAGAAATTTTCTGTAGTGTGTGTGTGTGTGTATAACATTAGAAACAGGACTTCCCTATGACTCAGCAGAGATATAAGAGAATGAACGAAATCTGCATGTGAAGTACATGTAATCATGCACAAAGACAGTAGTAAGGGCCTTCAAGCTTGGTTCATTCAAGCAAGGCTATGTGCCAAGCATTATGCCAAATTCTGAGGAAGACAGAAATAAGATGAAGTCTACAGAAGTTGAAAGCACACCAGTGGATCTGCAGTCTGCAGGCTGCTACCTCCCTATCCTCTACCCTCTCTCCTGGTTCTCTGTCCACCAGTTTTTCTCTATGCCGGTTTCTCTCCTTTCATCCATCCTCTAAGTTAGAAGTCCTCAAAGTGAGGTCTTGGGAACACCAGCATCAGCATCTCCTGAGAACTTGTTCTAAATACAAATTCCCAAGCCCCACTCAGACCTACTGAATCAGAAACTAGGAGTGTGTGGCCCAGCAATCTGTGTTTTATCAAGCCCTCAGGTATTTTTTTTTAATTAATTTTATTTTTAAATTTATGTCCAAGTTACTTAGCATATAATGCAACAACTTCAGGAGCAGATTCCTTAATGCCCCTTACCCATTTAGCCCATACGCCCGCGCATAACCCCTCCAGCAACCCTCTGTTTATTCTGTATATTTAAGAGTCTTATGTTTTGTCCCCCACCCTGTTCTCACTTATTTTTGCTTCCCTTCCCTTATGTTCTTCTGCTTTGTATCTTAAATTTCTCACAAGTGAATTCATATGATATTTGTCTTTCTCTGATTAATTTCATTTAGCATAATACCCTCTAGTTCCATCCACATAGTTGCAAATGGCAAGATTTCATTCTTTTTGATTGCCGAGTAATATTCCATTATATCTATATACCACATCTGCTTTATCCGTTCATCCATCAATGGACATTTAGGCTCTTACTATAATTTGGCTTTTGTCGACATTGTATTGTTATAAACATTGGGGTGCATGTGCCCTTTCAAAACAGCACACCTGTATCCCTTGGATAAATACCTAGTAGAGCAATTGCTAGGTCATAGGGTAGTTCTACTTTTAACTTTTTTAGAACCTCCATACTGTTTTCCAGACTGGCTGCACCAGTTTGCATTCCCACCAGCAGTGCAAAAGAGATCCTTGGCCCTCAGGTATTTTTGATGCATGCTCAAATTTGAGAACCAATCTAAATTTAATCTGAGTGTTGACGTCCACAAGATCCATTCTATCCTTTCCCGTTCTCCTTCTCCACTATTCTGGGTGGTTATATTTTCTTGTACTACCTCTATAATTGTCACTAATCCTACCACTATTAATAGCAACAGCTATAGTTATTAAGCTTTTATAAGCTAAGTAATGTGCTAATCATTGTGCCCATTCTATCTTATTTAATCTCCACAACAATTCTTTAAAGTATTATTAACCCCACTTTTCAGAAGAAATTAAGGCTTAGAGATGTTAAATAACTTGCCCAAGGTCACCTGACCCAACCAGTAAGTGAAATAGACCAGACCGCAGGTTTTCCTAATTCTAAAGCCCACAGTGTTAACTAATTCCTAAAATAGTACTACTTCCTTGGCCCTAGAGACTGTTACAATTATTCCTAAACTGTCTCATCAACTCTGGAGTAGAATTTCCAATCACCCAGTGGACCTCTCCAAACTCTACACAGGGACATGCCATCATTTCTTCTCTCCACTGCAATTCTGTTCCTTCTCTGTATTTTCTAATTTAATGTATCATAATCACCAGTTACTAAAGCTAGAGACATCTTTGACTTCTCACTCTCTCACCTCTAACTGGTCATAACATTTAGAGATTTTAACAATGAAAATTCTCTACCATCCATCCATTCCTGCTGTCCCTCTTCAGGCTCCCAGCATCTCTCACCTATACCCTAACGGGTCTCCCTGCCTCTCCACACCAATGCAGTTCTGCGCAGGAACTGCCAGTTAACTTCCTGATGAGTCCACAAGGCCCTCCACTGGCAACACAGAGGGTGGAGTGGGAGGAGGGAAAGTCTAGGCTTTTTAGAATGGAATGAAAGCCCTTCATGATTTGGCTGCAACCATACCTTTCCTATCTCATCAAGAAACAACTCATTAGAGGTGCCTGGGTGACTCAGTCGGTTAAACGTCCGACTTCGGCTCAGGTCATGATCTCGCAGTTCATGGGTTTGAGCCCTTCATGGGGCTCTGTGCTGACAGCTCAGAGCCTGGAGCCTGCTTTGGATTTTGTCCATCTATCTGTCTGTCTGTCTCTCTCTCTCTCTGCTCTTCCCCCACTTGCACACGCGCTCTTTCTCTCTCTCTCTCTCTCAAAAATAAACTATTAAAAATTTTTAAAATAGAAACAACTCAAAGTTTTCCAAAAACCCTATTAATATTAATCTCTAGCAACCGTGCTTACACTCTCCCTTCTTCCTGGAATGTATGTTTTCCCTTTTAAATGTGGCTAAATTCTACTTAACCTTCAGGGCTAAGTTCTATCCTCATCTCTTTAAAGCTTTCCCAGATTCTATCAACGTTTTTCTCCAGCCAAAGTGATCAATGCCCTCAGCATTTTACTTATTCCAAGGTGATTAACTCTTATCATAACATACCACGTTTAGGGGTTTGTCTCATCTGATGAACATGTAGTATCTCACAGGGTTTACCATGGTCATGTTCTTTATCTTCCCAGCACCCACCACAGTATCTAGCCATAGCCAGCACCCAATAAATATTTGCTGAGCTGTTAAATAACGCAACATTTGGTGTTGCAACTTTACACATGGTAGGTTAGCAATTCAGCTTCAGGTTTAATGAGCCTGAAGAATTTCATGTAACAACAAAAGATATTATAAAGACCAAAGGTTCAATACTCAGCAGCAACATCTTTAATTTTCTCAAATCTTTTTGTCAATACTTTTTAAGCATCCTTCTTCAAACAGACTCCTTTCCCAGCAAACGTTACTTGTATATTTTACAGAATCAGAGGTAACTACAAACCTCACAGAGCACTCTAAGAGATAATCCCAAGCAAAACTGTGTCACTGAGAATAGCTGGATAATTGCTTTGGGTACATCATTTCAGATTTCCAGTGGAAAGGCCCAAGCACATCAGGTAGATTTTAGAAATGGGGACAAGCGCTGCTAAGTACATAAGATTCACTCACATTAGTGAGCCATTTATTCAAATTAGTATTTGAAATCAGAAGTATACAAAACCCAATCCTAGTTCAACCATAATATACCTTAATTTTAAGGATAACACTTATTCTTGTCTAAGACTATTCTAATTCTAACACAACTTCCACCCCTCCCAGCAAGCAGGCCCTATCCTGTTATCAGTGGGTGCTTTTAGTCTTAACACTTTCCCTTCCCACCTGCTAAACCTTCTCTCTCCAAGATCTCCCTCAGAGACCTTCAAATCCACTCACCAGACATGTAGGTCTCCTTAATATCTTCCTCATAAAGCACATTCACACAATTTTCTCAACATGATTTCTCACCTCCTCTCTAATTCAAATTTTATAGCTCTTTAAAGTCCCAATCAAACCTTACCTCTTCCAAAGCATTCATTAACTCGGTCCTACCTTTTCTAAATTTCTACTGCTCTTAAAGTATAGCACCTCACATAGCACTTGTTTACACAATGCCTCATTTGGTTTCAAAATGATTTGACATACATATGCTCATACCTTGGCATACACATGGCAAACTATTTGCTCTTTTTTCTTTAAAGTAGGTTTTGCTCCCAGTAAGGAGCCCAATGTGGTGTTTGACTCACAACCCTAAATCAAGACCTGAGATCAAGAAGCACACTTAACCGATTGTGCCCAGACTATCTGCACTTTTTTAAAACTTACTTTATTTTTATTTTTATTTTAGAGAGAAAGAGAAAGCATGAGCAAGGGAGAAGGGCAGAGGGAGAGAAAGAGAATCTTAAGCAAGCTCCACGCTTAGCGTGGAGCCCTATTCAGGGCTTGATCTCATGACAGTGAGACCTTGACCTGAGCAGAAAATCAAGAGTCTGACGTCGAACTGACAGAACCATCCAGGTGCTCCCAGTCTATCTGCTCTTAATCAAAGTAAGCCAGGTTTCCCATGTCATTCGTACCCACAACCCTCCTCCCACATGTAACATGATTTGGGGTGGAGGGGGTACATGTACTAACCTTGATAGACTAAGCTAAATTCATTGATAAACACTCATACACAGTATAATACATAACAAATACCTATTGTATGCCTACTCTGTGTCAAAACTTTTGTAGGTGCTGAAAGATAGGGCCATGAATAAAAAAGGAATGGTACCTGTCCTAAAAGCTAATACAGTCCGGTGAGCAAGAGACAGATTTTCCAGTACACTAAGTGCTACATAGCAAGGTTATTATTGGTTCCAAGACGTAAGCACCTCAGGCAGCAAGCATACTTTACAGATCCTTGGTTATCAAACTGAACCAAAAATTCTAGAGCTGAATGAAAGCTTTCAAGTTATTTTTCTTCAATTTTCTTGCACAGATCCTGATTAAATTTCAGTATAGTCTACCTCTGTTCTAGGCATCACATTAATCAAAGTCAGAAAATACCAACTTCTTCCCTATCTCCAATACTCTTTCTCCCAAGAAAGGCAACTATAACCACCACACATGGACCCACGAAGGGAGCCAGCCCATTGAGGGCACTGGGCTGATGATTTGCTACACCTTCGCGCTCAGGCTTCTCTGACCACCACCATTTTCCAGCCCACACGGTGAACAGAATCTGTGTTTTCTGCCTTGAAAATAGCAAGTCTGCACTACTCATAAGGAAAACAAAAAACAGTGCCTCCATACTCTTTCGGCCCTAGTAATGACAGAAGCACAACAGGGTTCTGAGAAACAAAACAGCTGATTTGAGTCGACAGTGAAGTGAGAATTTAGGATGGATATCTGCCCCCTGGCCTTAAAACCTGTAGCAACAATGCGATAGAACGCCCAGTTGTATGCAAAGTTGTATGCGTGCACGAGGCACGTGCACATACGTAAGAAGTTGGAAACCCCAGGCAACAGGTTAACCGCCCCCTATCAGTACTGACAATCGCCTTCCCCAGGTCGTGGGTGTGTCTGACGCCGCACGCAGGCACTGATTCACAACTCTCTCCATAACAACCGGCTCCTCCTCGGAGCCCAGCCAGGGCAGGGGCGAGAAAGGGCCTAGCAGGGCCAAACTTTCCGAATCCCAGCCCTACGACCCCGGTTTCCCTCCTCTTCGTCGCGGTCAACCTCGTCTCAGGCAGGCTGCGAGGCTGCGCTTGGAACCTGGGCTTCTCCTGATTCCGACTCCCCTATCCGGGAGCCTGGCAAAGCCACCCCAACGCCCCCAGACACCTACTTCCCACTACACCTTCAGGGACCACACAGTCTCCACCGGCACCTCGCTGCCGCTCCCCGGAGCGCCAGCGCCCAGGAACTGACCCTCGCCAGCCCCCGTCTCCGCTCCTTCCCCGCCCCCGGAAAAAACGACAGAGGGGCGTGGAGCGGCGCGCGCGGGTGCTGTGGGGGAGCGCGTCTCCGCGCCCAGGGCCCGCGCAGCAGGTGCGGCCAGGCCCCACCTCCCCTGCGAGGTCCCAGCTACTCACCCCAACGATGTTCCTCTNGCCTCCGCCTTCACGCACACCGCCGTGGCCGCGCACGCGCCTCTGCGCGCTGGCGTCACTTAGCAACCAGTTGGCAGTTGGTGGGCGGGCGGGCGTGATCCGAGGGTTTAGGGCCCCAAGATCTTAGGCGGGTTTTGCGCCGTTTTCCCACCCGCCCAACCCGTCGCCTTCCTGAGCCGGGGGCCCCAGGGTGTGGCTGCCCTGTAGGCACCTGGCTCCGGGTAAGCACGTCACCGTACGTCACTGTATGGCGTCACCGATCGCGTCACTGCAGATGGGAAGGTCCCCGTCGCGAGGTTCCAGAGCAGCTGCCTTGTCCAGACTGGCGCGGATCCCAACCGCCACTTCTGCGAAGTGCAGGAAGGTTATACAAGGAGTGGAACCAAAAGGGGCCGAGGTCGCTGTTAACGCGGAAGACTGCTGAGTGACACTTGTTAACCCAGCAACAGGGAGTGGTGAATCGAGACTTGAATTCCGTTTCCTCATTTTATAAATGAGGTAACAGTACCCATCTTGCCTACATTGAGGAATTGTGAGGCTAGGACAAAATATTGTATGCGGAGATTCTTTGTAAAGTATAAAGTCCACTAGACTTTAAAATATTTTTGTTAGAAGGCAGTCGAGCAAGAGCAGATGACGGCCTGGACTTCGGAGTCAGACACGAATTTCAAGTCTGATCCTGGCTGATGTTGGATAGTCAGTTTTGCTTGACGCTTGGGCAAACTGGGGTACTAGGGTTTGGAGACTAACCAAAAAAACATAATTTCAGGTAAAGGATGTTTTATGAGCAAAGGTATGGAAGTGAAAACGGGAAAGGTTAAGTCTTGAGGCGGAAAACCAGTATTGAGACCATTGCTGTATTCCAGTTAAGCGATAAGAGTCTTAACAACGGTATTGGCAGTGGGAATCTAGGGAAAGGAATGGACGTGAGTGCTATTAAGGTGGTAGAATTGACAGTACTGAGCGGGGGATACGTGAGTAGGCCAAGTTTCTAGTATGGATGCCGGAGTAGATGGTGGAACAGGTGGAACCGTTTCACAAGATGAGAAGATGAGTCTGGGTTATCCACAAGTCTCTGTACTAAGTTAATAGATAGTGGTGTTGACAGTCTTGAAGGTTGATCAGATTTGTGGGATGAGACGATGATGAGTTCAAATATAGATATATTTGTGGGGGAAACCATCTCCACTCATAAGGTCTCTTTCCAGGTGAAGTGAATCCATTAAGATAACACTCCTGGCCTCTCACTGCGCATTCTCCAGCTCCCTCCTCCCTCAAGCAGTAACTTCCTGATTGATGAATGTAAAAGGGGAAACCTGGGGCGCCTGAGTGGCTCAGTAGATTAAGTGGTTAAGTGGTTAAGCATCTGACTGTTGGTTTCAGCTCAGGTCATGACCTCACAGTTTGTAGGTTCAAGCCTTGCATGGGCAGGGTGCAATGCTCTAGTGTTCTCCTGTTCTGAAAGACCAGGACCTGGGGTGAGTTTGAGATGCCTGGTTCAGGGTTACAAAGTTAGTAAACCTATTTAATTTCAGAGGTTGGCATTGTGAAGCTCACTGTCCACAGCAGTATCAGATACCAGCTTTGCCAGTTGTATTATACAGAGTAATGTCCCCCCTCCCCAAGGATGTTCATGCCCTAATCCCCAGAATCTGTGACTATGTTCCCTCCCTTACATGGCAAAAGGGACTTTGCAGATAGTGATTAAGTTAAGAATCTTGAGATGGAGAAATTATTTTAGATTATCTAGCTGGGCTTGGAGGCAGGAAGGTCAAAATCAGGGATAGAGCTATGATGATGGAAACAAAGGTCAGAGAGAAAGAGAGATTTGAAGAATCTGCACTGCTGGTATTGAAGATGGAGCCGAGGAAGGCAGACAGGTCTGGAAGATGGGAAAGGCGAGGAAATGGATTCTTCCATAAAGCCGCCAGAAAGAACGCAGCTCTGCCAATACCTTGATTTTAGAGCAGTTCTGATCTCCAGAACTCTAAGGTAATAAATTTGTGTTCTTTACTAAGTTTGTGGTATTTGTTACAACAGCAGTAGGAAACTAAGACAGTCAGTAATAAAGATGATAGGTAGTAGGTCTTCTGCCACATTCTCCTTTATCTGAAAAAGAAGGGTGCAAGTTTCTCGGGTTCCCTCAAAGACTCTTGCATTGTGACTGTGACTTGATGCAAGGAACCTCCGTGTCCAGAGGAAAACATTCAATAAGCAGCTGAATTACACAGATCTATGAATGAGGAGAGAAGTTGAGTCAAAATAGTCAAAAAAGTTGAGTTAGAGGACATTGACTTGTAATTGGTAATTTAAGTCCTAGGCATGGATGAGATGAATCAGAGAAAATCTAGAAGAAACAATAAAAAGGACCAAGGAGTACAGTCCCAGGAAGCACTGACTTTAAAGGGGAGTGGCCGAGGAACAGAAGCCCACAAAGAAGTCTGAGGAACAGTGGCCAGAGAGATAAAAGAGCTAAATGAGCATAATGCCTCAAAAGCCAAGGTTGGAAAAAATTGCAAGATGGAGGCGGGGTCATCAGAGTCAGAGATTACAAACAGCTTAAGTATATCAACAGCTGAAAAGCACTGACTGGATTTAGCAACACAAAAATGATTGGTGACCAATAATAATGGCTTTAGTAAGGTAGCGGATATAGACATCAAATGACTGGGGTCTGAAAGGCAGGTCAATATAGTGTATTGGCCTTTGGACTGATGGGAGTTTGAGACTCTAGTCTTGGTTCTGGCAATTAACTAGCTAGATAACCTTGGGCAAATCACTTAACTTCCAGGCTTTGGTTTCCTCTTGTACCGAAGGAGAGATCAGGCTGAGTCTATGATTTTCACATAAACTCCTAGATAATCCCCCCAACTTTATATTAGACTCGTTTGCTTATAACAGCATACTTCAAATCCTACTTGGCATTAAAAAAAATGAGAGCTGTGCTAAACCAATGCTGATCATTTAACATTCTTCTAGGTAGTTTTGTTGTGATTTGAAAGATAATTTATGTACAACTACTACTCAACTAACACTGTTTAACTGGAAAAAATGAACATACATGAAAGTTGATGCAAAGAGGAATTTTTTTTTTTTTTTACTTTTCTACCAAATCCAAGAAGAAACCACTAGTTGTTATACTTCCATGCTCTGTTACATTTGCTTATCTAATTCTCATATATTATCTCATTTAATTCTGCGACCATCAGCTTATTATGTCACCAACTAACTGACATTATATCTCTGTTACAGCAGATGAAGCTACAAAGTTTAAGTAATCTGGTCAAGGTCATACTAACAACAGTTAAGTAGTACACTAAAATTTGGACCCAGCACAGGCATCCTCCTTCCAGAAAACCTTCCCTCAGGCCCTTGGTTTAAGTACCCTTCCTCTGTATTATTATATCATGTGCGCACCTTTATTTTAGCATTTACTGTAATTATGGTGATGCTTACTCTGTGCCAGGGCCTGTTTTAGGTACATAATAGGCATTAACCCACTTGAGCCTCATAACAGCTCTTTGAGATTTGTGATATTAATCACAATACTATCACAATACTATAAGTCAGGAAATACTTTTACTGATTTTCACACAATTAATAACTGACGGGGCCAGCATTCAGCCCTAGGCGGTGAAGGTCTAGAGTCCATGCTTTTCACCTCCAGGCTGCTACCTTTATACCAAGCACCCCCTGCTAACATTGAGGGATTCTAGATGATATAGTTTCAGGAACTCATCAATGCAGTTACTGTAGGAATGTTAATTGTGTGTAATATTGCTTTGTATTCCATGTTAAATGAATACAAGAGAATTTTTTCTTAGGCCCCGATGTCATGAAACACTTGGCTACACTTGAGTAACTGATACGTTTTCTCCTTATAGGCAATGTGAATTATATAACTGGCTGTTGTCTCCTTTTGCTTTGACTGCCAAGAAGCTCTGAGTAAATTTGTGGCTCAGCATTAGCAACTGGGTTGGCCTGCATGTCTGTATTCTGTTGGCTTGAAATTTTTCAAAATAAAATGTTGGGGGGAAAATCATCTAAATTCTTCTTTATTTTCTAAATTTTTGACAGTGTACATTTATAATTGGGAAAAGCAAATAAAAGAATGCTTTCATCAAATGATTTCTCGGGCTTTTCTCTGTGTTTCAGGTTAAATTCCATGAGTTCAGGGGCACCTGGGTGGCTTAGTCGGTTAAGCGTCTGACTTTCGCTTAGGTCATGATCTCGCAGTTCGTGGATTCGAGCCCCGTGTCGGGCTCTGTGCTGACTGCCAGCTCAGAGCCTGGAGCCTGTTTCAGTCTGTGACTCCCTCTCTCTCTGACCCACCCCTGCTCACGCTGTCTCTCTCTCTCTATCCTAGAAATAAATAAAAAATATTAAAAAAAAAATTCCATGAGTTCAGTGTAGAATCCTAGTTCCTAGGAAACCAGGACTTCTTCATCTCTTGAAAGTCCAAATCAATAGAATTTGTGTTCAGACATATCAGAAGGTATTTCAAGTAGCCTGTAAGAATCAAGTTGTGGCCCTCCTTGTTTTGTAACCTATAGCTAAGTAATTTGAAACCACTCTTGGATTATTCTGACATATGCTACCTTGCTTTAGAGATGGAAAGTCAATTATCTTCCTTAATGCTGACATTTTATTATACTGGTCTTTAATGTACAATTGATTTTGTGGTTTACCATTGGCTGAAAGAATGGATAAAGATCACCTGCCCTAAAATTAAATAATTATTTTGGTACATGTTCTCAAGTTTTATTGCCTTAGATCCAGTAACTTAATACCAGATTCATTTCTTTATTTAAGAGTATATCTTGCAAGTATTTCCTGCAGGTAGATTTACTGGCTGATCACTTTACTAAAAGCCATACATTTCAGAGGAGCATTATTCAGATTTTTCCATAGTCAATGTGAACAACCAATAATTTCTTCTTTGAAGATTTTTCAATCTAAATCTTCATTGTCCAACAGGGCATTCAAATACCTAAGGGGTGAGTAAATGCTCTACACTCAACACAACAGATTGTTGCCAAGTGGTGATATGAGCATCCAGGGTTGCTTGACTTGAAATCTATTGATCTCTAAGTATTGGTAACTAACATGAACTTTGTCAAGACAAAACAAACAAAACAGACTTGTATGTGGGCTTGCAGACCCTCTGCTCCATTGAGTGAAAGTTTATGGACTCAAATACTTACTAAATTTTCTTATTTTTAAGGAGTTGTTTTTAAAGAAAAATCCTGGATTCCCTCCAGGTTGTCACTGTTCACCATCTTGTAAAGAGAAATGTTTCTATGTAGGTGAGAATCTCAGTGGGACTTCTTCACAAAAAGCTGTCAACCACCTGCTAATTGGATTCCTGAATTCTAAACAATATGAATCAGCCTTTAGTCAAGTACAGAATATTAGCTGGTCCATAAGAAAACTACATACATACCTGATCATATTATCCTGAGCTCGTATACACAGAAACCTTCTTCACCCCCTACCAGGAACCTTTTAATGACTTGTCTTTTGAAAATTGTGTCTTTACCATACATTAAGGGATTCTGGAACAGAGAGCTCCACAGAGCCCGCTAGTACTTTTACTGTAGGGATGTTGTGCAGTCATTTTATGTTTTCCATGGAAAAGCCCATGAGAGAATTTTCTTTCAGAGCCAAGTGTCATGAAATGCTTGGATACCCTTAAATAACTGAATAGGTCTTCCTTACAGACAAGTAGATTATATAATTGGATGTGTTTTCCTTTTCACTTTGGCCAACATGAAGCTCTGAATCAAGTTTTGGTTCAATGCCTACCTGCATTCTAATTTGTTCCCTGGTCCTAACCTACTTAAATTTGGGTTTTCTACTGCTCGGACTGCATGCTATGTATAATTGCACTGGCCACTTCAATTGATTGTGGAAAAATGTAAAGAAATGAATGACAAGCATTTAATGATGACTACCTTAAAGGTAGCCACTTGCCCTTCAAGCAGAAGTTGAAACTTATGTTTCTTCCATGCTGATAACAATGTCTTGTTTATAAGGTCTCTAAGGTTTTACTTCAGCTAAATAAAGCTAGAAATATGAATTATTTTCAAGGAAGTTTTAATGTCATTGCATATCTTTACTATGTCATTCTTTTAATTTTGATTTTTTCTTTTTGATGGAGATAAAGTAATGATTGGCAGACATAAGTAGGAAACTTCAAGTCCCTAATTCTCTAATTAAATATTTTCTCAGAACTTCTCTCAGTATATTCTTATAGTAAGCCAGAATTTTTGTAATCTAATCTAAATCATATTCTTGGCTTAAATTCCTTTCTACCTAATACAAGGTAGATCTAATACAAGTGATCACTAATACAAGTGATCTGATTTGTATTCACTGATGTATGTATATACACATATATGCTTTAACTGAAGGTACACAGATCTTTTATTTTTTTTAAATAATTTATTGTCAAGTTGGTTTCCATGTAACACCCAGTGTTCATCCCCACAAGTACCCTCCTCCATGCCCATCACCCCCTTCCCATCCCCCCCCATACTGATCAGTCCTCAATTTGTTCTCAACATTCAAGAGTCTCACATGGTTTGCTTCCCTCCCTCCCCCCCCCCCCACTTCCCCCTTCTTCTTCCCCACAGTCCTCCGTTAAGTTCCAAATAATCCTCCCATATGTGCAAACATATGGTAGCTGTCCTTCTCTACCTGAGTTATTTCGCTCAGCATAACACCCTCAAGTTCCATCCATGTTGTTACACATGGCCAGATTTCATTCTTTCTCATTGCCATGTAGTATTCCATTGTATACATAAACCACATCTTCTTGATCCATTCATCTGTTGATGGACACTTAGGCTCTTTCCATGTTTTGGCTATGGTACACAGAAAATCTTAAAGCAGAATTCATTATTGTCTTAATACATCTTTCATATTTGTTAAAGGTAGAAAGGCAATTGAATATCCCCATAACAATTAGGCATTGCCATCAGATAATGTGTCCATGATGTAATATTTTGATCTTATAATTATCTTGAGAATAGGACAATAAGTGTACTTTGAAAGCGTAAGGTAAGAAACAACAAGTGTTGGCGAGGATGTGGAGAAATGGGAACACTTGTGCACTGTTGGTGGGAATGTAAGTTGGTACAGCCACTGTGGAAAACAGTATGGGGTTTCCTCAAAAGATTAAAAATGGAACTACCATATATGATCCAGCGATTCCACTATCTGAAGAAAACAAAAACACTAATATAAACACATATATGTGCTCTCATGCTATTTGAAGTATTATTTAAAATAACCAACATATGGAAACTAAGTGTCCAAAGGATGAATGGATAATGTGGTATATATGAACAATAGATATTATTCAACCATAAAAAAAGAATGAAATCTTTGCCATTTGCAACAGCTTGGATGGACCTTGAGGGCATTATGCTAAATAAGTCAGACAGAAAAACAAATACCATATGATCTAACATAAATGTGGAATCTAAAACAGTAACAACAACAAAGACAAGCTCAACCATATAGAGAACAGATTGGTAGTTACCAGAGGCAGAGGATGGAGAGTGGATGAAATGCGTGTAGGGAGTCAGGAGGTAGAAACTTCTTATAAAACAATGCATGGAGATGGAATATACAGCATGGTGGCTATAGTAAATAATACTGTATTGCATATGTGAAAATTGCTTAGGGAGGAGATCTTTAAATTCCTCATCAGAAGAAAAAAAAAAGTGTAAAATAAACAAGTACAATATACCACAAATTTTGCAATTGTGTTTTGTCATTTCTTAATATACCAGGAACCTCAAAGAATGGAAATAGCGCAGGCGTGTTTCCTGTTTCAGTATTTATTCACAGGGTACCATGCACCAGGCAGAGGGGGTACAGAGATTGAAGATACAGTTTTTTGCTCACAAGGACTAATAGTCTAAAACTGTGCCCTCCAATATGGTAGCCTCTAGCCACATGTGACCTTTTGCCTTTAATTAGAAATTCAGCTCCTCAGTAATACTAGTCACATCTCAAGGTCTCAATAACCACATGTGGCTAGAGGCTGGATAGTGCATGTGTAGAACATTTCTATCACTGTAGAAAATTCCATTGGAGAGTGCCAGTCTATAGGAATTTCAGACTAAGAAAGGTCATGTGTTAAGTGTGTATAAGAATGACCTGGGGCGGGACACCTGGTTGGTTATGGGTCCAACTTCAGCTCAGGTCATGATCTCATGGTTCATGAGTTCGAGCCCCATGTCAGGCTCTGTGCTGACAGCTCCGAGCCCGGAGCCTGCTTCAGATTCTGTATCTCTCCCTCTCTCTGCCCTTCCCCCACTCTCTGCTTCTCTCTCCTTTCGCTCTCTCTCTCTCTCTCAAAAATAAAAAAAATTTGAAAAAAAAAAGGAGTGATTTGGGGCATGTCCAGTCTCACTGCCAGAGATTTTTTTGTTAATGTTAAGTTTATTTATTTATTTGGAGAGAGACAGAGAGAGGGAGCAGAGGAGGGGCAGGGGAAGGGGGAAGACAGAATCCCAAGCAGGCTCTGCACTGACAGCTCCATGTGGGGCTCAAACTCATGAACTGTGAGATCATGACCTGGGCCTAAACCAAAAGCCAAATGCTTAACCGACTCAGCCACCCAGGTGCCCGAGAGATTCTGATTATGGATATTGTGAGAGTCTTTAACAATACCTCCAGATGATTTGATACAGAAGGTATGCATATTTCATTGAGAAAAATCAATTTAGAGTCAGTGGGAATAGCCCAATAAAGGGATTCTGTATTTCCTACCTAATGACATCTGGGTGCTTAAACCAATTTCAATTTGATTAGGAGAGTGCTAGAACTATATTCATACCTTGAGAGTTAATGGAGCGTTGTACATCCATTACATATCTCAAGATATATCAAAGATTATTATAAATATCTTTACTTTTCATGTTCTCTCCAGAGTCATTAGAAGAGCTTCTGTCCCTTGTCTTTTCCAGCTTCTGGTGGCAGGCAGCCAGCATTCCTTGGCTTGTGGCTACATCACTCCAGTCTCTACTGTGATTGTCAAATTAACTTTTTCTCTTCTGTGTCAAATGTCCTTCTGACTTTTTCTTACAAGGACACATATGATTGCATTTAGGGCCCACCTAGATAAGCCAGGATAACATCCTCATCTCAAGATCCCCAACCTAACCACATATACAATGACCATTTTTCCAAATAAGTTACCATTCATGGGCCCCAGAGAGTAGGACCTGGTTATTTCAGGGAGCCATTGTTCAGCCAACAGCAACACATTTATACTTACTTTTATGTACTTAGAGAATGGTGTGGAAGGAAAGGTATACATCAACTTTTTAATGTAAATTTCTTCAAGATAGCTGTAATTGGAGGAGGAGAGGGAAGCTATTCACTTTTCTGTATATTTTGTTTGTTAAAAATAATAAAGTAGACAAACTTTAAAAGGAGAAAGACGAGGTGCACCTGGGTGTCTCGGTTGGCTCATTTGGTTAAGCGTCCAACTTTGGCTCAGGTCATGATGTAGCAGTTCGTGAGTTCAAGCCCCACATCAGGCTCTGTGCTGACAGCTCAGAGCCGGAACCTGCTTTGAATTCTGTGTCTCCCTCTCTCTGCCCCATCCCCCACTCACACTTTGTCTCTCTCTTTCTCAAAAATAAATAAATATTGAAAAAAAATTTTAAAAGGAGAAAGAGCAAAAATTTCAGCTAAATGCAAACAGAAAGAAAGTAGAGGCAGCAATATTAAGTTCACATATAATGGAATTCAAGACCAACAGCATTACACAGAAAAAGAAAGGATATTTTGTATGATAAAAGCCCAAGAAATTAAGATCTGTTATAAACCTTTAATTATCAAACACTATCGTAGCAAACTATAGAAGGCAAAAACTTTTCAAAAATAAGATTTTTGTAAAACTACAATTTTATTAGGGGACCTTAACATATGTTTCTTAGGATTTATTGCATCAAGTAGACAAATAAGAGGAAGAGGAAGGGGAAGAAGAAAAAGAGGAAGAAAGAGAGGAGGAGGGGGAGAAAAAAGTAGTGGCTGTGGAGGATTTTAATTAAATTCTCAGTGACTTTGATCTAGCATTTGTAAGTAGAACTTAGTAGGCCATAACAGAAGATACATACTGTTCTTATCCAAGGAATAGTCACAAGAGTCAAGCATATGCTTATTCACAAAGAAAATTATAGTAAATTTCAAAAGGAAGAAATGATACACTTCTCATTTACTAGCTAGCCACAATGCAATAAACGGCATCTAACATCAAAAGCTGTACTATGTGACCAAAATAGTTCTGAGGAAAAACTAATATTTTTAATTTTCATTTTAACAATACCTCTTTTTTTTTTTTTACTTCCACTTTAGTTAACATACTGTGTTAAGTTAGTTTCAGGTGTACAATATAGTGATTCAACAACTCTATACATTACTCCGTGCACATCGTAAGTGCACTCTTCATCCCCTTCACCTATTTCATCCACCCCCCACCCATCTCCTCTCTGCTGACCAGTTTTTTTCTCTGTAGTTTAGAGTCTGTTTCCTGGTTTTTCTTTTTTTCTTTGTTCATTCGTTTTTTAAATTCCACGTATGAGTGAAACCATATGGTATTTGTCTTTCCCTGACTTACGTCACTTAGCATTATGCCATTCACATTGTTGCATATGGCAAGATTTCATTCTTTTTATGGCTGAGTAATCTTTCTGTGTGTGTGTGTGTATCACATCTTCTTTATCCATTCATCTATCAGTGGACACTTGGGCTGCTTCCATAATTTGGCTAGTGTAAATAATGCCGCAGTAAACATAGGGGTGCATATATCTTTTCAAATTTGTGTTTTCATAGTCTTTGGGTAAATACCCAGTAGTGGAATAAATGGATCACAGGGTAATTCTATATATAATTTTTGGAGGAAACCCTATACAGTTTTCCACAGTGGCTGCACCAGTTTGCATCCCCACCAACAGTACAAAGGGGTTTCCCTTTCTCCACATCCTCACCAAAACCTGTTTTCTTGTATTTTTTATTTTAGCCGTTCTGACAGGTGTGGGGTGACATCTTATTGTGGTTTTGATTTGCATTTCCCTGATGATTAGTGATGTTGAACATCTTTTGTGTCTGTTGGCCATTTGTAGGTCTTTGGGGAAAATGTCTATTCAGGTCTTCTGCTCATCTTTTAATTGGACTATTTGGTTTTTTGGGTGTTGAGTTGTATAAGTTGCATAAGTATGTATTTTGGATACTAACCCTTTGCCAGATATGTCATTTGCAAAGTATCTTCTCCTATTCAGTAGGTAATCTTTTACTTTGCTGACTGTTTCCTTTGCTGTGCAGATGTTTTTTTTGTTTTGTTTTGTTTTGTTTTTGATGTAGTCCCAATAGTTTATTGTTGCTTTTGTTTCCCTTGCTTTAGGAGACATATCTAGAAAAATGTTGTTACACTCCATGTCAGAGAAATTACTGCCTGTGCTGCCTGTGCCAGGTATTTATGGTTTCAAGTCTCACATTAAGGTCCTTGATTCATTTTGAGCTTATTTTTGTGTATGGTGTAAGAAAATGGTCCAGTTTCATTCTTTTGCATGTAACTCTCCATTTTCCCCAACACCACTTGTTGAACAGATATTCTTTTTCCCATTGCATAGTCTTGCCTTGTTTGTCATAGATTAATTGACCATATCATCATGGGGTTTTTTTCTGGGCTCTCTATTCTGTTCTGTTGATCTATGTGTCTATTTTTGTTCCAGTACCATGCTGCTTTTATTACTACAGCTTTGTGGTATATCTTGAAAACTGGGATTGTGATGCCTCCAGTTTTGTTCTTTTTTAAGACTGCTTTGACTACTTGGGGTCTTTTGTGGTTCCATAAAAATTTTAGGGTTATTTGTTCTGGTTCTGTGTAAAATGCTGTTGATATTTTGATAGGGATTCCATTAAATCTCTGGGTTGCTCTGGGTAGCATGGGCATTTTAACAGTAGCATGGAACATCTTTCCACTTGTTTGTATCATCAGGAAAAAAACCGAATATTTTTAAATGCACTTTTCAGATTTGAAAATAGTATTGACAAGTAATCACTCCACTTAAGAAGTTAGAAAATAAAACAAACTAAGAAATTTGGGGGATAATGATAAAGAAGTGTGCCAGTCAGTTATTGTCCACAAAATGCTGTGTAACAAGCAGTCACAAAAATCTCAGTAGCATACAATAAGCACTTATTCTTGCTTGTGCAGATCAGCTAAGGTCACTATGTTTCAGGCTGTGGGACACCTGGGATGGCTCTGCTCCATGCATCCCATGCTGGGCTCTAGGCTAGAAGGGCAGTGGCTGCCTGGAACATATTCTTCTCAGGGTGATGGCAGCCAAAGGATTCATTTTACATCAAAAGAGGTGTAGCAGTAGACACATGTCCACAGAACTCACAAGATCTATCACATACTGCACCAAAAGAATGATTCTGAACTTCCTACTTAAATGGCATGTGGATGCCTGAGACAGTTTAAATTTGATTTGGAGACATAAGAAGCTGCTGGTATGAGAATGTGATGACAAGCTCTTCTGAAGGTGTAGCTGACGTGTCCACTTGGAGATATAACCCTGCAATGATGAGAGGCCATCTGCCAGAGCACATTATATACCCTAAATCAAGTATCATTATCATTATTAGCGCTGTACACCCAATAGTCATTATATGGGTTCAGAAACCAAGGAGTGGAAGTGTGAGCAGCCCCTGCCCCCCACCATTGCTTGGTTATTCACTTGGCGCATCTGTGCTTCCTATTCCTACAGATCTCGGCCCTGCTTGTCTGGAGGTCCTTGCTCCCAAATCAAAGGAACACTGATTTAAGAGGTGGAGTCTTCAAACAAGTCCTTCAGGTGTTATAACTTGCCACTAATAGCCCCAAGTAGGGTAGTTATTATTGCTTTTAAACCCATTTTACTCTTGATAGTTTGCTTTGCTGTTGTGCTGTAGTTGTTTTGTGTACTTTTCTCCGCAAATTATAACATTCGCAGTACAGGATCCCTGTTGCATACTTCCAGCCTTCTGGTTCTATGAGAACACTTAATATTATTGATTGTGTGCTCCAAGACATGCTGAGCACACTATAATAATAAAATAATAATTAGATATAAATCCTTGTAGGATTTATAAATCTCATATAAATCCTTAAAGGATTTATATCCTATTATTCATGTGACATGATATTTTAAAATGTTAACTTTTCTCCCAACATTTCTGTGACTCATGGCCCTTCTCCACTCAGGCAGCTAGAATACAGGCCTTAGGGATGTTACGAAAGAAAAAAAGCCTTTGACTTTCAAAAATCTAAACCTTTATGCTGTGAGTCATGAGGAGAGGGGTCAATAGGGAGAACTCTGAGACCTGGTGAATCCCCAAGAAGAGGGTGTACCTTCCTCAGCACCTGTGGGTTAAGATAAAGGGAAATCAGAGTCCTGAGATAGATTATCTGCAGATCTGAATGGAAAAGGGTCTTTTTTTTTCCCCTTGGCTTTCTAGGTAGAAACCCTGGAAGTCAGCAAGATCCCTGAAGAAATGGCTGTGAGAGATGTCTAATAGGTAGGACCATATATAAACCTCACGAGTTAGGTTCCCCGTGAAAACATCCCCATGTGATGTAAGAGCTGCAGAATGACCCAGTGCTCCCTCGGTAACTGTTACTGATGAGAAGTCTTACCCCCCAAGATTTCCCTGACATGGCATGGAAATCTCAAAATGGAAATAGCTGACATAATATGGAAATAGCAGAATGAAATAGCAAGGGAGGGAACAGACCTGAGAGAGCCCCAGCAGTAAGAATGAATGATGGTCTAACAGCAAGCCACATAGATCTATAACAAAGGACCAAACAGGATACTTGACATTTTAGCAAATGCCAACAGAATGGTTCTCCTGTGGAAGGTCAGATGCTCACGCTCCTCCAACTTTCTAGACATTACAGGAATTTAAGATTTTACCTCAGAGAAAAGCAGCAGGAAGAGATCCTGAATTTATTGAGATTCAGTTTCCACAAACCCCGCAGAAAATGGAGCCTTTAAATTATGTGCCAGTAGAATAAAAATTCCATTTCTTACACACCTCTGAGTTTGTAGATTAGATACAAATCCCTTATATCCGCTGCTACAAATAATGAGTGTTTTACTATATTTATAATAGTGGGAGAAAAAAATCATATTTTTGTAAATATAATTCTCTGAGATCAGTGGTTTTAAAAAGAAGTCTGTACAACAGTGCTTCTCAAAACTATTGTGCACGCTAATTGCCTGGAGATCCTTTGAAAATAAAGCTTCTCATTCAGTAGGTCTCGGGTGAAGCCTGAAGATCTTAATTTTTAACTACCTCTCCAGGGATGCTGATGCTGCTGGTACATGGACCACCCCTGGGAATAGTGAGGCTGTTCAGTACACTGGTAAAATGATTACGTTGGTCCCCCAAATACACTGACTAGCACTTTCTCAGATAAACACAGATGGCGCTCATGCTCAAAGTGGGCCATAGACTTGAGGTCCAATTTTAGACTACATTTTTTAATAAATTTTTTATGCTTATTTTTTTTTTACTTATTTTTAGAGAGATGGAGACAGAGGATCCAAGAGGGCTATGTGCTGGCAGCAGAAAGCCTGATGTGGGGCTCAAACTCATGAACCGTGAGATCATGACCTGAGTCAAAGTCAGATGGTTAACCAACTGAGCCACCCATGCGCCCCAAGGATCTGAACATTTTAAAGTCCTGGATGACTCTTGAAACCTAATGCAAAATTGATGTGTCAAAAGTTTGGATTAGGTCTATGAAAGTGCCTGTTTCATTTCAAGTACAGCAGTCCTAGGTATTGCCATTAAAAAAAAAATCTCCTGTAATCTTTGCTAATATTGATAGGACTCAAATCAATGCATCTATAGTAAAAATTCTCTTAACCCGTTTCCACTTCACAGATTATTGCATTAATCTGACTTACCATTTCCTCAGTAAAGGACTGATGCCCTGGCAGTCTGAATAACTATAAACAGTTGGTCACGCTCTCAGACACCTGCACACTTCCACTTACCTAATGAGTTGTGTGCTTACCGAGTCAGTCATGTCTACTGACAGACCACATGTTCAAGACAGTTATTCTCATAATTATAAATGTATAATTTAATGAAATATATAAAACAATAAAATGTTTATATAAAAGGAAAGCTGAACACCTGAAGAACTCTGAAAGATAAAAAGCTAAAATGACTTAGTCCTGAATTAGAGGCAAAACATGTGAATAAGGAGGAAAGCATGAAACTATGGATTCTGAACTCAGATTCCTTTGTAAATGCTTTAAGTTCATACTCCACTTTAAAGAAACTAGATTTTAGATCTCAGACCAGTGGTTCTCCACAGGGCATTACTGACCCCTAGGGGTAGTTTTGGAAACTCGTGGGGCATTTTCAGTTGGGTTTCACAATTGGTTCTTAGTGGATGTGGAACGGGGGTGTGAGATATCCTGTATAGGCCTGCCCAACTCTGAAAAGTCTCACTGAGTATTCAGACAGGCAAAAAGCTTGGTTTTCCCTTCAAGGAAGTGGGCTTCATATATTGATTTCCTTCCATGGAGCACAGTATGGAAAGGTGGTGGGTGGAAACTGACTTCACAGTAAAGAAATGACCAAAGCTACCTCAGCCAAGTGATCAAGATTAACATCATCACTGATACATTGTGTTGATAATGTGCACCCTTGATCAGATGTGCTGAGAAGGGCACTTTACCTCTATAGGCTTTCTCAAAAAAACCCATAATCCCAGTTTCATTATGAGACAAAATTCATATTAATTAAATCCCAACTGAGAAACACTGACTAGTTAGCACTCTCAAAACTAGCAAAATTCTCAAAAATAAGGAAAGTGTGAAAAGCTATCACATCCTACAGGAGTCTAAGGAGACATGACAACTAAATGTAGTATCGTATGCTGGATAGGATCCTGTAACAGACAAAGGAAAGTAGCTGAAAACTAAAGAAAGGTGAATAAAGTGTAGACTTCAGTTAACAATGCAGCCATGTAGGGTTCAGTGGTGACAAATGTCCCATACTAATGTAAGATTTTAAAAATAAAGGAAACTGGGTATGGGATATATGGGATCTGTGCTATCTTTACAACATTTCTGTAAATCTAAAACTATTCTAAAATTTTTAAAAATGTAAAATACAAATGTGCACCTGGTAGATAAGTCCTGGGTATCCCCACACAGGATAGTGATTAGAGGCAACAACACTGTATTATAACTTTCAAAGTGGCTAAGAGACTCGATCTTAATTTTTCCCACCACAAAAAATATTTATGTGACCTAATAGAGGTGTTAGCTAGCCTATTAATCATACTGCAATATATAAATGTATCAAATGGACACCTTAAACTTACACAGTATGTCAATATTACTTCAATAAAAAGTTATAAACCCACCTTTGTATATTATCTGAGCCTACAACTCCTATTTTACTTATTTGTTACTTATATAATTTTAATATTCACACTAGGGACAAACTCTCCTACCTACAGAAGGCATATTATTCTTTTCTTCAAAACTTCAGCAAGAATTTGATCACCATTTTGGAAAATGACATTTTTAACAGTAACATTATTTGTGTTCACTGAGTGGCCAATAAAACATACATGTTATCATTATGCATTACATGTAAAATTACAGCTCTTTATGAATCATGAATTCAATCTTTATTTTAAAATACCCAATAGTGTTGGGAACCTGGGTGGCTGAGTTGGTTAAGCAATTGTCTTCGGTTCAGGTCATAATCTCACAGTTCGTGGGTTCGAGCCCCACACTGGGCTCTGCACAGACAGTGGAGACTGCTTTGGATTCTCTCTCTCCCCTCTGCCCCTCCCCAACTCACGCTTTCTCTCTCAAAAATAAACTGAAAAATATTAATATATTAATTAATATAATTATATATATAATAAACTATACAATAGTGTA